>NW_020664588.1:220377-279128 GCF_002925995.2 Terrapene triunguis
CTTTTGTAGTATGTAAATTAAAACTGGAGTTTTTCATTTTTGGCATTTTTTTGTCTAGTGTAATTTCAAACAGAAGTAGCGTGTATTAGTGCAAAATGCTGTTTGCCTTTCAGAATGAAGCTTACTTGACTTCCTGCCAGAAAACAGTTGGATGTGGCAGCATGAGAGCCTGCAGGATTCCTTCTCCCTGAGTTAAATTTAAAAATAAATAAATTAATTAAATTGTTGTGGCTGAAGACACATCTCCTGAGAGGAGATGCATCCCTACCCAGGAGTGGCAGTAGCCATTATGCTGGAGTCCAACTGGGCTACCTGTATTGTGGTAGCAACTTTGGGTATGTCTACACAGCTGATGGGAGGGAGTCTCAGAGCCTGGGTCAACAGACTTGTGCTAGAATGCTAAAAATAGCTGTGTAGGTGTTACTTTGATGTTCCGGCTGATGCTGGAGTTCCGACTGTGAAGCCTGGGGCAGCCAGTGGGTTTCAGAGCCCAAGCTCCAGCCCAGCTCATCTCATCATACTGAGATGAGAGACAGCAGCTGGCTACAGTTTTGTGTCTATTTTTTTAAATTCTGGCACAGGGGAGCATTGGCCTGCTGTGCCTTCTACTTCTGAACAGAAATCTGAACAGATGGGGGAAGCACAAGGTGGTGATTAGACTGTTTTGAATCCCTCTGAGCTCGGTGAGGTGAGGGCCCCTCGTTTTGATCTGAGTGGCTTTCTCTGCTGAACCAGGGTGACACTGCCTTGCTCCAGAACCAATTGCATCCCACTTTCCTGAGCCAGGAGGGCGGTTTTTGGCTCCATGAGTAAGAAAGAAAGGGTGAAACAACAGAATCCCTGAAGCATCTTTTAAGCATGGGTGATTCCATTTCTTTCAGAATCCGTGGAAGGAATAATGGGTTTCATCTCAAAAGGCTATCGTTAAATGGACTATAAACTTTAACTTTAGCACTGCCCCAGGCACTCTCAGTAACTGCCCCCCTGAGAACAGAGCTCACTGGAAGCTAGACTGCTTCTCCTACTCATTAGGAGAGCATTGAGGATGTAAACCTTAGGTGGGACTGGAGAGAGCGCATGGGAGCCTCTGTAAATGCCAGTTAATTATATCATTCCCTTCCAGTATCAACAAGGACACACAAGCCACAATGACGAGCACTTCAGCATGTTCAGGGCAGCAATTTGCTATAGCAAGCGGCAAAATAGAAATTATTGCTTGTGATAGCTTAGAGGGTAGGCTGGGAACAACAGAGCTACTGGAACAAGAGAGAGAAGTCCAGTACTATACCGAGAGAGAGGTTTTCTTCTCTGTGGAGCAGAATGGGAGACGGGAGCTGAGATAAGAACTTTCCCACTAATGGCCAAACACAGCTGGAGCCAAGCTGCTTGCACCACCGTGAGAATATATACACGGTCATCTCTCACCCATGCAAAGAGAAATGTGAAAGTGCAATAGATTTCCAACTCCTCAGTGAGCAAACATCAAAAGCTGGTGAAAGCCCTATTGCATTTGGGGACATGGGAATGATGCCTTCAGCAGGAGAGAGCTCAGTGTGGAATGTGGAAAGGGAGAGTCTGACTACATTGGACCTCACATGTGAGTGGTTGAAGCTGTAGGACCAAGGAGAGAGAAGCTGAAAGGAGTAGCAGTGTTACATCCCATGCCCTACACCATAGGCTGTCTGTCAGTGTGGGTAGAGTGAGTGCTAAGCCACTGTCCAGCCCCACCATTCTGATCTAGCAGGATGTTGCGCTCATACTGCACAGGTGCAGTAGGTGAGCCCATGAGAATCAGGCCTTGTCTACACAGGAGAAGTGGACAGCATAGTTATTCTGGGATAAATATTCTGCTATAATTTAGCCATTGCAGAATAACTTCCCCAAGTGGATGCTTTATTATGGAATAAAAGTGATTTTATTGGGGATTAATTACTTTGCTTTGTGAGTGGAGCAATTATTCTAGAATAAAGTCACTTTTATTCTGGAATAGAGTCTCCACATGAGGAGCTATTCTGGAATATCATGCAATAGTTTATTTCACAATAGCTATGCTGGTCAATTTTCCATAAGAACCGAAGAACGGCCATACTGCATCAGACCAATGGTCCATCTACCCCTGTATCCTCCCTTCTGACCATGGCAGGTGCCAGATGCTTCAAAACCAATAAACAGAACAGGGAAAAATATTGAGTGATCCATCCCCTGTCATCCAATCCCAGCATCTGGCAGTCAGAAGTTTAGGGACACCCACAGCCTGGGGTTGCATCCCTGAACACCTTGGCCAATAGCCATTGATGGACCTATTTTCCAGGAATTTATTGAATTCTTTTTTGAATCCATTTTTAGTTTTGGCCTTCACAGCATCTCCTGGCAACGAGTTCCACAGGTTGGCTGGATTTTGTGTGAAGAAATACTTCCTTTTGTTTGTTTTAAACCTGATGTCTGTTAATTTCATTGATGACCCCTTGTTCTTGTGTTATGTGAAGGGCTAAATAACAATTCCTATTCACCCTCTTCACACCAGTCATGGTTTTATAGACCTCTATCATATCCCCCCTTAGTGATCTCTTTTCCAAGCTGAATAGTCCGTCTTTTTGATCTCTCCTCATATGGAAGCTGTTTCATACCCTTTTTTTTGTTGTTGTCCTTCTTTGTACCTTTTCCAATTCCAATATATCTTTTTGAGATGGGGTGCCTAGAACTGTACACAGTATTCAAGGTGTGGTCATACCATGGATTTATATAGAGGCATTATGATATTTACTGCCTTCGTATCTATCCCTTTCCTAATGATTCCCAACATTCTGTTAACGTTTTTGACTGCCACTACACATTGAGTGGATGTTTTCAGACAACTATTCACAATGACTCCAAGATCTCTTTCTTGAGTGGTAACAGCTAAATTAGACCCCTTCATTTTATATGTATAGCTGGGATTATGTTTTCCAATCTGCATTACTTTGCATTTATCAACATTCAATTTCACCTGCCATTTTGTTGCCCAGTCATCCAGTTTTGTTAGATCCGTTTGTAGCTCTTCGCAGTCTGCTTTGGACTTAACTAGTTTTGTATCATTTTCAGATTTTGCCACCTCACTGTTTACCCCTTTTTCCAGATCATTTATGGATATGTTGAATAGGACTGGTCCCAGTACAGACCCCTGGGGGACACCACTATTTAAGTCTCTCCATTCTGAAAACTAATCATTATTCCCTGTCTGTTAACCTGCTACTGAACCATGAGAGGACCTTCCTCTTATCCCATGACAGCTTACTTTGTTTAAAAGCCTTTGGTGAGGGACCTTGTCAAAGGCTTTCTGAAAGTCCAAGTACACTATATCCACTGGATCACCCTTGTCCACATGCTTGTTGACCTCTCAAAGAATTCTAATAGTTTGATGAGTCACGGTTTCTCTTTATGAAAGCCATGATCACTCTTCCCCAACAAATTGTGTTCATCTATGTCTCTGACAATTCTGTTCTTTACTATAGTTTTAACCAGTTTGCCTGGATCACCTCTGGAGCCTTTTTTTTTTAAAAATAGCATCACATTTGCTATCCTCCAGTCACATGGTGCAGAGGCTGATTTAAATGGCAGATTACATATCAGAGTTAGTAGTTCTGCAATTTCATATTGGAGTGGCTCAGGTGTGGGGATCTCCCTCACATCCTCACTCCCAGTCCCTAGATCCAGAGCTGAAGTTGTAAATCACAGCTAGCATATAAAGAGAGAGAACAGCCAGGAAGAGCGGTGTTTGCCACCCCTGTACTGTAGCTGTTCATATGTGTATTGGCCATTCTTCTCTGCTGCATGGAATGAGCCCTGCTGGAGGCTGCCCTCCTGCTTTGGGATGTGCTAGCACAGTTCCCTGCACATAGGTGGGTCTCACTCCCCACCCTCACAATGCACTAGCTCCCCAGTCCAGCATTAGAACGGAAGTGTTTGCAGCCACGGATTCCTTAGGCTGTATTGCTCTGTGATCGTTCCATTTCAGTGTGTTCTGTAGGTCTTATTTGCTTATCTAGTTAGCCTTGTAAAATGTGCTAGGTGTAGGCAGCACATCTTTTAAGAGAGACACCCAGACACCAATCCCCAAGAACTAATTCCATGAACCCAATGTCAATACTAGATCAGCCCAACCCAGAACTCCTAAGGTCCCCACCAGGCTTCCTTCATTCAGTTTCCCCATCTGAACAGCCCTAGTAAATAGATGAGATTGTGTAAGACCTGGTAGTCGAGACACTAAGGGCTTGTCTATACTGGAAATGCTACAGTGGCCTATAGACACTGCCTATGCCAACAGCAGGGATTCTCCCATTGGCATAGTTAATCCACCTCTTCGAGAGGCCATAGTGCCATTGACAGAAGAATTCTTCCATCAGCCTTGTGCTGTCTACACTAGGGGTTGGATCAGCTTAACTACGTCACTTGGGGGGTCGATTTTTCACACCCCTGAGTGCTGTAGCTGGGTTAACATAACATATTGTTATGTTATGCACAGTCAACTTGTGGAACTCGCACAGTCAGCTTGTGGAACTCCTTGCCTGAGTAGGTTGTGAAGGCTATGACTATAACAGCGTTTAAAAGACAACTGGATAAATTCATGGAGGTTAAGTCTGTTAATGGATATTAGCCAGGATGGGTAAGGAATGGTGTCCCTAGGCTCTGTTTGTCAGAGGGCGGAGATGGATGGCAGGAGAGCGATCACTTGATCATTACCTATTAGGTTCACTCCCTCTGGGGCACCTGGCATTGGCCACTGTCGGTAGACAGGATCCTGGGCTAGATGGACCTTTGGTCTAACCCAGTACGGCCGTTTTTATGTTCTTATTGAGTGTAGACCTGGCCTAAGAGAAGAGAGAGACTTAAAGGGCTTCTCTGTCAGGAGCAAAACAAAGGGTGGAAACTGTGTGCGGTATCTTGTAGAGGCGGCAGGTGCTGAGATAGAGGCTTCTCCACAGATACACATCGTACAGGAAAAGGGTCCAAGGCAGCACAGGTCTGCCCTGCTGACTCCTGCTGGAACCACATCAGCTGGCTGCCCTCTGCCTCTGGAAAGCCTCCTGGGATGGGAAGTGTGAAAAGTGCAGCAGGTGTCGTCCTCACAGCTGTACTGAGGGGCTCGGCGAGGGGGCGGAAGTAAGCTTAGAAGTGTGTCTGTCCCTGTCCCAAAACGTGGCTCTGCAGGGGATTCCATAGAGTCCAGGGGAGGGTGGGGAGTGACCTGAGAAGTGTTTCTCCCAGTTCTGTGCCCCCCCAAGATGTTCTCTTCTTCTGGGAGCATAGGGGAAAAGTGGGATCTTCATCATTTATTCAGTGCTTGCTTAGCAAAACTGTGATTGACTTCAGTGCAAGTTCTGCTGAGTAAGGTCTGGAGAGCTTAGAAGCAAGGAACCAGAGTCTGAGCTGTTAGGAAGCAGTATAGGCATTTTATGGATGGTCAGAGCAGTGTCTCTTCACTAAGAGAAGGTAACTGCTGGATACATATGCTGCCCCTGGCTATCTCCAGGGCTATGCTCAGCCCAGTCCAGCCGGCATATAGGAGCTCAGAGGAGATGGAGCATGCCGAGTACAGATGGAAGCTTATGAGAATTTAGCTGCGAAACTCTAACAAGACTTTACTTAGCATCTGCAAATTGAGATTTTTCAAAGTGTTATAACTTGGCCAGATCTGGGCAAAAACGCACACCCCTAATGCCAGGGTGACCTTCAAAACTTCCCACTCAGCTTCTGCCTGACCCTGTAGGCCTCTTAACTTCCTGAGGTGCCTAAGCATTCACTGGTAAAGTATGCTAGGCACCTGAATGTCTCCCAGTGGCCATGTGCAAAGCCACCTTATTTAAGTACCTAAGTCCCACTGGGATTCTCGCACTGTGCCCCCCGCCTATCTAGCCTGCAGAGGAATCATTGGACCAGCGAGAGAGACTGAGCCTGTAGCCTGGTACTTAGCACATTCACCTGGGACATCCAGCGTCCAGTCCCTGCGTCAGTGAGTATTTAATTATTTCATGCAATATAGAAGAGCTTCAGCAGAACGGTCTGAGGTAGTCATGCACTGTGGTCCAAAAGTTAGGCTGCTTTCCTGGGATATGGGAGAGTTGTGTTCAAGTCTTTGCTCTACATCAGGCAGAGCTGGGTTTTGAAGCTGGGTCTCTCACCTCCTAGGCGTGTGCACTCACCACTGGACTATTGGGCAAAGGGGTAGGCAGCAGCACCATTAACATTCCTATTTGTGCAGGGCCCGGTCCAGCAGGCAGCTTTCAGGTGGCATCTGAGCACACTTACAGGGTGAGGCCCGACAGGTGAGCTGGTGGGAACACCTAGTTTGTGAATCCCAATGGGGCTTGGGCATGAAATAGGCACAGGGTGTCAGGACACAGGCGGCTGTGTGCATGTCCACCAGTAAAGAGCGCTTTGCCATCAGAAACTTAGGCACCTCGTGAATCTAGGGGCCTACAGGGTCAGGTGGCAGCTGAGTGGGGGTTTAAGTATCTAAATTTTGGACTCATGGGCCTAAAGTGAGAGTTAGGTGCCTAAATCCCTTTGTGGCTCTAGCCCTAAGTGCCTATGTGGCTTTTGAAAATGGGCCTTAGCCATCTAAGTTACAGAGCAATGCCTAAATGCCTTTAAAATTCTGGGCTTTAGTTACCAGAGACAAGAAATTTTGCAGCAGTAATTAGTCACATAGCAAACAAATGTAGCCTGGTGTAATATACATACAGTTAGTTACAGAAACCTCATAATATTCTCACAGTGTATATCGTAAATGCCTTCAAACTGATGTTGTAATTAGACAGGAAAATGAAGCGAATGGAAAGAAGAGCTTTGTGCTGAATAATTAAGAACATACATGGGAAACGTCTTTAAACGTGTGAAAGCTCAGGAAATGAGAAAAAGTAGATGGCTCAAAAGTGACCCACTTGGAATGACCTTTCCATTTGGTTTCACTACATCAAGGAAAAATACAGTTTTTAACCATTCATTTAGTGATGCAAATAGCATTAAGTAAACGGGTCTTCACATACTTTATACAGCAAATGAAATCCTTTGCTTGAATGGTGAAGTATCAGAGCGCTGCCATGCTTCTCCTGCACCACTGTATTGCCCCCCTTCCGGAGACTCTTCAGTAAGAACTAAATTCTGCTCAAAGCGATGCCAGCAGAAATCAACAGTAATACAAGCAAAGAGGGGGTTTTATGTGGATTTACACTGTAACAACAGCAGTCACACAGTTTAGTCAAAAAGCATACTTACTGCATGAGTGACAGATTAAAGCTAGCACTGAATAATGTTTATGTAAAACAAGCTTGATGTGTATTTCCCTTCAAGTAGTGAACCTGGTAGTAGTACTGGCAAAAAGGGCTGTCAATAAACAGCTTTAGAAAGCTACAGTCCACAAGCTGCATTAAACTAGATGGTGGTCTCTCCTAGATCTCGCATGAAAATGCAGAAGAAATAACATTACTGAGATGTCCTGCCATTGGAAATATTGCAGCATTTCTAAGTTGTCCTCTCTGCATTCGAATCAGACAGCTTCCTTCTCTGTGCTGTCTTGATGCTGGCAAAGGGGTTTCTGACAGCAAAGGAGAGACAGGCCCCCAGCTCTCAGTTCTGGGGCCTAGACCCACCCCAGACTGGAGCAACCATTACAGGGACTTCACCTCTGGACTGTGGGCGGAAGTCGCTCTGTGGGGGTTGTGCACGTGCAGTCTGGTGAGCAGGAGGAGCTTTGATGGAGCATGCTCTGTGAGGATGGAATCTTTGGAAGATGTATCTGTTACAATGAAAGACGTTTCTACTGAGCATGGGTGAACAGATTTTCCAAAGGCTTACAATTTGGCCAAGTTTGGGCAGGTGATCACAGGGATGGCAAAAGGAGTGTTCCTGATAAAAAGGCCACCCCAACCGTGCCAAATTTCATGCATCTCCGCCAAAGAATGGGGTGCTAAAGCATTTCAGAGAAAAAGTCTGAAGGGCACAACCTTGGTCTTAGAAACAGCTCAACAGTTTTGACTGAAAGTTTCCCACGATAATTCGGCCTGAGGCAGACAGCTGGTATGAACAATCTCAATCCAAATGGTTAATATGTCACAGATTTATAAGCAACTGAACTTGTGTCTTCTAATTGCAAGTGTCACACCTCAATGGCCCCCTCCTTCAGGGGGTCCCCTGGGCAGGCAGGTCAGCATTGTATGTTGCTAACGCTGTTGCAAGCATCACAAGGCATTTTGGGAAGGGTTAAAGGGTCAAAGGTGTGAGTGTGGAATGGAAAATTCCTTTGCAGCTTGCAAAAGCCCAAAGGGGGAGGGAGGAAGAGAACAGAGAACGGGTTAATTCAACACTGTAGATGCTAGCTCGGTCCGATGATAAGACGCTACACTCGCCCCAGTCCAAGGTCACGGTGCTAGACGAGAAATGTGCAGCTGTGTTTATCTCTCACTCAGCCACAGACAGCCTTAAAAAAAAATAAAGTACACTGAACCAGGGCTGCAAAAATAAAAAACACAGGCGAGACAATGGGGGGCGTGGGGGAGGGAAAGCAGAGCTGCGCGTCCCTGGAGCTGGTGTGTTTTGGGAAAGTTAAGAAGACCACAGAAAGCCGTTTTGGACTGATAGAAAGAACAGCAGGAACAGAGGTTGTGGAACAAAACACCCCCAAAGGAACCCTGGACTTAATAACTCTCCTGAGAGCTGGAGCAATTCGGAGATCACAGCAGACCCTGGATGACCTATGCACGGGACAAGAACTCCTGTCCACCCCCCCGCTCTCCCCTTCTTCTTACATTACACCCAGGCTTGGCCCGTCTCAGGTCGTGCGGATGTGAGTATAAAAGTGGGTTAGAGCTTGGAGCACTATCGCTTTGCTTCTTCCTTCCTCTGAGTGATGTGGGGAACACCCCCCCCAGCACTCTCCATTCTGTGTGTTCTCTTGGTGTGTTTCGTCATCTCCTCCCCAAACAATCCTGCGGCCTCAGCCTGATCACCTGACACCTCAGGCAGATTGTTCACAGAAATCTGTCACACAGCTCCCATGTCTTTACATAAGCATGGCCATACTGGGTCAGACCAATGGTCCATCTAGCTCAGTAGCCTGTCTTCCGACGGTGGCCAGTGTCAGACACTTCAGAGGGAATGAACAGGGCAATCATGGAGTGATCCACCTGCCTTCCACTCCCAGCTCCTGGTAGTCAGAGTCAGTAAGAACAAGCTGCTGAATACCTGGGGTTCTCAGCAGGAGTTGGGTGATTCTCTGCATTTGGCAGTGGAATACTGTGTCCAGATCTGGTGCCCACATGTCTGGCTGATGGTTCGCTGTGTCTACTTTGCCTTACTGCTGCTCAGGGAGCAACGTGATTCAATTACTGTCCTTTAACAGTTCATTGCGTAGGGCTGCCTTTTTCCACTCAGCACTCCTGATAGGCACAGGAGATGCATTTCATCATAAGAGAATGGCCAGATGTCCACCTATTTAAAAGCCTTGCTGGACAGCTCACTGCCATCTGCAGGATACTCACAGGCTAGCAAGAAAACAGAGAGCTTTAAAAATGATGATGCCGTGTTGCACTACACACATACACAGGTGACTTTTTTCAGACTTACCTGAGCCAGATAAACAGTTTCTGTCGCTGTTCTTAGTGCTCAAACTCTTTTTATTGTTATGGTGAAAGCCACAAAATTTACATGAACTCCAATGAAAGCTGGAAGTTTTTCAGTAAGCTTTATTTTTTAAATGCCATTTGAGCTTAGTATATAGTTTCCAAAGCCAAATGATACCTTTGTCACACATTGCGAGATAGAGAAAAATCCATCTTCAATAAGCAGCTTAAGAGCAAACAATTTTGAGACTTCATAAGTCATAAATCTGCAATTACTGGCTCTGCAGATGAAGTGCAGTTTTGTGTTTAAGACTGATTAAAAACTTGCAAATCCCTAAGAAGGAAATGCATTTGTCTCCCGATGATAGTACAAGTGGATAGTTCAGGCAAGTAACACTCCAAGGCGGGGGTTGCAATTTCCCTTTTGTTGTTTCTGGTCTTGTCTCCCAGGTCAAAATGTAAGAAAATGATGAAAACCTTTTCAAGTAAATGGTAAAAGCACTATTCATACATATTACAGAGGGCTATTCTGCTCTGCGAGCTGGCAGGCAGCTAGGGATTCAAATGAGCGAGGACGGAGAGGCTGATAGTTGGGCTGGGATGGGACTGGTATTCATTATATCCAGATGATATTCAGAGTCCCAAGTATGAATATCATCTGAACAGCAGCCACAGCCTCTCCATGGCCCCATTTCACCCAGCCACTTGGAAACTGTTATCATGGCCCCTCTCAGTCGTCTCTTCTCCAGACTAAACAAACCCAATTGTTTCAATCTTCCCTCATAGATCATGTCTTTTTAGACCTTTAAATATTTAATCATCATATCAACCCCATTCGATATACCCTTCCAACTTGACTGTGAACCACTGATAACTAATCTCGGGGAATGTTTTTCCAACCAGTTATGCACTCAACTTAAAGTAGCACCATATAGGTTATCAGGTTTCAGAGTGGTAGCCGTGTTAGTCTGTTCTTTTTGCATCTAGGTTGTATTTCCCTAGTTTGTTTATGAGACGGTCATGTGAGACAGTATCAAAAGCTTTACAAAAGTGAAGATATACCACATCTACTGCTTCCCCCCTATCTATAAGGCTTGTTATCCTGTCAAAGAAAGCTGTCAGGTTGGTTTGACATGTTTTGTTCTTGACAAATCCATGCTGACTGTTAATTATTACCTTATTATTTTCTATGTGTTTGCAAATTGATTGCTTAATTATTTGCTCCATTAGCTTTCCGGGTACTGAAGTTAAGCTGATTGGTCTGTAATTCCCTGGGTTGTCCTTATTTCCTTTTTTTATAGATGGGCACTATATTTTCCCTTTTCCGGTCCTCTAGAATCTCTCCTGTCTTCCATGACTTTTCAAAGATAATTGCTAATGGCTCAGATATCTCTTCAGTCAGCTCCTTGAGTATTCTACGATGGATTTCATCAGGCCCTGGTGACTTGAAGACATCTAACTTGTCTAAGTAATTTTTAACTTGAGTCATCTAGTTTAACCCCCTGCCAAAATGCAGGACTTGTTGTGTCTAAATCATCCAAGACAGATGGCTATCCAGCCTCCTTTTGAAAATCTCCAGTGAGCGAGCTTCCACGACTTCCCTAGGCGGTCTGTTCCATTGTCCTACTATTCTTATGGTTAGGAAGTTTTTCTTGAGATTTGATTTAAACCTGCTATACTGTAGTTGGAACCGTTTCCTCTTTTCCTGCCCTCTTTGGCAAGACAGAACAACTTTCCTCAATCTTTTTTTATGGCATCCTTTCAAGTATTTGAAGACCGCTATCATGTTCCCCCCTTAATCTCCTCTTTTTCAGACTAAACATACCCAGTTCCTTCAGCCTTCGCTCATATGGCTCGCATTGAATCCCTTTGGTCATCTTTGTCTCTCACCTCTGGATCATTTCGTTTCTCTGCATCCTTTCTATACAGCTTGTGACTGCTGCTCTCAGTAACAGATCTCAGCTCTGGGCAGCCCAGGTCAGAGTTGGATGGCTTAGTTAGCTGAATAGCAATAGTATTTGTGATACTCAGCAGCTGAATGAGTCCAGTTATCTCCCCTATTTCAGAGTACAGAATATTAGTGCCACCATCTGCCCCGATGTACTGGCTGCCCCCTGGATTTCAAGTGCACACATATTATATATGGTCCCTTTCCAATTTCAGAAATGCCACTGGGGACAGATCAGATCATTGCTGATAGTTCAGCTGATGAGGCTTCTCCTCTCTAAACCTGAACGAGTTCTCCTTTCCCTCAGATATTTGCTAGGGGTTAGGTTAAAGATGACTAGCCCAAAATAGATGATCTGGTTACTTGGTGATGAATACACAGATGTGCAAATAATTCATCACAATCTATGTGGTGAATTTGGCTTTTTTGCATTCATGAAATGACCAAGACCAGCTCAATTTTTTGAATGTATTCACTACAACTTTTTTTAAAAAAAACTCTGTGGTTTGCTAATTAAAATTAATGCAGTTTGCTTAGGCCTGGTCTACACTACAATTTTAAGTCGAATTTAGCAGCGTTACCTCGATTTAAGCCTGGACCCGTCCACACGACGAAGCCCTTTTTTTCGACTTAAAGGGCTCTTTAAATCGATTTCTTTAATCCACCTCCGACGAAGGGATTAACGCTGAAACCGGCCTTTCCGGGTCGGATTTGGGGTAGTGTGGACGCAATTCGACGGTATTGGCCTCCGGGGGCTATCCCAGAGTGCTCCATTGTGACCGCTCTGGACAGCACTCTCAACTCAGATTCACTGGCCAGGTAGACAGGAAAAGGCCTGCGAAATTTTGAATTTCCTGTTTGCCCAGCGTGGTGGAGAGCACAGGTGAACACGCAGAGCTCATCAGCACAGGTAACCATGATGGAGTCCCAGGATCGCAAAAGAGCTCCAGCATGGACCGAATGGGAGGTACGGGATCTGCTCGCCATATGGGGAGACGAATCAGTGCTAGCTGAACTCCGTTGCAGTAAACGAAATGCCAAAACATTAGAAAAAGTCTCAAAGAGCATGAAGGACAGAGGCCATAACAGGGACGCACAGCAGTGCCACGTGAAAATTAAGGAGCTAAGGCAAGCCAGAGCCACAAAACCAGAGAGGCAAACGGAAGGTCCGGGGCAGAGCCGCAGACATGCCGCTTCTATGCTGAGCTGCATGCCATGCTAGGGGGTGCAGCCACCACTACCCCAACCCTGTGCTTTGACTCCGTCAATGGAGAATCACGAAACACGGAAGCAGGTTTTGGGGACGAGGAAGATAGCTCACAGCAAGGAAGCAGAGAAACCGGTTTTCCCAACAGCCAGGATAGGTTTTTCACCCTGGACCTGGAACCAGTAACTCCCGAACCCACCCAAGGCGTGCTCCCAGACCCTGAGGGTAGACAAGGCATCTCTGGTGAGTGTACTTTTGTAAATATTACACGTGGTTTAAAAGCAAGCATGTTTAATGATTAATTTGCCCTGGCATTCGCGGCCAGTACAGCTACTGGAAAAGTCTGTTAACGTGTATGGGGATGGAGCGGAAATCCTCCAGGGACATCTCCAGAAAGCTCTCCTTGATGTACTCCCAAAGCCTTTGCAAAAGGTTCCTGGAGGGGGCTGCCTTATTCTGTCCGCCATGGTAGGACACTTTACCACGCCAGGCCAGTAGCACGTAGTCTGGAATCATTGCATAACAAAGCATGGCAGCGTATGGTCCCGGTGTTTGCTGGCATGCAGACAACATCCATTCCTTATCTCTCTTTGTTATCCTCAGGAGAGTGATATCATTCACGGTCACCTGGTTGAAATAGGGTGATTTTATTAAGGGGACGTTCAGAGGTGCCCGTTCCTGCTCTGCTGAACAGAAGTGTTCCCCGCTGTTAGCCACGCGGTGGGGGGAGGGGTGAAGTGATCATCCCAGAGAATTGGGTGTGTGGGGGGGGAGGGGGGCTAGTTGGGTTTGTGCTGCACGTTAACCCGGAAACTGCAAATTTTCCTTTTAAATTGCAAACCCATTTTAAATGGCCAACCCAACGGCCGCTTGGTATGGGAAATGAGGGCGCTGCTGTTTGAAACCATTCCCACATGTTATGAAGGTTAAAAAAGCCAAAAGACTGTGGCTTACCATGGCTGCCTGCAAGCCGAATTCTGTTGCCTGGCATTGCGTGAGTGATCTCTCACACCAAACCAGCAGGCCCTCAATATAAGAGGAAAAATGCAACCTTGTAACGAAAGCACATGTGCTGTGTAATGTGAACAGCAAGATTTAACGTGAAAGAGTGTACCCATCGTTCTCTAAAATGTGTCTTTTTTAACCACCTCTCCCTTCTCCTCCACCAGCTGCAAATGTTTCTCCTTCGCAGAGGCTAGTGAAGATTAGAAGGCGAAAAAGGCGCACTTGGGATGACATTTTCTCGGAGCTCCAGATGTCCTCCCACGCTGACAGAGCACAGCAGAATGCGTGGAGGCAGTCAATGTCCGAGTGCAAAAAAGCACAATATGAATGCGAGGAGAGGTGGCGGGCTGAATCGTGGGCTGAAGAGAGCAAGTGGCGGGCTGTAGAGGATAGGTGGCGTCAGCTTGCTGACAGAAGGCAAGAGTCGATGCTCCAGCTGCTGTAGCATCAAGCTGATATGCTCCAGCGTATGGTTGAGCTGCAGGAAAGGCAGCAGGAGCACAGAAGGGGGAGAGGAGGGTGGTTAGCTTACAGGGAAGTAGAGTGAACCGGGGGGGGGGGGAGGGTTCATTAAGGAGAAACAAACAGAACTTTCACACCGTAGCCTGGCCAGTCATGAAACTGGTTTTCAAAGCTTCTCTGATGCGCACCGTGCCCTGCTGTGCTCTTCTAACCGCCCTGGTGTCTGGCTGCGCGTAATCAGCGGCCAGGCGATTTGCCTCAACCTCCCACCCGGCCATAAATGTCTCCCCCTTACTCTCACAGATATTGTGGAGCGCACAGCAAGTAGTAATAACAATGGGAATATTGGTTTCACTGAAGTCTATCCAAGTCAGTAAACTGCGCCAGTGCGCTTTTAAACATCCAAATGCTCATTCTGCCACCGTTCTGCACTTGCTCAGCCTACAGTTGAACAGGTCCTGACTACTGTCCAGGCTGCCTGTGTATGGTTTCATGAGCCATAGCATTAAGGGGTAGGCTGGGTCCCCAAGGATAACTATAGGCATTTCAACATCCCCAACGTTTATTTTCTGGTCTGGGAAGAAAGTCCCTTCCTGCAGCTTTTGAAACAGACCAGAGTTCCTGAAGACGCGAGCATCATGTACCTTTCCTGGCCATCCCACGTTGATGTTAGTGAAATGTCCCTTGTGATCCACCAGTGCTTGCAGCAGCATTGAAAAGTTGCCCTTGTGGTTTATGTACTCGCTGGCTTGGTGCTCCGGTGCCAAGATAGGGATATAGGTTCCATCTATCACCCCACCACAGTTAGGGAATCCCATTGCAGCAAAGCCATCCACTATGACCTGCACGTTTCCCAGAGTCACTACCCTTGATACTAGCAGCTCTTCGATTGCGTTGGCTACTTGGATCACAGCAGCCCCCACAGCAGATTTACCCACTCCAAATTGATTCCCGACTGACCGGTAGCTGTCTGGCGTTACAAGCTTCCACAAGGCTATCGCCACTCGCTTCTCAACTGTGAGGGTTACTCTCATCTTGGTATTCTGGCGCTTCAGGGCAGGGGAAAGCAACTCACAAAGTTCCATGAAAGTGCCCTTACGCATGCGAAAGTTTCGCAGCCACTGGGAATCGTCCCACCAGTCTGTGCTTGTTTCCCTGGCCCAGAATCAGCGTTCCACAGCATGAACCTACCCCATTAACACCATGATTTGCACATTGCTAGGGCCCCTACTTTGTGAGAGGTCTATGTCCATGTGTAGCCTATAAGACTAACCTGCTTCTTGTATGTATATATATATCTTTTCTTATAGTTTAAGTATTTGATGTGTTAGGCTTATAAATTTATATTAAAAGTAAATTTGGCTGTAATGCAAGATCTACCTACAGGCCAAAACCCTGTATGTTAAGCTAATGCGAAGTTAACACCTTTTGAGACCCTCACCCAGAAAAGTAAAATTAGACAAAACACCCACGCAGATGTCTAGAGACCTTTACCTGGACCAATAGCTTTAAAGGGTGGAAACGGGGTTTTCCCACAAACTTAACAAGTACACCACAAGGGACTGATGTGCATACATACCTGTCATCAATACGCACATACATACTAGCCTATGGGGTAAGTGTACCCTAACATTTCTGTGGGTGAGGAATGAAATTTGGGCATAAGAGGAAGGAGGTCCGGCATTTGCCCTATAAAAGAGGTAACCCACCTCAATAGAATATCCATTTTCTCCGTTCTTACTTTACTCCATCTCCATCTCTCACTATCTCTGTTCTCACTTCACTCTATTCTCATTTACTTCCTCCACTCTAACTATCTACGATGACTGCTACTACTTGTAAGCTACACTTGTTCTTCTTAAACTTTGTTTCAAAGGAACTAGGCTAAGCTTGGTTTCCCTAAGTTTTATTCTTAGTTTGTTTATTAGGTTTTTATTTAAGTTTAAGTTCATCAAGTAAACCCTAGTCAGCTTTGATAGCGCTTAGCATTTTCTAAGCACTGCATCCCTCACTCAAGAATTGAGAAACCTGAACCGCAAGGCTGGTCCTGTGTCTCTTACCACCAGATTATCAAGGAAGGGTGTGAGTATGTTAACCAAAGCTTTGTTGCATGTAATACTATATTAGCATATGTATCTTTTGAATAGCAGTAATGCAATTGTAACTTTGTAACTCTGGGTATTTTACCATTTACTTACTATTATTAATTTTAATAAAAAGTCTTTCTTTAAGACTATATCTGTCTCTGTGTGAGCTTCCTGTCATACCCCCGAGGGTCCTTATAAATTCTGTGAAGCCTGATTCAGGACAAGAACTTTTATCTTCTGATCAAACAGATTGGCAAGCCTAAAACCCATACTAATTAATATTAATATTAGCATTATTAAAATTATTTAATATTATTACTAAATAATATTAAAATTAAATTAATACACTAAATTCCCACATTATCCAAATTAATATTAATCAGTACACCCTAAATCAGGCTACACATGTCTATTTCCTCATCACTCTTGTCGCCGCGCTGCCGTCGCCTCCTCGCCTGGTTTTGCCTTGGCAGGTTCTGGTCCTGCATATATTCCAGGACAATGCGCGTGGTGTTTAAAGTGCTCATAACTGCCGTGGTGATCTGAGCGGGCTCCATGAGCCCAGTGCTATGGCGTCTGGGTTGAAAAAAGGCGCAAAACGATTGTCTGGCGTTGCTTTCACGGCAGGGAGGGAGGGTGGGGCCTGACGACATGTACCCAGAATCACCCGCGACACTGTTTTTGCCCCATCAGGCATTGGGATCTCAACCCAGAATTCCAATGGGCGGCAGAGACTGCAGGAACTGTGGGATAGCTACCACAGTGCAACGCTCCGGAAGTCGACGCTAGCCTCGTTACTGTGGACGCAGTCCGCCGACTTAAAGCACTTAGAGCATTTTGTGTGGGGACACACACAATTGACCTCATAAAAACGATTTCTAAACAACCAACTTCTATAAATTCGACCTAATTTCGTAGTGTAGACATACCCTTAGTTATGATGGGGTGAAATAAGCCAAGGCACGTTTGTGTTTGCTGACTGGATGGCCATAATTCTCCTTTCATATCATATCAGATAAAAAGTTTAAATTCATTTTCCATGAACATAGAAACATATGAGCTTTAATGATGCTTTGTACTAGGATTCAGGTTAGTAGAGCAAGTCTGGAATCATTTTTGTGAAAAGCAGACAGAATGAGCACGAATTCAGGGGAAATGAAATTATTCAACTATTCAAGCAAATATTTCTCTACACTTTATTTGACAGTTCCTCCACATCCAGTGGAATTAAAAAAAGAACCTGGATGTACTGAAAGACACCATCACTATTAACCATCAATAGGTCAGTCAATGTAATTCATCACATCGTCAGTATTACACATTCGGTCAGAGAGTGCAATGCATGGCATCATCAATATTAACCCATCGGCAAGACAGCACAATACATGACAACATCAATATTAAGGAGGAGATTGGTGTATGTACTGCATCCCTCAATGTCAATATTAGACAGCAGGTCAGCAAGTGTAATGCATCCCCTAGCCAAGAGTACATCTGTGTCCTTCCCAATAATTACACCATGGGTCAGACCGGGAATGTTTACATCTACAGGAGTGTTTAATGACCTATGAATAAGTGAATATTTTGACCTTTCACTAATTCATACTGCAGCCACCTGGCTTTTAAATATTTGTTTTCAAGGCACCCCTCCAATTTAAACACTTTTGCTCACAGATGATCTGACGTTTCATACTCATTAAAAAGCTATGGAGCGAACCAGAAAGGAATTTTTCTGGCGTCCCATTCCAAACTGGGATCACCCATTGATGTCTAACAGGGGCCTTATGGGGTCACCAGACAGTGCTGTAGAATTGGACGTCCCGACTGCTGCATGGCTTGACAGATGCAGTCTGACTATCCCATTTCTCGCTACAATTGAGGATTTGATAAGCCATCTTGTCCTGCCAATAACCTCTCACGAGACCATTCTCTGGGCAGACAGATGCACATAACAGAACTCGTACTAGCGCGCTAAGAATTGCAGTGTGGATGCTGCGTCTCCAGGAGAGACTCAGGCCAGCCACTAATGCTCAGCCCCATGGGGTTGGGTGAGCATGAGAGCCTGTTGCCCGAGCTGCAGTGTTCATGTGTAGTGTGGCTACGAAGACTGCTAGTAACACCAAAGGAAAACTAAGCTTTGTGTTTAACAAATGGGAGCAAACAGCTTCTCTAGTGTGATACTCGATCAGTGCTCAAAAGTGTCACTTCCAGCTGTGCATAGAATCATAGAATATCAGGGTTGGAAGGGACCTCAAGAGGTCATCTAGTCCAACCCCCTGCTCAAAGCAGGACCAATTCCCAACTAAATCATCCCAGTATTACTGCATCCCCCAACACCCCCACGGAAATGACCCCAGCACTGACACTGCGGGAAGTGCAACGCCTCCTGAATCACCACCAGGTGACAGGGTCCAATGCCCTTATTGACCAGGTCCAACTGTGCACAATATGGGAGAGGCGACACGATCAGCGACCAGGAGAGCAGAGCAGTGCCCACCAGCTCCTATTACTTGATTCAGGTTAGTCCAGAATGCCGTCTTGAATTTATCCTGTAGCGTTTTACCCACTCCACTTATTGGTGAGCTCCAGCTGCCTTTCTTTGCCAGAGTTACAAGCTTTGTCTTCTTTTCTTACCAGGGTCTTTCTTTTTTGCACAAAAGTTATCCCAGTTTCCTGTAAAGGGGTTTGTTTGCTAGTAGTATGACATCGCAAGGTCTTTAAGGAAAAAAATCAATGGCCAGCAATGTAGTAGCAAGCTGTGCCCTTGACAGATTGTGTTAGGTGTAATTGCCTGTTTGCCAACAAACATTTCATGTAGGATGAGATCAGTAGTTTTGTTCTTTCCTCAGTATACATTAAATATTTTAATACACAGCGATAATGTGTCTGCTTACAGCTGCAAGACTCTATTGGACAATCAGGCTGTATTTCCCCAGAGACCCTATCCATTGCTGAGCAGAGGGGCCCGGCCATGGGGGTTGTGGGCAGGCCCTTCGCATTGGGGTGACATTCTGTATCACACTGCTCTGCAATCGTTCTACTCCTATGCAGGTTGTCACAGAGTGGCAGGCCCTTGCAGGGGAAACGGGGCTCAGCCCCACGTGTGGCACAGCCAGCTCCACTCCCTCATTAGGGAAAATAAAGGTCTGACGCTCCTGGCATTCGCCACTGTCGGCAGACAAGACACTGGCCTAGATGGAACTTTCGTCTGATGTTCTTAGGTGACCGATGAGGCATGGGACCCAAGCAGGCCTCTGGGATAGGTAAGGGAGACGTGTGGGGAGAGACTTTGGGTGGATTGGCGAAGTCAAGCTGTGGTAGGGAGCTGGAATGACCAGGCCCCTGGGCTGTGGAGGAAGGATGGATGGCTGCGCCCCAGTAGAGATGCCTTGGAGGAAGGGTTTGTTCTAAATGTTCGGTTTCTCGAGAGACTGTTGCCAGCCTCAATGGAACCAGCAGAGGGAAGGGCCCAGTGAAAAGTTCAGCACAGACCCTGGAAGGAGGGCTGTAGAAACTCTTAGAAAAGAGTGCCACACGTGTTTAGCTGATTAGAAATTATAATGTTTTGATACTAAAATAAGATCTGTGGCAGATATGAAGCACAGTTCTAAACTGGATGATAAAGAATAGGTGTGGCAGCCGCTGGGCTGTGATTCAACATGCTGCAACCTACAGCATAAACTGCCTTGGAGGAGCAGAGCCTTGTTAAAATTAGAGATAGGTCTGAGCATCTTGCTGGAAGGAAAGTGCTTTCAAATCCACAAAGTGTGAATAAGTCTCATTGAATCCATGCTATTGTGTTTTGCATAAATGCTAAAGAGGACTTATTTGTCTATTAGCTAACTTTTCTGACACTAATCCCACTTACAATGTTTAAAAATAATTATGGTCATTGAGATAATATGTAAATGACACAGAAAACAAATTTTTGTAGCTGGGCTAGTGCATTCCCTGGAGAAGCCCAAAGAGAGAGAGCTAGTGAAGCGTGTTGGCATGAAAGGGGCAAAGCGACATATAATGATTTGAAACGAAATGCCATTTTCCTACACGCTAGAAATGAGATTGTCCAATAAAACAATATGTTGATAAGGGAAACAACAGGTCTGAAAATATGCGGTGAGGCTGAATGGTAACAGCAGCGCCAGCTGAACCCCCTTAATGGGGAATACAGAGGTCATTCAGAAAGTGTCTGGCCTGACCTAGTTAATGATATGCTAGTGCCCAACAAATTTCACAGAGCAAAGGACTGACATGTTGCTTAGTAGCTATTTTGCCATCCTTGTAGAACTTATGGAAATGACTCAGTCACTGAGGATTTGAAAAATGGAGAAGACTGAAATCAGAGCAGGGATTGAGTACCTCCATAAGAAAGGCTTGATCCCCCCAAAGGAGATCCATGAGTCCATGGTGGCAACACCAGTGGGATGATGCCCCTTCATATGCCATGGCCAAAACTGGGCTGCTGAATTTAAATGTGAGCAACTCAACACCGAGGCTGAGCCAAAGCCAGGATGCGTCCGAGAGGCCACCACAACAGAGGATATTGACGCAGTCCACGAGATGGTGATGAATGACAGAAGATCAACAGTCAGGCACATAGCTGAGCCAGTAGGCATCAGCACTGGAGCCTCACACCATCCTCAGTGAAGACTTGGACATGAGGAAGGTGTCACCAAGATGGGTGCTAAGACTGGTGAGTGCTGACCAGACGAGAGTGCGACTTGCTATGTCCTTTGGGGGCAGTGTCAAGCAAACACACAAAAATTAATGAGCAGGATTGTGGCTGATGACGTGACATGGGTTCCCCATCCAGTCTAGTTATCAGATTTGGCTCCCTCAGACTTCCCTGATCACCAAGTTGAAGGAAGACTTTTGTGGGAAGAGTTTCAATGATGATGATGAGGCAATTGCAGCAGCTGCCGGGTTTCTGGGTGTGCAGGACAAGGGCTTCCACGAGACAGGAACAGACCAGCTGCAGCTGCGCATTAATGTCAAGGGTGACTACACTGAAAAATAAACAAATAATGGCATGCGAATTATGTGTTTTTCTTTGCCAGGTCAGAAACGTTCTGAATGCCTCTGGGCTGAGATGATGGGGCCGTTAGTTCCATTGTTTCACCTTGACGTGAGGCCAGGGGGCTTTCATACATGCCATCGCAGCCCTATAAAGCAGTGCACAATGCAGAGCAGTTCTGCTTCGCATGGACATAGAAACAGGGGCATTACCTGCATTAACTAGTGCAGTCAGGCACTTCAGCACACTAATTGAGAGCCTCCCAGCTCTCTCTCTACTCATCTGCTCCCCACAAGTGTAGTCTCTGAACACCCCAAATCCAGCTAGGTGGCTCATTACTGCCCAGACTGCTGGAAAATTGTGTGTGTGTGTGAGAGAGAAAGAGACTGGACTTCTCCCTCCACTGCTCTCCTTTCCTTTGGGGCAGTAGCTGATGGCAGGAGGAGAGTTGGCTAAAGTTAGCTCTGAGGGGTTGAGGTCTGTGAGTGTTCCTGCCCCATCCCCTTAGGCCAGTGTCTGAAGCAGCTGTTTCCACTGCCACACGTGCGACCGCTGTGGAATGTAGCTGTCGCGGGAAGCTGGGATCCAGGAGTGCATGGAGGCCCCTTTCAGGCAGGTTTCCCCATTTCAGGGAGGCCGTGAGCACCAATATGTGGAAGCCCAGCCAGTGTCCTCTAGGAAGCCAGCATCAGGAGCAGAGCTCTGGAGCAACGTGTGCCCAGTGGCTGCTGTCACTTGGCAGGTCATCAGTCTGGGATTGATGGCCAGTGCAATAGCCGGTAGGCTCCCTACAGGGCCTTGGTTTGTGGTGAGGGTGATAGCGGCCTTGTGAGCCTCTCAGGCATTTCACATCCAGGTACGGAGGTAGATCCCATTGAGAGCTGATTGACAAGCCTGCTGGGGAACATGAGCACTCAGCAACTTTACACTTTGATGTGGCCATACCTCCCCAGTAAAAAAAAAATGGAGCTGGCCAGCAGCAGGCTTTTTAAAACTCTCCTAATTTCCTGTAAAGCCATTTATAACTGGAACAAGACCCTGCAGCTCGTGCCTCTGGGCTGTGAAATTGTATTTCTGTCCTGCGGTTCTTCCCAGGGTGAAGGCACTGAAATTACCCCGTTCCATTGTCCTTGCTTGTAACACTCATTGTTAAGGTGCTAGCACCAAGTTTGTGCAGTTTTACATGGTATTATCTAAGAATGTTTTGCTTAACATTCTCCAGTTGCAAAGGCTGGGTTGTGAACCAAAGGTCTCCATGGCTTGGGGGTGTTTGGAACTGGGAATTTGGTTCAGGCCAGTTGAGTGAGCTGGAATGGGCATTATCCTGTAGGCACTCTCTGGCAGCTAAGGAAACTTGCCTCAGTCATGTAGCACCAGGAGTCTCAGGTGTTGTATAACTCTTCATGCCTTGTACTAGTTCTAAACTCCCAGGCATGGTCACAGCATGTGTCTTTAACATGTCTCTGCTCTTTAATAGGTTTCTCAGTAGACTGTCTCAGTACCAATACAGAATAAAATTAAACACAAAACAGGTACGATTGCTTTGAGTTTTACCTGCAACAAGCAGCATGTTTAAACATACAACACTATCAATAATATGTGTGAAACCCCCGTCTCATCTAATTGAGCAAAGAAAAGCAGTCGCTGCATAATGCACCATATTCTCCCACAGGTATTTTCCTCCCCCCACCCCCCCGACCTTAGGATCCACCTGTACTCCACCTCAGTTGCCATTAAATAACAAAACAGTCTAAAGCAGTAAATGGGATGAAAGGAGACCTGTGCACAGGTAGCCTGTCTGAGTTTGAGGCTGGAGGCCTTATGGGGTTTTGCTGATAGGGACTTGGGGAGCCAGGTATATGTGGAGAATTGGGGTTTTCTGATGTTCTTACTGACGGGTTCCCTTGTTTTTACTGCACAGGGCCTTGTTGGGATGCTCATTTGAGCCACTGTAACGGTGTTTGGTGAAGCTCTCTTGCGTGGGCTCTCAGTAAATGTTGAATGTGCTGCTCAGAGAAGCTTGCAAGGCAGCCTTGGCATTGAACTAAACCTTCCAGGGACAGACGGGCCATTGCTGTGGATATTAACTCTTCCATATCAGTGGCCATTACACATCTCGGAACAGGCAGGCTAGCTGCTCCATGGGGCAAGGCTCTAAGGGCCAGGACAAGGAAGAACGGGTTGGTGGAGGGGATGGGCGGGAGAAGCTATTCCTGCCAATGCACAGAGACAGGGGCAGGGTCTCAGCACACACGTGCATGCTCAAGGCCCCCTTTGAGGAGCAGGAGAAGACAGGCAGGAAGCAGGGAGACTGCACAGGATGTTTTCCTGGTGTGAGACAAACACAAAGGGAGGGAAATGCTCATTGACAGCTCAAGTCTTCAGGGCTCAACTGCAGCCTTGTCACAGCACCTGGCCCAGCCTCTCCTGCCTGATACCACGGTGCCAGTCCTGGCAGCGTGAGCCAGTGTGTGCTCTAGCTCTCCATTCCATTCCCCGGCACGGCCCTCGAGAGCCCCACTGGGGCTGAGCCTGTGGTTTGGACCCCTCAATGACACCTCATCCACTTTATGGCACCCCCAAGACCAGCACGGAGCTGGCTCCTCGCTCCCTGTGTCACCCTGAGAAATGCACACCAACGTCGCACTGCCTGTGCTGTGAGGCCCCCTCTGGCTGCTCATAAGAACATAACATAAGAACATTAGAGCGGCCGTACGGGGTCAGACCAAAGGTCCATCCAGCCCAGTATCCTGTCTTCCAACAGTGACCAATGCCAGGTGCCCAAGAGGGAGTGAACCTAACAGGTAATGATCAAGTGAGCTTTCCCCTCCATCCATCTCCACCCTCTGACAAACAGAGGCTAGGGACACCATTCCTTACCCATCGTGGCTAATAGCCATTAATGGACTTAACCTCCAAGAATTTATCCAGGTCTCTTTTAAACGCTATTATAGTCCTAGCCTTCAGAACCTCCTCAGGCAAGGAGTTCCACAAGTTGACTGTGCGCTGTGTGAAGAAGAACTTCGTTCTATTTGGTTTAAACCTGCTGCTCATTAATTCCATTTGGTGGCCCCTAGTTCTTGTATTATGGGAATAAGTAAATAACTTTTCCTTATCTACTTTCTCCACATCACTCATGATTTTATATACCTCTATCATATCCCCCTTTAGTCTCCTCTTTTCCAAGCTGAAAAGTCCTAGCCTCTTTAATCTCTCCTCATATGGGACCTGTTCCAAACCCCTAATCATTTTAGTTGCCCTTCTCTGAACCTTTTCTAGTGCCAGTATATCTTTTTTGAGATGAGGAGACCACATCTGTACGCAGTATTCAAGATGTGGGCGTACCATCGATTTATGTAAGGGCAATAATATATTCTCCATCTTATTCTCTATCCCCTTTTTAATGATTCCTAACATCCTGTTTGCTTTTTTGACTGCCTCAGGACACTGCGTGGACGTCTTCAGAGAACTATCCACGATGACTCCAAGATCTTTTTCCTGATTCGTTGTAGCTAAATTAGCCCCCATCATATTGTATGTATAGTTGGGGTTATTTTTTCCAATGTGCATTACTTTACATTTATCCACATTAAATTTCATTTGCCATTTTGTTGCCCAATCACTTATTTTGTGAGATCTTTTTGAAGTTCTTCATAGTCTGCTTTGGTCTTAACTATCTTTAGCAGTTTAGTATCATCTGCAAACTTTGCCACATCACTTTTTACCCCTTTCTCCAGATCATTTATGAATAAGTTGAATAGGATTGGTCCTAGGACTGACCCTTGGGGAACACCACTAGTTACCCCTCTCCATTCTGAGAATTTACCATTAATTCCTACCCTTTGTTCCCAGTCTTTTAACCACATCTCAATCCATGAAAGGACCTTCCCTTTTATCCCATGACAACTTAATTTACGTAAGCGCCTTTGGTGAGGGACCTTGTCAAAGGCTTTCTGGAAATCTAAGTATACTATGTCCACTGGATCCCCCTTGACCACATGTTTGTTGACCCATTCAAAGAACTCTAATAGATTAGTAAGACATGATTTCCCTTTACAGAAACCATGTTGACTTTTGCCCAACAAATTATGTTCTTCTATGTGTCTGACAATTTTATTCCTTACTATTGTTTCAACTAATTTGCCTGGTACTAACGTTAGACTTACCGGTCTGTAATTGCCGGGATCACCTCTAGAGCCCTTTTTAAGTATTGGTGTTACATTAGCTATCTTCCAGTCATTGGGTACAGAAGCCGATTTAAAGGACAGGTTACAAACCATAGTTAATAGTTCCGCAACTTCACATTTGAGTTCTTTCAGAACTCTTGGGTGAATGCCATCTTGTCCCGGTGACTTGTTAATGTTAAATTTATCAATTAATTCCAAAACCACCTCTAGTGACACTTCAATCTGTGACAGTTCCTCAGATTTGTCACCTACAAAAGCCGGCTCAGGTTTGGGAATCTCCCTAACATCCTCAGCCGTGAAGACTGAAGCAAAGAATCCATTTAGTTTCTCCACAATGACTTTATCGTCTTTAAGCGCTCCTTTTGTATCTCGATCGTCCAGGGGCCCCACTGTTTGTTTAGCAGGCTTAGAATCATAGAATCATAGAATATCAGGGTTGGAAGGGACCTCAGGAGGTCATCTAGTCCAACCCCCTGCTCAAAGCAGAACCAATTCCCAACTAAATCATCTCAGCCAGGGCTTTGTCAAGCCGGGCCTTAAAAACCTCCAAGGAAGGAGATTCCATCACCTCCCTAGGTAACGCATTCCAGTGCTTCACCACCCTCTTAGTGAAATAGTGTTTCCTAATATCCAACCTAGACTTCCCCCACTGCAACTTGAGACCATTGCTCCTTGTTCTGTCATCTGCCACCACTGAGAACAGCCGAGCTCCATCCTCTTTGGAACCCCACTTCAGGTAGTTGAAAGCAGCTATCAAATCCCCCCTCCTTCTTCTTTTCTGGAGACTAAAAAAATTTTGTCTCTGCATTTCGTCCTGATGTTTAGCAGGCTTCCTGCTTCTAATGTACTTAAAAAACATTTTGTTATTACCGTTGGAGTTTTTGGCTAGCCGTTCTTCAAACTCCTCTTTGGCTTTTCTTATTACATTTTTACACTTAATTTGGCAGTGTTTATGCTCTTTTCTATTTACCTCACTAGGATTTGACTTCCACTTTTTAAAAGATGCCTTTTTATCTATCACTGCTTCTTTTACATGGTTGTTAAGCCACGGTGGCCCTTTTTTAGTTCTTTTACTGTGTTTCTTAATTTGGGGTATACATTTAAGTTGGGCCTCTATTATGGTGTCTTTAAAAAGCGTCCAGGCAGCTTGCAGGGATTTCACTTTAGTCACTGTACCTTTTAATTTCTGTTTAACTAACCCCCTCATTTTTGCATAGTTCCCCTTTTTTAAATTAAATGCCACAGTGTTGGGCTGTTGAGATGTTCTTCCCACCACAGGGATGTTAAATGTTATTATATTATGGTCACTATTTCCAAGCGGTCCTGTTAGAGTTACCTCTTGGACCAGCTCCTGCGCTCCACTCAGGACTAAATCAAGAGTTGCCTCTCCCCTTGTGGGTTCCCGTACCAGCTGCTCCATGAAGCAGTCATTTAAAGTATCGAGAAATTTTGTCTCTGCATTTCGTCCTGAGGTGACATGTTCCCAGTCAATAGGGGATAATTGAAATCCACCACTATTATTGAGTTCTTAATGTGGATAGCCTTTCTAATTTCCCTTAGCATTTCATCATCACTATCACTGTCCTGGTCAGGTGGTCGATAATAGATCCCTAATGTTATATTCTTATTATTCTTATTGCTCTGGGGACCCATGACAGACAGTTGCATATTTGGCCATTATTCCAACCCTTTTCCATTCCTTTGTCCCAAAGGCATAATAAAGTAAGTGTGAGAGTGTTATCTGGGGTTTACATAATCTCTTGACAAATGCCACAGGAAGCCCAAGGAATTCGCATGCAGGACCTGCAGTGGCTAATCAGCTTTTGAGGGGGAGATTCAGCTGTCACCTGAGGGATCATGGTCTTGAATGGAACTGAAAGGTTAGCAGTAATTCATTTTCCCCTGAGATTCTAAACTCCCATTGTGACTTTTATGTAGCTCATACTGAGACAATTTAGGCAGCTGTAATTTAGGGTTTCTGCTTATTTCTTCTTCATTGTCAGAAATTCAGTATAGCTCAAAACCAAAAAAGTGCATTTGTAAGCATTGACATACTTCTACACTAACCTTTATATCAACGTCTTGGTATTAGAGAGGGGAAATTGGATTTTGCCTCATAAAAGTTTCATGGAGTTTTTATGAATTTCCTAAGGACTGATCATAAGATCTCTGAATGGGTGCGCAGTTGAAGGGACAGAGTCAAGTCTGTGAGGCCCAAAATTTAATCTATCAACCCCCAAACCAACATTTTAAAATTGCCATGCTCCCTGAAAAGGTAACCGCTCTCTAAAATGAAAGCTGGAACAAATGTAAACTGCTAGCATCTCAGCTGGGGATCCAGTCACACTGCTGCATGGGGCAGAGGACTTCTTTGTCATGGTAGAAGCATGTCCTCCTGGAGAGCTGGAGTCCTGTCCATCCCATGACCCTGCCAGTGCACAAGAGCAGAGGGACACTGTGGCATGGGGTGGCTCACCTGAAAAAGCAACCCAACATCTGTTGCTGCTGGTCTAAATTTAGCTGCACGTGATCCCTCAAGCACATGCGAAAAGGTGACCGCTCAGGGTAGCAGACTCTGGGGATTTGCAGCAAATCAGTTGCCCACTGGGAGTGAAACTGGTGATACAAACTCAAAGTAATGCCTTCATTTCATTGGAGGGTGCAATGCTCAAGTGATAGGTAGGGGCGATAGGGCAGAGAGGCGCAAGCCTCTGCTGGAAGCAGCATTTATTGTACTTTTAAAAGAAATGCAACCTGTGCTTCCCCAGTGCTGACTGCCGAGTGCAGGGGGGATGCAGGACCTAGTCATGCTCCAGCCAACCCAGATCTGACCCCCTTTGGGCACGGGGGGGGGGGGGGGGGGGGGGAAGCAGAGCTACTAGCAATGCTCACCAGCCCCTCCCTGGCATCGCTGCAGTTGGGAACAGCAGCTACGCTCCTGTATGGGGCCCTGATCTCAGCCCAGAGATGGACTTTTAAAGAAAATGGGTAAATTGGCTGGAACGAGTTTGTTCACATTTGGCTTTTATCTATTTTGTTTCAGTCTCACCCAGGTGCCCAAGGTGGAAGTGTGTGCAGGCGTGGGACACACCTGCTCACGTTTATCCACTACAGCCATGAGAGCAGGGAAAGGTGACTGAGCGAGTCACAGAGAAGACTTCCTTGCTAAGCAAAGCCTAGAGCCAGCTGATGTGCTGCAGTAGACTTGAACAAGCGGGGGAAAGTGGCAGACTTTATATTTTTTCTCCCACTGCTGGGAAATTTATGATCAGTTTGTTCTATATTTTTTAAAAAATGACACCTAAATCTGTAATTTGTGAGCTAAACCCCACAGCTAGTGTAACAAAGTGACAAGTGTGGTGATAACACACAATCCAGTGTCACGGAGACTGAATGCTTCCGCAAACACGCTCCAGCCACAAGAAAAAACGCAAGCAAGGACCTTGACGACAAGCTGGCCCTTCACCCTGTTTATGGCAATAATATGCATTAGCCAGTATTAATTGTTTTATATTACTCAAACAGCTGGTAATTAGCATAATGGTCTGACTCACCCATAAACGCCAATCACGCCCACTCCTTTGGAAGGAGTGAGTGGAGTTCCTGAAATTCGTGGCTCAAAAGCAGGTCACTGGGTTGTTTTGTTCTGATGCTGACTTGTTTTACACCAGCCATTTGGAAGCATCTCCTCCTGGCTGTTCTGGGAATTAGTGCATTCCAGATCTCAGCCCCCTCGCATCCACCACTCATTTACACACCCCACAGCCTCTCTCTCACTCTCTGAGAGTCGGGGCTGCACTCGCTTTATGACGTAGCTCACTGGCGAGGTCATTCATGTGTGTTCCCCTTCCAGGAGTATCAAAGTCCCACAGGACGAACTGTTCCAGGGCCTGGTGGGGGAACTTGGACCTGCTCTCTACGCCACGTTCCAGCTCAGGGCCCCACTATGCAGTGGCCAAGGTCTGCACCTTCTTAACCCACACTGCTGTTTCCCTGAGGACGTTCCCTACACCTTCTCCCCCTAGGTTTCCTGCCTTCCCTCTCTAATATCCTGAGAGTGGCCACTAGCTTCCTCCCTGCAGCCCTTTTCTGCTGCCAACCTCCTGGCTTTACATCAGCCCCCTTCTCATGCCTATTCCTGCCATCTTCAGTCGGGTTGCTTAGGCCACCTAATTCCCATCAGCTGGGGCCTAACTGGTCCCGTCTCATTCTCGTTAACCCTTTCCAGGCTTTTGCTGGTATTAACCCTTTTCCTCTTTGTTATAGTCCTGGGAACAAGGTGGCTTGAGTCACTGCATTTTCATACTGGTCCTAGCTGCCAAAGGGACATCTACAGCCGGGGCTAATCCCCCAGCTGGCCCTGTTAGGCAGGGGTGACCTGGGGAACCAGGCTAGGAGTGGGTGAATTGCACCTTGAGCCAGTTACAGGAACAGGCCTGTCTCTTGGAAAGGGTTTTCACAGAGAAACTGATTGGGGTTGGGAGCGGGAGTCAGAGGTACAGCTTGCCCTGACCCAGGCCACCCTGTAATCTCACTACACTGCCCCTGTGCTATGCTCCCCCACCCCAGAGTCAGTCAGCGACAGAGTACACAGTCAGTGTCTCTGTTGTGCCTGTCACTAAGGCTAAGATTTAGTCACGGGTATTTTTGGTAAAGGTCATAGACAGGTCACTGGCAATAAATAACAATTCACAGCTCATGACCTGGCCATGACTTTTACTATAAATATCCATGACTAAATCTCTGCTTCTGGGCGGGGGGGGGGGGGGGGGGGGGAGGGGCTATAACAGCAGGGGAGCCCTGCTCCAGCGCTGGGGGTTGACAGCCCTGGCAGCCACTGCTCTCCGGGACTGCTCCGCCGAAGGGCCTCGGGCTGCTCTGGGACTGCTGCTGCTCAGGCTGTCCCTAGGGTGCCCCCAGGACTGATGCTCGGGTGTTCCCCAGAGCCAGCCGCACCTACCGCTGCGTGGGAGGTGCCAGCTGTCTGGGGCAACCCTAGCAGCGGTTGGTGCAGCCAGCCCCAGGGACCTCCGAGTGGCTGGCTACAGGGCCACTCCCGCAGTGGCTGGTGCAGCTGGCTCTGGGACAGGCCCCTGGACCGCGTCTCGTGTGGTCCCTTGGACCAGCCACACCAGCTGCTGCTTCAGCGGTTCCTGGAGCCAGCTGCCCAGGACTGCTGGAGCAGCGGCTGGTGCAGCTGGCTCTGAGGCCCGTCCGAGCAGTTGGCCCCTCAGGGCTGGCTGCTTGGGCGGCCCTGGAGTCAGCTACACCAGCCACTGCAGAAGCCACGGAGGTAGCAGAAAGTCACAGAATCTGTGACTTCTGTGCCCTCCACGACAGAATCGCAGGCTTACCTATCACCATATCACTCAGTGCTACATGGATAATTTATCTCTGGCTATAATTTAACAGTCGATTTTGGTCTGGGCCTCAGCCAGGCTCCGGGCACTCATCTGGGCTTGGCTGGTTTTATTTTCCTGTGAGAGTTCCCAGGTTCTGGCAGGAAAGCTCCAGATGTTTTGAAAATGGCTCTGCTGTTTTAAGTTGGCCTGATCTACCCGCTGTAAAGAAGTGTCTGGCCCTGATTCCCTTGGGGACCCTTGAGTCGCCAAGTGAATGTAAAAGCTAGACCAGAAAGGGTTTGCATGTCCCCCCTCCCCTCTTCCCCGGCATGTACTGTGCTGTGTAATGAGCCATCAGTTCTAGACAGCAATACCATCTGGTGAGACAAAATGCCGCCTTCTCCACCTCAAGGATTTGTGCCAACAGCACTACCCATGACTGTGACTAATACACCCCTTTGGCGTTGCAGCTGAAAGGAGATTATGTCTCTGGCCAGGCTGTCACGGGCAGCTTCAAGCACATTAAACACAAATGAATGCTTTAAATAATAAAATCACAAAATGGGACTCCGAGGGTTTCAGTATCGACAGCTGGTGCAGCAAATCAATTGGGCACTTTATTTATTGTTGAACCAAAGTGTAGGGCTGCTTTCACACTCAGTCTGCTATTGGATTGGTTTAGTCTAAATTAGCCCTTTTACTACAAATGAAAAGACAAGAGAGTTTACTTTTGGCAGCAAGGTGAAAATCTTTAGACAAAAAAGCACCAGCAGCATCAGCTTGCGCCTGGGTGCTGTGACTCATGAAGCTCAGAGCCCAGGTCAGGGCCAGCTCCAGGGTTTTGGCCGCCCCAAGCAGCCAAACAAACAAACAAAAGCCGCGATCGCAATCGTGATCTGCGGCGGCAATTCAGCGGGAGGTCCTTCGCTCCGAGCGGGAGTGAGGGACCGTCCGCCGAATTCCCGCCGAACAGCTGGACGTGCCGCCCCTCTCCGAAGTGGCCGCCCCAAGCACCTGCTTGGTAAGCTGGTGCCTGGAGCCGGCCCTGGCCCCGGTACTAAAGCCGGCTGCTCTAAGGCGCCTGCTCTAAGCCAGCCAGCATGAGCGACGCTACCCATAATGAGGGCAATTAGCAATAACTGGCTGGCGCTCAGTGCTCCATACATGCAGCCCATTGCCTGGAATGCACCTCCCAGGAAAGCGGGAGGGAGGGGAGAGCCCAGGAATGTGCACTGCCCTGGCACACGGGGCGGCAATGAGCAATGCGCTCTCCAAAGAGCACCTGGACACCACGCTGTGAAGCAGGGACTCCTGTTGAGGGGGATAAGGGGTGTGACGGGGCTCAGGCAGGTGGGGCGAGACGGTGCTTGTTTCGCCACGTCCAGCATCACTGCCCTCTCCACTGGCAGGGTAAGTGTCATGGTACGTTACAGGGGTGAGTGGGAGCAAATAGCAGCATCCCTGTGCCAGATCAGCCCTAGTCCAAATGGTGCCCCAGGCAAGGAGCAGCTTTGGTGCCCCCACTTCCATTTCTTACACTTTTGATTACTTTACTGCAGCCTGTGTGGCTCCCGCTCCCCCAAGCCTGGCACCTCCCTGAGCCCAGCACCTCCCCCAAGCCTGGTGCCTCCCCTGAGGCCAGCGCTTACCCGAAGTCTGCCCCCCCCCCAAGCCCAGCAGCCCCTCAGAGCCCGGCACCCCTCCAAGCCCGGGACCCAGGCAATCGCCTGTCCCTAAATCTGCCCCTGTCCCTGTGCCTCATGTGCATTCCCTCCCTGTGCCCACCCCTCCATTCTGCCTCATAAGCACAGCCAGGTCCCATTTTGACAACTCTGCTTGGGCTGCTGCCTCAGCTAGCGTGCGCCTACAGCCTGTAGGCCGCACTGCTTGTCATCCTCAGTGCATGCCTCAGCTGTGCCCCTGAAGACTATAGCAATAGCCCTCACAAGCATTTGGGAGCTTGCTGTGGGTGGCGGGAGGGGGGGGGGGCTCGCTGATGTCTGCAGTGGACACTGCTATAAGCCACCAAAGCAGCAGTGTGACGACGGCGCTCGGCCTGAGATCTCTGGCTATAGTTACTAAAAGTCTTTAATGTTGTGGAGCAAGAAAATATTGCCCCCTTCCAGCTGCTCCCTCCGCTGCCAGCACCTCATTGTGCGTGCTCACCCTGCCCAGCTGGCGCCTTGTGTTCTCACTTGCACCTTTGCAAAATGCTTAGCAGTGGGGAGCTTCACACCCACTGGGAACGGGCACACCTGGCTTCACGTGGCTGCAGGGCCCCAGTCGCTCCGTGCGCTCCAAGAGGCCTACCGCCAACTGGGCTTGTCCCCAGTGCGGGCGCAGGGAGGCCAGCCAAGCCAGCTCAGTTAATATGGCCCTGCAGCTCAGTGTCACAAAACCCAGGCCACGCAGCCCAGGCCACCAGCACAGCCCCGCCCCCCCCTCGGGACGCTCAGCCTGGTCCCAGAGTGTGCGTGCTGGACTCTGCACTGAGCAGCGGGGTTGGGGCTGGATTCCCAGGGGACTCACGCACCCACAGCACCCATTTTGTTCACAGGATTTCCAGTGTTGCTGCTGCTCCGGGATCAATGGCTTGGCCCTTGGCCACCTATTGCCCTCAGCTGCCGCAGGAGGAAGCCTCATGGGAGCTATCGCAGGGAGGGATGTGGAGCTGGCTCTGTTAAATGGCTCTGGATTAACAGGGAATTTATCTTCTGTAAATTCCTAAGAGGGAAGTGGCAGGCTGGGTGCAGCTCTTCATCAGACACCCCTCACCCCCAGAAGAGCTGGTGCAGTGCCGTGCTGGTGCATGGCTGTGAGTGCTTTGCAGCATCAGTAAGTGCATGAATCATTGTTCCTGCCCGCATTTGGGGTACAGACAATGCCGGAGGGATGTGATTTCCATGGTGGTTGGGTTTTTAAAGGTGGGCTATAACTTTGGAGATAATTGACACATTCTAACACGGGAGCATGTGCTCAGTGGGCCTGATTCCAATCCCGTTTATACCAGTGCAACACCCCAGATGTGAGAGGCCGTACGCCTGCTTCTCATGAGGCATCAGCCTCCCACCCCACTGCAGCGTGTTTCAATAGCTTTGGCTAAGGATGCAGGACAAGCTCTGTTGTGCTACATGTGCCATCATTCGAGTATAATGGGGAGCAGAAGAAAAAGGAAAAGCCTTTGTGCCGTGCAAGAACAAAACACACATTATTCCAAGGGCCTCCCCTTCATGAGGTTTGTGTCATACTAACTCCCTTTGAGAAACAATGATAATGTCAGGAATACACCTGAAGTATAATCGAGAAAAAGTATTAAGTAGCACAGTTGTACTGCAGCCTTTCACTCTTGTCATGAATAATTAGTGGAAAAAGATGGAAACTCACTGTGACTGCAAAGTCAACACGTTTACGTCCGTTCTCTGCGAGAAGTGGGGCTGCTCAGGAGTTCGTCTAATCAGAAAATGCCAATTTACTGAAACTGAGACTGAATCTATAGCCCGCTGGTTAGGACACTTGTGGGAGACCCAGACATGAATGTGTGTGACAGGTTCCCTGAGGTGCAACCTGGAACTGGGGTACTGCTGAGCCCTCTGTCTTACTTACCAACCTGGGTTCCCTCTCACACTGTGATGCTGTGACAAGCTGCAAACCCTTCCAGGTACTGCACTTACACAGCCATCCACAGGCAGGGACACACCCAACTGCGTTACATGAATGTCCTCCCAGCTACTCATTAGCCAACAATAGAGAGGCTCCAGCCAATTCCCCCCAGCTTCCCAGGCTAGGAACCCAGGGCTGTAGTGTCTTGCCCTGGTCAGAAGCCTGACCAGTGTAAGTTTATTACCCAGTCTGCCCCGCCCTCAATGTGGAGATGACATGTGCCAGACCTTGTTTCTGAGCAGATTTCCCAAGCACTTCAACCAAAACACACAGTTTTAGGTAAACTATAAAACAGATTTATTAGCTACAGAAAGAGATTTTAAGTGATTATAAGTAGTAAGCGTCCAGCTCAAAGTTGGTTACTTAAAAAAATAAGAGTAAAATTGAAATCTGTGACCTGCTTGTATTGTCTATCAGGGTGCAACACAGCTTGAATCAAATCCTAATTTATAGACCTCAGATCTTTCACACACAGGCTGGCTGTCTCCTTCAGCCTGGCACCACCTCCCCACTTCACTCTTTGTTCTCCAGATGTGTTTCAAGGTGTTGAGTTGTGGAGGGAAGAGAGGCAAAGTGATGATGTCACTTCCCCTCTTTTATAGTTTTTTCCAGCTTGCTGGAAAGACTCTTTGCTATGACGTGAGTCAAGCAGTCTCCACTGTCTATGTGCTCTCTCTGAGAGGTCTCCATTATACAGGTTCCTGGAACAGTCCTTGGGAGTGTGTATTCCCTTTAATGGGCCGTCAGTGTGAATGGCTGCTTGGAGTGTTCCCAACCTCACAACATATTTCAGTAAGACACACATTGCAAAACTCAACATACGATGATAGCACATACAATTCAACAGGATATTAATGGTCAACAGATCAAGCCATTTAAAATGATACTTCACAAGGGGTACTTTGTGCAAACCACATCATAATCATATTACCATGGTAAATATTGGGGTGCCAGGGTTTGGAGAAGAGTGCCACACTGAGGCAGAGCAAGGACTAGAACGTCAGACTTCCACCGCACCAGTGAGGGCCCACATCACCAACCAATTGGCTTGGCGGAGATAGGGCTCTCGCTGCTGCTTTTTTACACAAATTTCTTCGGGTCATTTTCTCCCATTGCAGAACAAACCAAACGCCAAAAGAGTGACATTTTCACAAACCAGCATTCTTGTTTTCCAGCCAGCCCTAGCAAGAGGCACAGTGAATACGTCCCTGGTGTGTATATATAGGGGTAGGGTTTCCACAGAAAATTTTATTTTTTGGTGAAAAAAAAAAAATATATTTATTCAGAAATGCCACTGCTGTGCCTAATCCCCCATTCTCCTCCATGGGCTGGACTCCCTAGCCGGATGATGTTTCCCCTCTTGTTGAAATGCCATGGTACATTCTGGGAGTCCTTTGGCCATGGTGCAGCATGGGAAATGTAGTCCTGCTGAAGAGCGTAGCCCTAAAGGAAGAATGGAGGCACAAGGAAGCTGAAAACGTCCATGAGGCACCACAGCGGCATTTCGGAATCAACATTTTGGGTGTTTTTGCTGACAAGGCAACATTTTCCATGGAAAGCTGATACTTTTTGTGAAAAAATTTCTGTTAGTTAAAAACCCAACTTCCCATCAAAAAACAGTTGTGATCGAAAATTTTCCACTATCCCTCATGTGAGCACAAGCTCCCTTCTCCCCTATCCCCATTATTCATGCCACAGCATTTATGTCCAGGGCAACTAGCCCAGACCCTTCTCACATACCTTCCTGACTCAGCGAGCATGGCCCAACTTCTGCGGGACTCTATTTATCCACACAAGCCTTCCATGTCCCTTCTGCAGTGCTGTCTGTCAGGAAGAACTGCGAGCCTGCGTCCTGGAGTGCCCCTGGGACAGCTAAATGACACTATCTCACCTTGTCAAGCTTCAGCACAGCACACACCTGCCACGTCCAGCCCAGATAACTGGAGGTTGAGTTTTAGGGGATGTACCTGTCAGCCACTCAGGTGCGAGTGCAGCATCCTACAGCACTTTCAGCATGGCTCTTGGCAGTACAAACACATTCCATAAAGACTGATAATGTGACGTATGGGGGGGGGGGGAAATCAACACCCTCCTTTCGCCCCGCTCTATGATCACTGCGTTTGGCTGGCCTCCTGGTACTGAGTCCTGCTGACCCATGCCGCCTTCTCCTTGGCTTGCCTCAGTCAAATACCTTACTGTCGGCAAGATGAATACTACTCCCAACTTGGTTCATGCTGCAGAGCAAGGAGATGCATCCTGCATCCCCATGGCTCTGCCTGAACAGTGATAAACCAGCAGCCAGGACGGGGGAGCAACTTTAAGTTCCAGCCAGGGAGACACAATGAACCATCATCGCCAGGACTCCACCTCTTCACGGCTCCCTCTTCCAATGCTCCTTAGCTCTGTGTCATCCCTTGCTGTGCTCTGTCAGATTCAGACTGCGGTTTCTACAGGTCAGGGGCTTGTCTTGATCCATCTGCAAAACACCATGCACTTGTGGTGCTGTACAAATAATAATGAACAAACACAAAGTTGTTTTCATTAAATAGAAACTATTCTCTTTTCTCCACATAGTTGCATTTTCATATGAAAAATGTACGAGAGGATTATGTGAATTGTTGCCTTTATCATTTAGGCCGAGGCCAGGTCTATACTATGCAGTTAGGTCGAGGAAAGGCAGCTTATGTCAAACTAATAATGTCACTGTCTACACAACAGCCTTGTCCCACCAATGTCAGTGCCCTACTACACTGCCATAATAACATCACCTCCACAAGAGGACAAGACAAGTCCCTGACCTGTAGAACCTGCAGTCTGAAAGGTTACTGGGAATGTTCTTGGTTACTACAGTACATTATTAAATGCAGAATTATGCTGACCCTTTGATGAAATACCATAGAGATGGGAACACACGCACATGGGGATTCAGAAGATTTAGTGAATTCAGAAGGCTGATGATGGATTTTGCTCTATATTTCTAAAGTGATTCAGTCAGACCAGGTTTTTTTGTCTGTTTCATTGCTAACCTTGCCCTAAAATAACACACAGAGGCTTTGAAAAGTGCCCATTCAGAGGGAGGTGGGAGCACCAGGGTCAATAGGTCCCATGCAGATGGGACACATGGGTGGCTAGGTCAGGTTTCATGACATTTCACTGAAATGTGTTTCTTAGGGCTGGTCTTCACAATGGGAAGATGATCGCTGCTGCAATCAAGATCGATTTAGAGAGTCTAGTGAAGACCCACTAAATCGATGGCAGAGCGCTCTCCAGTCGACCCCAGTACGCCACTCTCCGAGAAGAGTAAGGGAAGTCGACCGGAGAACATCTCCAGTCGATGCAGCACAGTGAAGACACCAGGGTAAATTGACCTAAGCTACGTCGACTCCAGCTATGTTATTCATGTAGCTGGAGTAGCGTAATTTAGGTCAATTTACCCCTGTAGTGAAGACAAGCCCTAAGACTCAGGAATTTGCTTGCCCTGGTTTTGTACTTTTAAACTCATGCCTATTTAAACAGCAGAATTACTTTTAGGGATCCCGTTCGCTCCATTTTAATCTTCCCAGTATCATTATTGCACATTCTTTGTATTGTATTGTGGTAGCCCCCACAGGCCCAGAGTCTGGGATGGGGACTCATTGGGCCAGGTGTTGCAAAAGTACACAGGAAGCGACCGTCCTTGCCCACAGGATCCACAGCAAAGGAGATTTTGCTGATGATGATCCAGAAACATGTGCTGCAATTTTATTCCATGATGCAAGTGGCTATCCCGTCTGTCTCAGTTATTCTGTGTAATATATAAATAAAGTCGCCATGGCATGCTGATGCTGTGTTCCTATAACCCTTCAATCTTGGGAATGTTTCTGGATTATGTTGGCTCTTGTTTTCATCTTTGCAGCTACCTTCTCTAGATGATCATGGAAGGTGAGGGTGTGGTCGAGTTTCACTCTGAGATATGGTGGAGTGTAATCGTGTCACATATTTTTACCACAGAAAGCTATTTTCAGTGTGTTTTTGGCAATCCGATTTTCAAGATGAAATGCACTTACTATTGTTTTTCCAGGGTTTGATTTGAGCCTAGCAAAAAGTGACAGTTACTGAAGTCCAGCCTCTTTGCGGGAAATTCAGCTTTGAAATAAGAACCAGAGACTCCAGGCGCCTAGCCTGTTGGCCATTCCTAACATGGGTCTCTAGCAACATGAGGATATTGATGTTGTAAGTCTTCAGCAAGTTTCCAGGATACTTGCATTTTGCCCATGAGAGTCCTTCGACATTAAGTTGCAGGATTCTTGTTCCAGGGTCTATTTGGCACATTGTATGGCCCTGAGGAAAAACTTTAGGATTTGTTGAGTTGCTGCTCTGGTGACCGGGAGATCGCTGAGCGATGTTCGGTTGCCGAGTGGATGGCATTCGTCATGAATTCTCACTTAACAGAGTGGGCCCTGTGAAGGCTGCCATCTTCCACTCGATCACAGTCTCTATAACACCATGACAGAGACTGTCTGTCCACCCGATAAATGACTCCTAGAGGAGCACTGGCAGAGGGGCCTGGTGCACCTAGCACAGACCCGGAGCAGTCAGTTTCCAGGCACCACAGGATCCTGGGGTGGCTTATACCAATGCAGAGCACAGCCCGACAACAAGGGGCTGGCTGCTGGAACTCCAGACATTGCCCATCAACTGAGAAAACAGCACTGTCTTGTGGCCCCACTTGTCACACAAGTCGCTGAGAGCTGCTGCAGAACCTCTTATTGTGGTACCTTCCTCATGGTCCAGAGGACACAGGTTGGGGGAAGAGAGGATGACAGGAGGCAAAAGTAGCGTGAAGCTGATGGGGGAGGGGCTGCTTTTCTTTAATCAGAGCACCACGGCACAGGACTTAAGAAAGTACATGCAGATTAAAGCAGTGGTTCCCAAACTTTTTACCACAGTGACCCATCATCTGCATTGTCTGGTTTTGTGACCCACCGCAACATACAGGAACCCTCTGCCCCAGCACCACAACTTGCCATTCCCCCTCTTTCTGCCCCCCACCCCGCCCCTAAGACCACCCCTCTGCACGAGGCTGGAGAAGTGTATATTTGCCCAGGCTGTGGCCAAGTGATGGGTTACTCTGGTCCTGACCATGGTGATCTATCTGGAACCTTCTTCAGCCCATTGGTGCATCAGGACACACCATGTGGGAACCACTGAACTAAAGGGCCTGGATGCTGCAAACACTGCATGCATGAGTAAGTTACTCACCTGTGTAAGTGTTTTCAGGGCTGGTCCCAAAAGGCAGACTAAGCATGGGAAAATTCCAAGTTAAAATCGGACAACCCCTAATGGTTTATCATTCTGTGGTGGTGGCCTAGGGAGGCCTAACATCTTCGGACATCCCAATGAGTGCCTGTCTGGCTTTTCCAAACAGGCTCCCCTCCCCCCCGCAAACCTCCGCCCCTCCCTTTAAATCCACTCCAATCGGCTTTGTTCCCATAAGTTCCCATATCTGGCTCTCCTTGTCCAAACCAGTCCAGTGGGCTCAGCAGGAGGTGACCACAGACTCCTCTCAGCCTGTGGCCCCGCCCTTGTCCCATAACAGCCCCAACTATTTACGGCGGGATGGCATCTCTTGAACCATTGTTTGCTTTTCTTCACAGCCTCCCATTAAACTAAACCCACATATTCATCCAGCTAACATCCTAATAGCTCGGTCAATGCTCTGTATTCATAAGTTACTACAGAGCAGCTCCATGTCCATTACACAGAGCATCACTAGACACATATTACTCCTATTGAGGTCAAAGGAACAGATATTTCATCAGAATAAATCAACCTGAACTTGGATCTCAAAGAACTTGCAACTGCTTTGGAGGACAGGGTCATAATTCAAAATGATCTGGACAAATTGGAGAAATGGTCTGAGTTAACATGACCTATGAAGGAAGGCTGAAAGAATTGGCTTTGTTTAGTTTGGAAAAGAGAAGACTGAGAGGGGACATGATAGCAGTTTTCAGGTATCTAAAAGGGTGTCATAAGGAGGAGGGAGAAAACTTGTTCACCTTAGCCTCTAAGGATAGAACAAGAAGCAATGGGCTTAAACTGCAGCAAGGGAGGTCTAGGTTGGACATTAGGAAAAAGTTCTTAACTGTCAGGGTGGTTAAACACTGGAATAAATTGCCTAGGGAGGTTGTGGAATCTCCATCTCTGGAGATATTTAAGAGTAGGTTAGATAAATGTCTATCAGGGATAGTCTAGACAGTATTTGGTCCTGCCATGCGGGCAGGGGACTGGACTTGATGACCTCTCGAGGTCCCTTCCAGTCCTAGAATCTATGAATCTATGAATCTATGAAATGCCATTCTCTTTTCAGGAATCTCACCATATAAACCCCAAATGCCTTTGCAAAGATGGTCACATTTGCTCCATACACAGCAATTGCTTAACAATTAGCCTAAAAATTAAATCAAAACACAAGTCCCACAGGTACAGGATTACGGCAGACACACCTAACATTCTACATTTTTTTCTGCTTCCCCATGGATAGAGCCTTATTCCCAAGCTGCTGCAGCGCTAAGTGCTGCAATTCCCATGCTGATGGCAAGTGTGAGCTGTAATATCTCCTCTTTTACAGCATCTCTGAAAGTGTTACAGTTCTGCAATCAAGAACACAAACTCCCCGTGTGCCAGAGCCCAGGCTGCGGCTCCACGGGAACCTGCTCTCCTTTGTCCTAGACCGGGACGATGCACTGGATTTCCCCCTGGCGTGGTGAGACTCGCCAGAGGAGCTGGGGGATCCCCTTGCACAGCTGCCCAGTTGCTCTGCTGCAGGTAGGGGAAGAGGAGAGCAAGCTGCAGAGCTTCCCAACAAACCCTGCAGACCTCCAGAGGCCAGGACTGCTGTGTGCCTCCTTTCCCCTATCTTGCTGGGGCTGTTCTAGTGCAGGCCCATTATCCGGGATTCTCCCTAACTGTGGCTGCCGAGGGGGATCCACAGAGATAGCAGCACGGCCCCAGGCTGCATACTATTCCTGGCGCTCTCCACAGGCTGTTGGTGCCCTTCAGACCCTGCCCCACCCAACAGACAGCTCTCTAATCCCGCCCTGCAGCCCTGTTCCCAGGCAGCTCCCAGCCCTGCGAAGGGCAAGGGGATACCTGCAGCAGACAGATCTTGCTGTGTAGAGTTTGTCGCAGAATCTGGCTCTGTGGGTTTATTAAGGGCAGTGTCAGACTCAGTGCAGCCTTAACTTCTCTTCTGGCTCTAGGGACTCCGCTTTGCACAGGAAGCGATGGGCAGCTGCACCAGGAAGAGAGATTGTTCGAAGCACAGTTTTGGAGCATCCAGGGCTGGCTCCTGCTCCTCCTGATGTCAATTAGGGACTTTGACACTGATGTCAGGCCCACGTTATCAGTAAGTGCTTCCCTGCGACTCACTAACCAAACCAGCTGCCCCCAGAGAACAGCTACGCCCCCCAGCACAGAAAGGCAAACAACAGACTCTCTATGGCAACCAACATTAAAGAAGGTTTTGAACTTCTGAAATCGAGCGGCCTGTGAGTGTGACTGGAATCACATGTCCGTCTGCTGTGCATCGTGCCTGCATCCAGCTTCAGAGAGTCACAGCTGTCACATTCATCAGGTTTGCTAGCGCTGGGTGAATGTGAAAGTCGGCCCCTTTGAAATTAGTCAACATTTCTTTTGCTCCAGGTCTGTTCCTTGGTTTCCTGCCCTGGCTCTGAAGCCACGCTGGCCACACAAACAGGGACCTCCTCCCCAGGACCAGGGGTTGTGGCAACCTACTTTTGACCCTTCATACTGGCTTTCTTGTGGCCCATGGGACCTCACACACAGTACCCCAAATCTGTGCAATGCAACAGAGAGTCTTAACCACCCCTCTCCTCCAAAGGGTCAACCAGAACCTCCCCCCGAGCCCACAGAAGAAGAGGAAAACAAGATGGATCCACTGGTACCAACAGGGGTATTATCCTCATCACCTGATGAGGTGGTTGCACCAACTTCATGGTCTCTCCTGGATGATCATAGACAATTTCAACAGCTGTTACAGAGAATGGCGGAAGAGCTCCAAATCTGCTGAGAAGAGGTCCAGGACTCTCAACATAGGCTCCTGGAAAACCTACAGTCAGGTCACTCTCCTGGTAAATGAAGCCATACTAGAACCGACAAGGGCTGTATGGCCTGTGCCCCTGCCCCCAAGTGGGCAGAAAAGTGGTACTTTGTCCCAGTTATGAGACCAGAGTTCTTGTTCACCCATCCTTCCCTGAACTCCTTGCTGATCCATGGGGCCATGGAAAGATCCAGACAACAGCATCCAAGGACCAGTCCTGCAGAGAAGGAAGCCCAGTGTCTAGACCTTATGGGGAATAAAGTGTTTACATCTACTAGCCTTCAGTTTAGAATCTTAAACTAACAGGCCCTTCTTGCACAATATGATTTCTTGAATTACTCCATGTTCCTGAATGCTTGGGACTAGTTACCTCAGGAATACAGGGCTCAATATCAATCTCTGACTGACGAGGGCAAACAGTGGCCAGAATCTCATTACAAGCTGAGGTAGGCACAATCAATATGGCATCAAGATCCATGACAACTGCCATTGTGATGCGATGGGAATCAGGCTTTCCCAGGGAGGTTGAAAACACTGTTGAGGATTTACCCTTTGATGAGGCTAGCCTTTTCAACAAAAACCAAGGAGTCTTTGCACTCTGCGACAACACAATCCCATAAACAGCCCTACAAACTGAGGTCTTGCTGCAGCCCTTCTATCACCAGTGCTTCTTTGAGCCACCTCACAAATGGCAGAAAATGCAAAGGCCAAGAAACCTGCACCTTCCACTTCAACTGTCAGAGCACAGGTAACATTACACTAGTCACTAAGGCATTCTGACTGAAGCACAGCGCTCGAGTCACACCTTTCTGTCCTGTTCTTGTGCTGCTGCAATGGAGCAACGTGCTGTGAATACAAGTCATTCCATCTAATTCGCTACAGTGAGGGCCTGCGTGTCAGCCAGCAATGCGTTCTGAGACTGATTTAGTGGAGTCAAGCGGCTCTCTCCACGTTTTCCTAACGAACACTGCAACTGTGTTAAACTTCGACCGTAACAAGGTCATTTTACTTTTCCTGAGCCAGGCAACATGTGCTGCAATAAATGTCATACCTTACACTATGCAGTGCCGTATAGTTATAGCTATCATGAAGGTTATGTGCAATTTTCATTTTAATTTAAAACCGCTCACAGAAATGTAAAATTGGCTTTAAGAGATTTTACCTCCTGCTTATTTAATTTTTATCTATCAGGGCAGGACCTTTGCAATAAAGGGAGATTCCTAGTTTGTGTTTTAATAATGAAATACCTACTATACATTTTCAGCCAAGAGTGATTCCTCCTTAATGTTAGTAATTTCCACACTGTTCTTGCCTTACAACTGCGAGATAGTTACTGCGGGTATTTGATTTCTAAAACTTTTCAATGTGCTCATTTCATAGTCAATTTTGATACTCTATGACAGAAGTTAGATTTTTGTAAGTCATTTGACTTAGTACCACACAACATACTGATTAACAAATTAGCAGCACTGTACACTATTAATAAAGCCCATGTTAAATTGACTAATAACTGATTGACAGATCTCAAAAAGTAGTCAAAGGGGAATCATTGTTAAATGGATTATTTCCAGCGGGGACCAGTACTAGACCAGACACTGTTCCACATTTTCTCAATGATCTGTAAGTAATACAAAAGAACTGCTGATAAAATTTGCAACTGACAAAGTTTGCTGGAGTGAAATAATGATGAGGACAGGCTAGTCAGACAGACAAAATATGTTTTAAAACAGTCCACTGGTCTCATGTATAATACAGGCCTTTACATTTAACCCCGCTACCCCTACAGGCCCAATGACTTTAGTTAGATGAAAGCTTTTCTGGCTTCAGCAAAAGTGAACTGTTGTGTGCCACAGGCAGAGAGCAGGGTGGGGTGCAAAAGTGCCCGAGGCCCCTGCGATGGCAGGGAAAGGGTTAGGTGAGACATGCCCAGATGGTCCTGGAAGGGGATCCCCACCACAGGCTGCAGAGGAAGGTAAAACCCCCAAGGTCCTTGCCAATATGACCTGAGGGAAAACTCCATCCTAACCCCAAATCTGATGATCAGTTAGACCCTGAGCCTGTGAACAAGAGACAGCTGCCAGGCACCTAGAAAGAGGTGTCTCTGTACCACCTCAGAGCACTGGTCCACCCTGTCCAGTGTCCCATCTCCCTTCAGAATTGCTGCAGTTTGACCAACCCTTTTCAGTAACTAGATTTTTGTTAGTTCCTATATAATTTTGATTGTCCTTTGTAGTATCTTCTCTGTTTCCATATTATCATTCTAACCAAATTTTTACCAATGCAGAGCACGGTATTCTAAATGTGGGCTTTGTGGATGAGAGGTTCAAAACACTGTAAAGCAAGAAGGCCATATAACAGCTCCCTGTAGGCATTACAAAAACCTCTGCATTTTTGTCACTATGTTAACCAAGTTTTGTAAACACAAAGAAGTTAATTTTTCCACAGCTTAAACAGAACATTTGCAGAATGACTTGCCAATTGCAAAAGAATAGAAAATCCAGTACAGTTGAATGTATTGGGTAACATATGGAAATACTAGAAATTGAATATTTGGCAACTTTTCAGTTTTTCTGCAAAGTGAAAAGCAGATGCTTTCACAACTGTAATTGTAATTCCTCCTAGCTTTTCCTATGACTGAAATTAACACCTGTTTAGTCAACCCAAAATGTTGTTCTCTTTAATGCAGATTTTGGAGGTTCATCACCAATACCCCCAAATACCAAAAAGGTCTGGTCGCCCTGTTTTGTAGACATGGATGCAGTACTATACTGTCTGTTTTATTATAGGGTATCCCTGGTCTCCATGGGCCGCTACTCAGATTGACTCTCTTGGCTAGCAAGATGCAGTCAACAGGGAGCAGAGAAATGAGCTTTGAATTTGTTATTCTGTCTTTCCGTGGGCATCACTGCTGAGGCCCCAACCCCCACTAGCACAGCTCTTCAGTGGGCCTTCTTTTAAGCTCTGTCCTTAGGTACAGCATGCTTTCTCCAGCACCTCTTGCTGCAGTGCTGCTTGGCAGGTCAGCCTCTCCTGCTGCTACTCCACTACAGCTCTACCTGGCTCTCTCTACACCCTCTTGGGCCTTCAGGTGGAGTCAGCATGTGTGTCAAAGGAACATGAGCAACACACTGTGCCTGCCAGGGGTTGAGACTGGCCTGGGTGGGTGACTGGCTCACAGTCAGCTTGGCTGTCCTTTCTGGACACACCAACTTCTGGTCCCTCGTGTGAGGCTGCGGAGGACAGAGTCTCAGTGGGATAAGGGACTGACTGTGGGGACCGCCAGCAGTAATGCCTGCTAGTGCCGACTGGTCCTTTTGGGGCTAGGTGAGGAATGGGATGGAAGAGGGTGAATCCTAAGACCAAGCCAGCATTGGATTCACAGTGCCAAATAACAACAGCCACTGTATTCATTACGTCACTATTTTACTTTTATCTCCAACTCCACATGAACCTGTTGACGCAGAAATTCTTGTGTCACATACAGTAAAGGGGTTTGTATCTTCTGTCACCATGTCAGTGCGTTGGAGTGCTCGTTAGACAGGGAGGATACTTAGCTCCCAAGCTTGGAACTTGTCCCATTGATTCAAAGACTCTAACTTCATCTTTCCAGGAGTCTCTGGTTCTTATTTCGAAGCTGAATTTCCCACAAAGCAGCTGGACTTCAGTAACTGTCACTTTTTGTTACCCTAATTTTATGCTTGTTCTAAACCAAGGGAATTGCAGACATTACCCAGGTAATGAACTGTTTTATCTCTGTTGCCAAATACTCTGAGTTCGATTTGTCTCCTTTTAAATTTGCAGCTTCAGCGGTTTCAGGCTGCATCTCAATCTACAAAAGCAACTAGCCAGCTCCTTCACTTCTTTGCATATCTGTAGCCTTTACATCTTTTATTCCTTTATGTCACAATTTCATTTTTCTACGTGTTACACATTTTTGACAAATCAATAAGGCTCATGGTTCTGAATCACAGAGAAACCTATGTAGGCTATGAATGCATTATAAAGCAATAGGCTGCAGTTGTGCTGTATAAAGATAGGTTCAATGAGAGAAATCCTCAGTGCTGTAGAACCCACCCACCCATGCCGGTAACCAGCTGACAGAGGAGGGAATAAAATTCTGAACAAACTATCACAAAGGAGCAAAGATGTAATAATGGTCAAAGCAAGCAGTTGGTGTGCTCAGCCAGCCTGGGTAAAACACACACAGAATCAGAGGACTCAGCGACTGCCTTCACATGATGTACAGTCCAGTGCACTGTGCTAGTTGGCCTAACAAGGATCAAGCAATGGTGAGAGCGCTGCTGGAGTTGTGTGAACAGAAGATTTCTGTGAAGGAATCAGCAGTAGGTGGGTCTGGCAATTGCCTGGTGTTATGTGGTGAGTCTGCAGCTTTGTTATCTCTCAAGGTGAGAGAAACAGCATGGCACCCACCTCTCATGAGCACACCCCTCTGGTCGGGTGTGTCTGCAGTCTTTTAACAGTCCCGCCCCTGATATTGGGCCATACCCCCGGGGCTTCCTCCCTGGAGGCAATTGTTTCGCCCTCTGTGGGTCCTTCTGGCCCCAGCCTCTCCCTGGGCACTAAGTAGTTCTGATACCTTTCTGGGGGTTTATCATTGTCCAGTTGTAGGCCACTTCCCCAGGGACCTATGGGAGGGAGGGGGCAGGCCTGCCCATTACTCTGGGTCCCAGCCCAACGACCTTAAGAATAGCAACAACACGGTGCCATGTCTTCAGTTCCCTGGGCCACTTCCTTCCAGCCTCAGCCTTCACCAAAGCTTCACCCTTTCCTCAGGGCTCATCTAAGTTCAGGGTAGCAGCCAGCCAGGGCCTCTTCCTCGCTGCCCCAGATCCCTGCCAGCACTGAGCTGTCCATGGTGCTGCAGTTCCCTTTGGCCAACCAGGAGCACCATCAGCACTCCTCTAGCTCCAGCAAGAAACTGACTCTGGTTTGCACTGCAGCTCTTTTTATACTAGCCTGCAACCCTCTGATTGGCTAGCCCCTTGCAGCCTCCCTGATTTTCTACTTTCCTGCATGAAAAGCCTCTAGGCTGTGTGGAAGACTTTGCCCCACTGCTTCTTTCCTGGGATGAGTATGACACGATCCTGAGGCCTCCACCCCAACACAGTGATATGCAGGGGATTTTTTGTTCTGTGGAGTCTGATGGAATTTTCCCCCCATACATTTTAAGGTGGGACAGAAACATTATCACTATCTACTCTGACCTCCTGCTTAGCACGGGACATGGAATTTTACCAAGTGTGTCCCCTATCAAGTCCATAACTTTCTCTGATGTAGAAAGACACCCAGTTGCAATGTAACAATTTCAAGCAATGGCTTCAGCGCTGCGGTAAATTGTTCCAATGGTCAGTTACCCTCATTGTTCCAAATTTGTACCTTGTTGCCTGTCTGAATTAGTCTGGCTTCAGCTTCCAGCCATTGGCTCCTGTTCTGACTTTGTCTGTGATAAAGACCTCTTTTCTGCCCATTCTGATCATACCATAATCTCTTACAGACCATGATTAAGTCACCTCTTACCCTCCTCTTTGTTACGCTAGTGAGACTGAGCTTCTTTAGCATTCCACTGTGTGGCAAGTTTTCCAGACTTTGAAACTGAAGATCATCCTCCTCCCTGATGCTGGCTACTTGGAGAAGATTCTCTCCACTTCTCACATGGGCTAGGTCCTTTTTGGTGACACCTGGTGCCTCCACATAGATGACTCCTCACCGAGTCAGGGACTCACAGGGCACTGCCCCTTGGGAAAATGAACCATGTAGGACTGCTGGCAAGAGGTATAATCCCCAGTACATAAGAAATAACAAAGGGCATCAACACAAACACCAACAAAGAAATAACATGCTCCAAAACGACAGCATGACAAAAGGGACTTTATGGGGAGTAGGAAAATGGGAGCTGGGGAAGGTTAGAGTAACTAATAAGGGAAAACACATCAACAAGTTCCCCACCTCCCAACACTCCCAACGCTGGCTCCCTGCCTGGCACCTTCCCAGGCAGGTGGTATGCTGGGAGCAGTCCGGAGGCGGGTGCTGCAGTGCTATGAATGTTGGACAGCTTAAAGAAAAAGGGGTCCCTCCCTGTGTCTTCACCCCTGGGTGGGGCCTTGCTGGTGCTAGATCTCGCCCTCTAGACGCTGGTCTCTGCAGGGCTCATGCAGCCTGACCTGTGCACTAGACGCCACAGCCACGCACATACTCCCTTTGTGGGGAGGGGAATTAATCCGAGACTCCCTGAGCCGCTCTGCTTCCCTCTCAGCTGCCAGTCCTCAACTGAGACTAAAACTAGTCCCTTTGGCTCTGGGTCAGGCTATCCCCTCCCTCTGAGGGGCTGAGCAGACCCAGCTCATCACTGCCCATATGGATCACCCTATGCAGAACCCTCCCTGTTGGACTCAGCAGGAGTTTTGAGTCCATTCTGCTCAGACCCCTGGCTCCAAGCATGCTGGGAAATGGCATCAGAGGGGTCTGGTAGCCTTTATGGGTGTAGTTCATAGAGGCTCAGTCCAGAGTTCCAGGAGCTGGCAAACTCCAAGTGGGGTTACAAATCACTCTTGTAGCTCTTTTCTGAGCCCTTTCCAATTTGTTAGCATTTGTTTTAAAGCATGGATACCAGAACTGGGCCCAGCAGCCAGTAATGGTCTTGCTAATGCTAAGGTAGGACACATCTCCCATCCCAAGTTCTTGGAGCTGCTGCTTCAGTTTTGAGGCCAAGTCCATTCCTGTGGGGAGGGGGTGGTCCAGCCCTGACATGGACATGCCTACTGATGAAGAGGAGTTTATTTGGATAAGGTGGAGTATCCTTGAATTTGCTGCTCCACCTGCCTGCAAGGCCTAAGTTTCTAACTTGCAATAGCCTGATTTAAAGGTCTGAAACAAATCATCCCTACGATTTTTAGTCTCCAATTGACCCTTATCTCTGCAAGTCTTTCCTATGCCTGCTAGAGTCTGTCTGGCACCATCCATTGCTCGTGTTACACAGATGCCCCTAACTCACTGCCTACTGGCTAAGGGTCAGGTCCCCTTTCCAGTGCACAGCCTGAATAAATGACTGTGCTTCACGCCAGCCTGCCTCAATTAGAGGAGAAGGGGGGAGAAACGTTCTTCCTGGGCCTGGAGGCATCCTCCAGCCATGACGGCAAATGGAGGGTTGCAGACTCTCAACAGCTGCTGGGCACTTCCCCAGGAAACTTTGGCTGGTGGAGTCCTGTAGTTATGCTCCATTGGTCACACTATGGCCTTTCTCACACCAAGCCAAAGGAGCCTTGCAGAGCTGTGCTCCACAGTGCATGGGGATCTGCGCTCCATGGTGGTGCCAAATCCCTTCCAGTGCAACACAACTGCAGTGGCTCCATGGCATTCACGACCACCAGTGTCCCTGCAGGACTTGCCTGTAGGTGATAGATTTAAAATGGAGTCTCACAGCCTACACTAACATTGCTGTTTCACTGGTGTCCTCTGTGCCAAGAATCTAGATGGACGTCCATCTATAAGACAGGCCCTAGAAACCACAAGTTGCTGGGCTTGGAGGAGGAATCCCTAGGTGAGGGTCTCTGGCTTGCACAGGGAAGACTGGCTGATCAGAATGATCCTTCTGGCCTTAAAAGCTACGAAAAGCCTGTGAGGCCAGTGCAAACAGCACCCTGCTGCTCTCCCACCAGCAACAGTGCTACATTCATTCCACACTTGAAAAGTGACTTCTAGTGACAGGAGTTTGTGAGATTTCAGCCTTGACCCACAAACCACAAATACTGGAGCGGAATATTAGCAGCCCAGTGCAATCCATTGTACTAATTCAGGGTTGCACCCCGGACATGCTGGGCACTTTTCAGATTTCTCAGAAGGGACACAGCCAGTGGGCCTTAATGGAAGGTCTGTAGCTGCTACTCCTGTCCCTAGTAACAACAGGTTACAGCTTCCTGAGTCACCCTCATGAGACAGATGCTTCTGATTTTCTGTGGGTAAAGTAGGTTTCACCCATTACACACAGGTACCTGCACCACTGCGGGTAACGACTAACCACCTCAGACTGGCCAACACTCTGTTGATGCCGACTAACACCACTGGATTTTATTACTGCACAGAAAAGTGGCTCCCAGAAGAGTAAATATTGTGCACTTAGCAGCACCGTATTTACAGCTTTGAAATTTATCTCTGTGCCATTTTAGCTGTATTTGAAATGCTTTAGAGCACTAATGTTAGCCAGGAGGGCTGTTACTCACCTTCTCGCTGGAACAATGTCAGGTATTTTTCTTCCCGACAGCCTTCTATGACTAGTGGAAGAACCTTGTTTTAAAATAGGGGGACACTATGGTCCCAAACTCCAGGCTGGGATTAACAGACTCTCAGCAAGCCATATGGTTTGCAATCCAGAGCAGCCAGCTAATGAATCTCCGAATATGCAGCTACCCACCAGACGTGTGAACAGGGGGTGTATTTTGTCAGCTTTCTAGAGGTGCGTGGGAACGCTTTTCCCATTTACTGAGCATTTTCTTTATTTAAATTTTTTCCCCCTGGTCAAAGTCAGAATCTCAAAAAATTTCACAAAATGAAAATCTGAAAAAAAAAGTTGGTTCAGTTCAACTGAAATGTTTTGTTTTGATAATTTGAAAACATTTCAGTACTGACCAATACTCCAGATGTGGCCTCACCAGTGCCGAATAGAGGGGAATAATCACTTCCCTCAATCTGCTGGCAATGCTCCTACTAATACAGCCCAATATGTCGTTGGCCTTCTTGGCAACTCATATCCAGCTTCTCGTCCACTGTAATCCCCAGGTCCTTTTCTGCAGAACTGCTGCTTAGCCAGTCGGTACCCAACCTGTAGCAGTGCAAGGGATTCTTCCATCCTAAATGCAGGACTCTGCACTTGACCTTGTTGAACCTCATCAGATTTCTTTTCACCCAATCCTCCAATTTGTCAAGGACCCTCTGTATCCTAACCCTACCCTCCAGCGTATCTACCACTCCTCCCCAGCTTAGTGTCATCTGCGAACTTGCTGAGGGTGCAATTCATCTCATCATCATTAATAAAGATGTTGAACAAAACCAGCCCTAGGACCAACCCCTGTGGCACCCCGCTTGATACTGGCTGCCAACTAGACATGGAGCCATTGATCACTACCCGTTGAGTCTGACGATCTAGCCAGCTTTCTATCCACCTTATAGTCCATTCATCCAGCCCATACTTCTTTAACTTGCTGACAAGAATACTTTGGGAGACCATATCAAAAGCTTTGCTAAAGTCAAGCTATATCACATCCACCCCTTTCCCCATATCCACAGAGCCAGTTATCTCATCATAGAGGGCAATCAGGTTGGTGAGGCATGACTTGCCCTTGGTGAATCCATGTTGACTGTTCCTGAATACCTTCCTCTCCGCCAAGTGTTTCAAAATGGATTCCTTGAAGACCTGCTCCATGATTTTGCTGGAATGAAATGCTTCTGTCTAACTCAGTTATTTAGCATAATGTAGGGGTGTCTGGGTGCAACTTAATGTCCTGGGATAGACAGGAAGTCAGACTGATGGTCCCTTCTGGCTTTAAACTGCATTAAATTATAGGGCTTTCCCATAAGGGTTATTGTTGAAAAAAAGGTTAGCAATGTTACAGTTACAGCGCTTTGCAGTATGGCCCTCAGCCGCCTCTGATATATTGGAGAGTGGGAAAACCCCACTTTTCATCTTTTTAAGACTAGTTTTACTTAGCAGTAACACCCAGCTGACTAGGAAAGCCCTGGGAACTTGGCACGTGCACATTAGCCAGTCAGGGTCCTGTTTGCAGTAATTCTGCTTACCCTCTCCCTGTGCCCACACAGATGGATAATTCTCTGAAAATTTCCACATGATCCTCGTTATTGGTGAAAAAGACTAACAGTATGTTAGTAACTATCAGGAAGGTGATAGAAAGCAAGACTGAAAATATCATAATGCCACTATATAAATCCATGGTACACCCACACCTTGAGAACTGTGTCTCGTTCTGGTCACCCCATCTCAGAAAGGATATAGTGGAACTGGAAAAGTTTCAGAGGGGGCAACAAAGATGATCAAGGGTATGGAAGCACTTCCATGAAAGGAGAGACTAAAACGAGGAGGGCTGTTCATCTTAGAAATGAGATGATTAAGTGGGGACATGGTAGAGGTCTATAAAGACAAGAATGGTTTGGAAAAAAGGTGAATAGAGAAGTATTATTTACACAACACAAAAACCAGGGGTCACCTGATGACATTAAGAGGCAGCAGGTTTAATACAAACAAGAGGAAGTGCTTTTCACACAATGCACAACTAAGCTGTGGAACTCATTGTAATGGGATGTTGTGATGGCCAAAAGTATAGTTGGGTTCAAGAGAGAACTGGATAAGTTCATAGATTCCAAGTCCAGAAGGGACCATAGTGATCATCTCATCTGATCTCCTGTATAGCAGAGGACATAGAATGGTTATTAGTGAATATGGGCAGGGATGCAACCCCGTGCTTGGGGCAACCATAAACCTTGAGCACTGAGGCTCACTCCATAATTGCCCTGTTTTGTACAGTTTCTCTGTAGTTCTGGTCTGGGCCACTGTCAGAGACAGGACACGGGGCACGATGAACCATGGTATGATCCAGGACAGCAACTCTTCTATTCTGGCTTTTTTCTCCTCTCAGCTGAGCAATGACCAGACTCCCCATGGATAGCAGTTCCTTTGATTTGTATTCTGTTACAACATAAGTCAAGCCAGCATTTTACTAAGCTCACTTGTGTCTTCCAATTACCAAGACACTTAAGGAAAGGTGGAGAATACAGTACAGAACTTCCCTACAAGAGTTCTAGAGAAACTTCTGGATTTGGCTTTAACCTACTTGTGTTATCATCCTTGACATTTTGGCATTCAGCATGTAGCTCCATGCAAGTCTGTATTAGATGTCCCTGGGCCTCATTATTCAGCAGGGCTGAAAGACAGTTTCCCTTCTTGTTTGCTGCTTGAGCACTTTCCCAGTTCTATCCTGTCAGCAGATTTAACAGGTTTATAGATTGTTTCACAGCCTTTTGTGGGGTTGGTGACCAGGTCATTTATATGGGTTAGAAAGAGGAACGGTTCCACCAGCGACCCCGAGGGCCCACAATCAACATTGCCTCACAGTCTCATATATTTTATTTCTGAGAGAGTCTCTTTCCTGCAGTCTATTTAAATTTAATGGAGATATCCTATCTCCTAGAACTGGAAGGGACCTTGAAAGGTCATCGAGTCCAGCCCCCTGCCTTCACTAGCAGGGCCAAGTACTGATTTTGCCCCAGATCCCTAAGTGGCCCCCTCAAGGATTGAACTCACAACCCTGGGTTTAGCAGGCCAATGCTCAAACCACTGAGTGTTTATATCCTAACATCTAACCTGAACTTCTACTGCAGTGACTGAAAATAAAAAATCTCCTGTGAACACCATGCAAATGCTCCTCTATAGCCTCCCACTGTCACCTGGAGATGGGTGAGTGCCTGCTCTAACGATGATGCCGTCTGGGTTAAAGTCCCCGACAGTTCAATGACCCAATGGGAACTGGGGCCAGACAATGCAATTACAAATACAATCATTTATTGTGTAATAATCCCCACCTCAGAATGCCTGTTCTCTCCCTGAATTCTTTTGGGCCAACTGGGAGTAAGGGCCTGATTCTCAGAAGTGCTCTCTTACAGCGCTCATAGCCTGGGGTCAGGTCACCCCTGAACTTTCTCTTTGTTAAGATAAATACATTGAGATCCTTGAGCCTGTCACTATAAGGCAGGGTTTCTAATCCTTTAATCATTCTTGTGGCTCTTCTCTGACCCCTCTCCAATTTATCAGCATCAGAACAGGACACAGGATTCCAGCGGCGGTCGCAGCAGTGCCAAATACAGAGGTATCAAAGGGGTAGCCGTGTTAGTCTGGTTCTGTAAAAGCAGCGAAGAGTCCTGTGGCACTTTATAGACTAACAGACGTATAGGAGCATGAGCTTTCGTGGGTGAATACCCACTTCTTCGGATGCATGTAGTGGAAATTTCCAGGGGCAGGTATAAATATGCAAGCAAGAGTGAGTAAGGCTAGAGATAACGAAGTTAGTTCAATCAGGGAGGATGAGGCCCTCTTCTAGCTGTTGAGGTGTGAACACCAAGGGAGGAGAAACTGCTTTTGTAGTTGGCTAGCTATTCACAGTCTTTGTTTAATCCTGAGCTGATGGTGTCAAATTTACAGATGAACTGAAGCTCAGCAGTTTCTCTTTGAAGTCTGGTCCTGAAGTTTTTTTGCTGCAGGATGGCTACCTTTACATCTGCTATTGTGTGGCCAGGGAGGTTGAAGTGTTCTCCTACAGGTTTTTGTATATTGCCATTCCTAATATCTGATTTGTGTCCATTTATCCTTTTACGTAGGGACTGTCCAGTTTGGCCGATGTACACAGCAGAGGGGCATTGCTGGCATATGATGGCGTATATTACATTGGTGGACGTGCAGGTGAATGAACCGGTGATGGTGTGGCTGATCTGGTATTCTTCTGTTTATGCATTCAAGGATCACATTCGCTCTTTTGGCCACAGCATCACACAGGGAGCTCATGTTCAGCTAATTATCCATCATGACCCTACATCTTTTCCAGAGGCAGAGCTTCCCAGGATAAGAGTCCCCCATCCTGTAATTATGGCCTGCATTCTTTGTTCCTAGATGTATCACCTTACATTTGGCAATATTGCAATGCATATTGTTTGCTTGCATCTAGCTTACCAAGTAATCCAGATCACTCTATAATAGTGACCTGTCCTCTTCCTTATTTGCAACTCCCTCAACCTTTGTGTCATGTGTAAACTTCATCAGTGAAGACACATCTGAAACCTTGCCAGCCTTTCTGGGATCAGGCTAATGCTCTGACAGCATCCTCATTTAATCCTGAGGCACACTGGAAAGAATTCTGAGACAATGCTAGTGTCCCAAGCAAACATGAGGTCACCAACCCCACAAAAGAACTTGCAGGTTTCAATCTACCTCGGAACCATTTTAGAACATTGCGTGGCTGAGGCAGTCATCTCTCACCCCCATGGAAGAATAGTAGTTGTCACTAGATACTTTCTAGCTCCAGTGTAGGCATAGCAAGTCTGCCTTAGAAATTGGCTGGTAGGACAAGGACACCGTTTTTCCAATGCTTCTTTATTTCATTAGTGACCATAAAAATATACTTCTCTGATTTATAGTTGGTCTCTTACTTAAAATTATGTTTGTAGAATGGGGAGGATATTTTATATGTCTTCATATAATAGCTGTTAAAGAAATATAACTGACTATACACTTGGCCCTATGCCATTCTAATTATGTTATAAAACAACATGACTGACACTATATGTTTAACTCTTCTGTTGACAGACTCTCAAAGTTAGTGACTTTCTTATTTTCTGAAACCAGTTTTTAATAATTTTCCCCTTTTCCTTGTCTTGAAGCCTTGGGATTGTCATTTCTTTCTCTTTCTAGTTGTTCTAATTCATGTGTGCGTAGTGGACCTTGACACTTTTCATTTCTATTTTTATTTTATTTAATTCCTCAGGATTTCTGGACCTCTTGATTTGGTGACTGGAGAGGCTGTCCAAATGGGAACAGAAGAAAGTGAAAAATCTTTCAAACGTAATTCAAGAAGCATGTAGGAAGATGACGAGGAGGAGAATCTACCAGCAGATATGTATAGCTTCTGCAGTACAGCAAAACCTCAGCTCTGATAGTAATGCATAGGACCCCTGTGTCATTCGCTAGGTATATCTGCTGCATTCGGTGTGTGCTATCAAACGAGTGCACGGAAGGAGCGAGGTGCTCTGTGTGGGAAAAAAAACTTTAATTGGCATTTCTTGCCTTATGAGTGCTTCACTTTGCAGTCATTGGTGTATGTGCAATGTGCCCAACCATTTAGTGGCATCATCAGCAGCCAGGTGGAGAGGCAGTGGGCACTCGACAATGATATGTGACATAGTCTGAAGTTGACTGCAGCTGCATTGCAGGTCATCAGAAAAACCCCATTTAAAGACACTGGCCACACAGTTGCTCTGTCTGGTTCAAAACTGGTTCAGAAATGACCACTGGTGCCTGGGCAGATCAAAATCTGGTGGACAGATGGTTAGGTGAGTGACGAGAGAGTGTCACCGTTGACCACTCATTGCGCCAAGCAGATTGCACTGTCATTCCCATAAATGACCATAAAGGGCGTCTAGAATACAGGTGAGCTGGTGGGTGGTCGAAGAGGTCTGCATAAAACAGCAGGTCGCTATTATCACGGATATTGACCAGCAGCATTTGTAGTCTCAACATTCTTTTAATGCAGTTTTTGAATGGAATTTTCCAGGTTCTCTTTTTTAAGAAGAAAAACAATGAACAGGCTCTTTTACATGATGTGAAATGATTTGCAGTAGCATGCTATGCCTTGCATGAGACATGATGCACTCAATAAGGCAAGAACTGTGCTCTGCCTTCCACAATAAAAAATCCTAATTGCATTTCTTTATCATGCATGTGCAGTGCCAAGAGAACAACCCACACAGAGGACCCATTTAAAACCCTTATGATTTGGCCAAATCAGAACACAGTTTGACATGACCACAGTCCCTGTCTAAGGAGAAGGCCAAGTCACTGAAATGCTAGAGCTATTAAAACAGATAATAAAACAAACATTGTGACGTAAAGAATGCATTATTTCCCTTATCTTTGCACCCAAAAAATGGCAGAAGCGTTTGTTCTCAAATTTATGAACACCCTCCTTCGGGCAAAGCCCAAGTGGTGAAAATTTGAAAAAGTTATAAGATAGTGAAAAAGACCCATGAAAATGGAAACCATTAAGCATCTTAATGATAGGTGTCTATATAACCAAAATTCTCTGGATTCATTGCATGAGTCAATTACTGGCTGCTAATCTCCTCCAAAGGAGAGAGAAAGGCAGAGACTCCCAGAGCCAGGAGCTAGGGTTCCGTGGTTCTGCACAGATCAAATGGAGAATCCAGGGTGAGTGACAGGTTTCAGAGTAGCAGCCATGTTAGTCTGTATCCACAAAAAGAACAGGAGTACTTGTGGCACCTTAGAGACTAACGAATTTATTTGAGCCTCTCTCCTGCTGATGATAGCTCATCTCAATTGATTGGCGTCTTACAGTTGGTATGGCTTCTCCCACCTTTTCATGTTCTCTGTATGTATAAATATCTTCTGTGTGTTCCATTCTATGCATTCGAAGAAGTGGGCTGTAGCCCACGAAAGCTTATGCTCAAATAAATTCGTTAGTCTCTAAGGTGCCACAAGTACTCCTGTTCTTTTTGCAGGGTGAGTGAATGAGTGTTTAAGCAACTAGTTTGAATCAGAGCAAGGATCTTGGAAGGGCTGAATTCTTAGCCTTGGACACTAGAATAGCAGATGTGGCGGCGATATAGGGCCCGCTAGAGCAAGTTGAATTGAAAAAGCAAGGACTCTAGCCCTGAGAGAGGAGCCCTGTCATCCAGTGGTGGTGAATGTGAGAGGTTTAAGCTATCATCCATATCACAAGATGTAACCTGAGCTCTGAGCACCATGGTTTTGGGGGAAGTTCTAAGGCTTAACATCTATTTCACAAAACAGTACAAGAATTCGTGAAAATGAAAGATCTCTGGATGTGCAGGGAAACCGAAGCACTCCTATCTTTAAACTGGTATGCATGGTTACACAGAGCTGCAATTATAAATGAATGCATATTTTTGTTACATAACTACTAAATGTCAGAGACCTTTTTATACCCCCAAAGGAATCAAGTCACTTAAATCACACCTAGTCTCAGCATATAAAACCAATTATCCATAAACAGCAGATTCCGTGCCTTCTCCTACTGCACACGAGCCTGGCGTTAACCCAGGGGCTCCCACACTGCTTTTCCTGAGGCCCAAAGGTGCAGCTGCACTAGGCATGGTGGCCCACTATTTACACTTCTGGAGGAAAATGATTAATTTTAATGATTACTTACATAGAAACTATAACACTGTAACTAAACCATGTCCATGTTTCCTTTTCATTGTAATGTAAACAATTGTAATGAGAGAAATCCCTAGCAATATCCGGGCCGGCTCTAACTCTTTTGCCGCCCCAAGCAGCAAAAAAAAGCGCCGCCCCACTGTAACACCCCCCC
>NW_020664588.1:279228-363171 GCF_002925995.2 Terrapene triunguis
CCCCGCGCCGCCCCGCCGAACCGCCCCCGCCCCCCCGCCGCACTGCCGAACACCCCCCGCCCCCCGCCAAGCTGCCGAACACCCCCGCCCCCCGTGGAGCGCCGCGCCGCCGAACACCTCCACCCCCCGTGGCGCGCTGCACTGCTGAAGTCCCCCCTGCGCGAGCACCACCAAACACCCCCCGCCGAGCGCCGCGCTGCCGAACCCCTCCCCACGGAGCGCCGCGCTGCTGAACACCCTCCGCCGAGCGCTGCACCGCCGGAACCCCCCCCCGCCGAGTGCCGCGCCGCGCTGCGCCCCGCCACCCCAAGATTGGCCGCCCCTTACCAGGTGCCGCCCCAAGCACGTGCTTGGTTGCCTGGTGCCTGGAGCTGGCCCTGAGCAATATGCACTCAAAGAAATGCTTCAAGATCTTTGAAACCAAATAGTTTTAGTAAAACTACACTTAAGAGCAAAATGTGGGGAGGGATAGCTCAGTGGTTTGAGCATTGGCCTGCTAAACCCAGGGTTGTGTGTTGAGGGGACCACTGAGAGACCTGAGGCAAAATCAGTACTTGGTTCTGCTAGTGAAGGCAGGGGGCTGGACTCAATGACCTTTCAGGGTCCCTTCCAGCTCTATGAGATGGGAAAACACAATGTATAAAAGTGAACAATTAACAAATTATTAAAAAAAACTTGTTTTATTTGTTGATTTTAAAATAAAATAGTTGTCCAACATTGAACATTATATTGTGTTTTCAATTTTTTTAGTGTAAAATCTGAATTTCTGTGCTGTGTAAGAAAAGACCCAACCCTACTCTTTACTAATTAGAAAATAACCAAATAGTGTAAATAACAGTATAAAATAATGGTTATATTATAACACACTGAGGCAACGAGTACTCATCTGACCCAGTAAAGGAGAATCCACACACCAAGTATATGCCATATTTTCCTACCACTTTCTTAATTTTTTTGACTGGCTCATTTTGAGTAGCTATAGATGGCCCAGGACTTTCATTATCTTTTCCACCACTGCACCATTCTCATTTTCAAAAAATAAATCGATCCATGTCAGATTGAAATTCTGCTTGCTGTTTTTTACAGTGTAAATGTTGGACTGTCTGTATGTTAGGTTACCCTGCAGTGAAACACACCATTATGCTCCTGAGAATTAAACTTGACATACTGCAGCTTAGGATTTTAACTAACTAACGTTTTTGTTTGTTTGTTTGTTTGTTTTTTCTTATATAATCTGTCCAACATATACGGCTCAAAACATTACATTTACAGAGCTATTACTTAGATTACATGAGTCACATGGAGTTAAAGATTCACTAAGTGACTACTGGGCTCTGGAGTCAGGGTACAAGTGGTGTTCTCATCCATCCTCTAGGATGAGGGGAAGGGTCCAGGCAGGGACACGCATATCCTGCAGATGAATGCACAGCTGCACAGATGGTGTCAACAGGAGGGCTTTGGCTCCCTTGACTATGGGATGCTGTTTGTGGAAGGGGGACTGCTGGGAAGAGGTGGGGTCCACCTGACCAAGAATGGAAAAAAACATCTTTGCACACCAACTCACCGACCTAGTGAGGAGGACTTTATACTAGGTTTAAAGGGGGAAGGAGAAAATAGCCCACATGTAAGCATAAAAAGGTGATGTTAACAGAGGACTAGTTGTTAGGGGGGACATGAGAAAATATAATAGGGTCACAGGAGCAACAAGAGGGAAATCAATGGGGCAATCTGCTCAACATCTTAGATAGACAAATGAAGGGAGTGTGAGGAATAAACAGGAAGAACTGGAACTATTAGTACATAATTATGATTTAATTGACATCATTGAGACTTGGTGGGATAAATCTCATGACTAAAATATTGGTATGGAGGGGGATTGCTTGTTCATGAAGGACAGGCAGGGATAAAATGGAGGAGGTGTTGCTTAATGTCGTCAGATGCTACCGGTGTGGTGCTCTGCTTTCTCCTGTGTTGATATCACTCGGCTGCGTGCGTGTGTTCCCTCTGTGTGCGGTCCCAGCTCTGCAGATAGCTGACACAGCAAACCCGACGAGAACCCCCAATAACCATAGAGTCTAGTAAGGTACGAAGGCACTTCGGCCAGGTTTATTGCGACCCTGACACAATTGCAGTTCCCTGTAGGTTTCTTAGCCTAATCCAGGGCATACTACGAGAAAGTGCCACTCGGCAATGGACTCAGCTCAGTCAGTGGCGGGACTTTCCACTGCCCCCTCGGCTGGACAAAGACACCACCCCAGGGATACATTCTTATACACAGGTACAAACAAGTTACACATCACTCCTGACGTATTGAGGTGCAACCCCTCTACGCAGCAAGGTACAACCCTTCTACGTAGTAAGGTGCCGCCTCTCACCTTGTACATGTTGGTTCGATCAAAACAACTCTATCCATCATTTTACCCTTTTGCCCTTGTCATTGGGATGGGTCGGCCTGTTCCATGTTATCTGTGGAATGTTCCAATATAGTATGTGTTCTGATATCTGGTGTTCAGTACCTTTTAGATATGTCTCCTTTTGCAGCATCAGCCCTTTCCCTGCCAGCTTCTGTGAGCAGGGCCTGCCTCTGGCTCACAGCTTAACTTTGCTTTATGTTAGCAAAGTCTTGACCATTACTTTAGTTCAGGCCTTAGGCCTCATACCAGGCCTCTGATACCAAGGTTTATCTCTCAGGGCCTCCTCTTACTACACTTAATACATCAAGAACATATACACCTGTTCTGAGGTCCAGAAGAAGGAGAGAGGCAGACAGGGTTAAAGGACTCTGGGTAAAGATAAAAGGGGAAAAATAGGAGTAATGTCATGGTAGAGGTCTCCTATAGACCACCAAATCAAGAGGAAGAGGAGGAGGAGGTGTTTCTAGAATAAAAACAAAAATATCCAAAACACAAGACCAGACAGTAATGGGGGACATTAAATACTCAAGACACCTGTTGGAAAAGTAATACAGCAAAACACAACATTTCATATAGATTCCTGGACTGTATTGGGGAAGCTTTTTATTCCAGAAAGTGGAGAAAGTAACCGAGGGGACAGCCATTTTATACTTGAATCTGACGAACAGGGAGGAATTGGTTGTAAATCTGAAGGTAGGAGACAATATGAGTGAAGATGATCATCATGAAATGATAGAATCATGAAGGCAAGGGAAAAAATGAGGGCAGAACAATAGACTTCAAAAAGCTGATTTTAACAGACTCAGGGAACTGGTAGGTAAGCTCACATGGGAAGAAAATCTAAGGGGAAAAAGGAGAGCAAGCGTTTTTTCAATGAGACAATATTAAAAGCACAACTGCAAACTATCCTGACACAAAGGAGTGATAGGAATAATAGTAAGAGGCCAATATGGCTCCATCAGGAGCTCTTTAATGATCTGAAAATCAAAAAGGAGTCCTACAAGAAGTAGAAACGTGGATAAATTGCTCAGGAAAAGTACAAAAGAATAGCTTGAATATGTAGAGACAAAAATCAGAAAAGCTAAGGGACAAAATAAGTTGTACCTAGCAAGGGACATAAAAAGCAATCAAAAGAGGTTCTTTAAATATATTAGGTGCAAGATATCAATGAAGGAAGGAGTGCTAATATCTGATGACATCAAGAAGACTGAGGTGCTCAATGACTATTTTGCTTCAGTTTTCACTAAAAAGCTTGATGGTGACCAGATACTCAACACAATTAATATTAACAACCAGACAGAAGGAATGCAAGCCAAAATAGGAAAATAACAGGTTACACAATATTTAGTTAAGTTAGAAATAGTTGGCAGGGCCTGATGAAATTCATCCAAGACCACGTAAGGAACATAAGAATATAAGAATGGTCATACGGGGTCAGACCAATGGATCATCTAGGATGGTATCCTGTCTTCGAAAGTGGTCAGTGCTAGAGGCTTCAGAGGGAATGAACAGAACAGGGCAATTATCGAGTGATCCATCCTATTTTGTTCAATCCCAGCTTCTGGCAATTGGAGATTTAAGGACACTTGGATCATGGGATTTCATCCCAGACCATTTTAGCTAATAGCCAGTGATGGACCTATTCTCCATGAACTTATCTAATTTTCTTTTGAACTCAATTCTACTTTTGGTCTTCCTACATCTCCTGCTCTTGAGTCCCCCAGGTTTGAGCAGGGGGTTGGACTAGATGACCTCCTGAGGTCTCTTCCAACCCTAATCTATGATTGTGCGTTGTGTCAAGAAATACTTCCTTTTGTTTCTTTTAAACCTGCTGCCTATTAATTTCATTGGGAGACCGCTAATTCTGGTCTTTTGTGATGGGGTAAATAACACTTCCTTATTCACTTTCTCCACACCAGTCATGATTTTATAGACCTCTATCATATTTTCCTTAGACATCTCTTTTCTAAGATGAACAGTCCCCGTCTTTCTAGTCTCTCCTTGTAAGGAAGCTGTTCCAAACTCCTAATCATTTTTGTTGCCCTTCTCTGTACCTTTTCCAATTCTAATATCTCTTTTTTTGGGGGGTGACCAGAACTGTATGCATTATTCAAGGTGTGGTTGTACCATGGATTTATATAGTGGCATTATGTTATTTTCTGTTTTATTATCTATCCCTTTCCTAATAGTTCATAACATTCTGTTAACTTTTTTCATTGCTGCTGTGCATTGCGCTGACGTTTTCAGTGCATTGCACTAAGGCTCCAAGGTCTCTTTCTTGAATGGTAACAGCTAATTTAGAACCCATAATCATAGATTTGTAGTTGAGATTATTTTTTCCAATGTGCTTTACTTCACAATCAGCACTGAATTTCATCAGAAATGTTGTTGTACAAGTATCCAGTTTAGTGAGATCCCTGTGTAACTCTTTGCTGTCAGCTTTGCATTGAACAATCTTGAATAATTTTGTATCATCAGCAAATTTTGCCACCTCACCATTTACTCCCTTTTCCATATCAGTACAGACCCTTGGGGGGGACCATGCTATTTACCTGCCTAAAACTGACCATTTATTGTTATCCTTTGTTTCCTCTCTTTTAACCTATTACTGATCCATGAAAGGACCTCCCCTCTCATCCCATGACAACTTACTTTCCTTAAGTCCCTTTGGTGAGGGACCTTGTCAAAGGCTTTCTGAAAATGGAAGTACACTATGTCGAGTGGATCCCCCTTGTCCGCATGCTGGCGGACTCCTTAAAAAAATTCTAAAAATTGGTGAGGCATGATTTCCCTTTACAAAAAACGAGTTGGCTCTTCCCGCAACATATCATGTTAATCTATGTATCTGATAACTCTGTTCTTTGCTATAGTTTCAACCACTTTGCTTGGTACTGACGTTAGGCTGACTGGCTTCTAATTACTATGATCACCTCTGAAGCCTTTTTCAAAAATCGGTGTTACATTAGCTATCCTCCAGTCATCTGGTACAGAGGCGGATTTAAGTGACAGGCTACATACCACAGTTAGTAGCTCTGCCATTTCATATTTGAATTTTCAGAATGCTTGGGTGATATCATCTGGTCCTAGTGACTTACTACTGTTCAATTTATCAATTTGTTCCAAAACCTCCTCTAATGACACCTCAGTCTGGGCAGTTCATCTGATTTGTCACCTAAAAAGAATGGCTTGTTTGTGGGAATCTCTCTCACATCTTTTGCAGTGAAAAATGAATTCTTTGCATCAGTCATCTTCTCTGCAGTGACCTTATCTTCCTTGAGTGCTTCTTTAGCACTAGCTGAAGCAATCTCACAACCATTTTAAATTATCTTTGAGAATTCATGGAGGGTGGTGAGTCCCAGATGACTGAAGAAGGGCAAATATAGACCTATCTTACAAAGAAAGAACAAAGAGGATCCAGGGACATATAGACCAGTTAGTCTGATTTCAATACCTGAAAAGATTCTGGAACAAATTATTAAACAACCAGTCTAGGAGCACCTAGAGGATAATAGGGTTATAAGTAACAGCCAGCATGAATTTGTCAATAACAAATCATGCCAAACCAATCTAATTTCCTTCTTTGACAGGGTTACTGGCCTAGTGGATGGGGGTGAGTGAAGAGGTAGATGTGATATGTCTTGATTTTAATAAGGTGTCTGACAGAGTCGAAGGGAAATGGAGTCTGAGTGAAATTACTATAAAGTGCGTGCAAAACTGGTTGGAAGACCATACTCAAAGAGTAGTTATCAATGGTTCACGGTCAGACTGGGAGGTTGGGGTCATATGGGATCAGTCCTGGGTCTTGTATGATTCAATATTTAATCACTTGGATAATGGAGTGGAGAGGATGCTTATAATATCTATGGATGACACCCAGCTGAGAGGAGCTGCGGACACTGTGCAGGACAGGATTAGAATTCAAAATGGCCTTGACAAATGGAGAACTGGTCTGAAATCAAGAAGATGAAATTCAGTAAAGACAAGTGCAAAGAACAACACTTGGGAAGGAAAAATCAAATACACAGCTACAAACTGGGGCATAGTTGGCAAGGCAGTAGTACTGTTGAAAACTATTTTGGGGGGGGGAGGGATAGCTCAGTGGTTTCAGCATTGGCCTGCTAAACCCAGGGTTGTAAGTTCAATCCTTGAGGGGGCCACTTAGGGATCTGAGGCAAAATCAGTACTGGGTCCTGTTAGTGAAGGCAGGGGGCTGGACTTGATGACCTTTCTGGGTCCCTTTCAGTTCTATGAGATAATAATGTATGGAGATATACCTATATTATCCAGGGGTTATAGGGGATCACAAATTGAATAGGAGTCAACCATGAAGGACATCTCTGCATGGGTGTTGGGTACAATTGCATTGAGTGGCAATTGGGGATCTGCCACAGCTGCTCCCTCAAGTGTAGCAGGGCAGAGGGAGGCCAAAAACCACACTGGTAAGTCCAGTTTTTAGGCTGAAGTAGCGGCCATAAAGCTCTCAATCTGGGGCTGGCACTTTTCCCTCCTTTGATCCATTGTGATTCCTCTGTGCCGGACATGGTCACTGGGACAGGACTTGGGGCATGTTATCTGTGTGCTATGTTGCAAAGTTAGTTTAGTGGGTAAGGAGTTTAGAGAAGGGACCATAGACACAAATACAGCGCAACATTAATGGGAAACTCCTTTTCAATTTTTGAACATTTTAAAACACTTGCATTATTAAAATTAGCAGTTGAATCCATACAGCTCTAGCCAGCCAGGAATAAGCAAAGGAATCCTGAAAATAAATATTCACTCTTAAATGAATGAGCACTCATGCCAGATAAGCAGCTAAGAAATGGATTTTTAGAGTTCATTTAATAGTTATCCTTACATTTGCATTCATTGACCATGAGATACGGTTCCTTTACCAGCCCAGAGGCCATGAGTGTCAATCACCTTATATTCTGCTGCCAGGAAAGGCAATCTTATCTCCACAAATTGAGAAATGCTCCATCAAAGACGCCCTCTGAGAGCATTGCTTCATTGCTTTTTGAATCATCTTTTCTGTGATCGTCCTTGATAGAAAAGGCAATCTGACAGCAGTAAGACTGTTCAAATGGGTACTTGCTAATGATATACCTTGAGTTGACACATTAAAGAAACCTGAATTAAACTATAGAAATCCATGTGTGAAAGAGTCATGCAAAAATCTCTAAGAAACCTTTTGCCTTAAATATTATGGATCACAGTGGTTTCAAAAAAGAATGAAGGAAACCAAATGTACCCAAGTGTCTCATTCAGAAAGTATTGCTCTGGAAACAGAATCATTGTAGACAGTGTGGTCTTGTTTGGCTGGATTAATTCATGCTCTAGAGTAATTGTAGGGTCTGGCCTCCAAGGGCAGATCCAGCAATCTCTCGGCAAACAGAACTCCCATGAGCTACAGCAGAGCTTCCCTGGTGAGAATTAGGGATGGACCCAAAGTCTGAAGTGTCAAAACCCCAGCAAGAGGTAGGAATTGTTTTGCTCAATCAGAATAACTAACACTACGGGGAGGAAATTGGCACATGGAAAATGTAGGTTGTATCTCAGGGACCAACACGCCTCGGCAGTGAGATCCAGCAGCAACCTGCCAATGCAAAGATGGAAATCGCAAGAGAAGGACAACTAGAATGATCCGAGGAATGGAAAACCTACCTTATGAGAGAAGACTCAAAGAACTTGGCTTGTTTAGCCTCACCAACAGAAGGCTGAGGGAAAAAAGGATTGCTCGCTATAAATAGATCAAAGAGAGAAAAAGCAGAGAGGGAGAGGAGTTATTTAAGTTAAGCACCAATGTGGACATAAGAACAAATGGATATAAACTGGCCATCAAAAAGTTTAGACTTGAAATTAGCTGAAGGTTTCTATCGGAGGAGTGAAGTTCTGGATCAGCCTTCCAATGGGAGCAGAGGGGGCAAAAAACCTAATTTGTCCCAAGACTAGCTTGATAAATTTATGAAGAGGATGGTATGATGAGACTGCCTAAAATAGCATCTAGCTGATCTGCAACTGCTAGTAGCAAATATCCCCAATGGCCGATGATGGAATGTTAGATGGGGAGTGCTCTGAATTTCTACAGAGAATTCTTTCCTGGCATCTTGCTGGTGGGTCTTGCCAAAATGCTCAGGGTCCGACTAACAGCCATATTTGGGGGTGGGAAGGTATTTTCCCCTGGGTAAGAGTGGCAGTTTTTGCCTTCCTCTGCGGCATTTCGAGTGCAGAAGGTGGGGGCCCGCAAGGGCTCTAAAAAATGAATACTGGCCACTTCAGGCTTGTATTAAACTCCCAAGGCTACAGCTTTTCTCTGACCTTGGATGGGTAGATGCTGCCACCACCCAAGTGCAGAACCCCTTTGAGAGCCTAGGAAGGCTCACTTGGGAATTCCTTCCTGTGGGTACCCTCAACCCTTTCACACCTCCTCTGGGGAAGAGCTGAGAAAGGGGGTGGGAGAGAAAAGAAAAGAAAACAGCTGTTGCCACCAGCTAATTAAACAACATGTGCACAAACCTCTTAAGTCACAAAAATCCAATCCTGTTTTAAAAAAGGTAAATTTTATTTAAAAAAAGAAAGAAAATACATCTGGGAACTCAGCTACCGCTACGTTTTAAAAGAACAATTACAAGGATAAAGCACCAAGAATAGTTTTCTTGAGGTCCACCTTAAAGGTTACAAGCAAAACAAAAGCACCGGGGTTAGCACAGAGGAATCCACAAGCTATAAAGAAATAAAAGGGATAAACCTAATCATGTCTTCCTAGACATTTTCTAATCTACTTACATATCTGGGGTTTCAAATGAGTAGTTTCTAGGTATGATCTGGTGATTTTTCATACCTGGCCCAAGCTTTTTACAGCATGGTTGCTCTGTCCCCTTCTCCCTGGGACAACAACAGACAGACAGACCAAGGGGAAGTTTTTTTTTCAATTTTAAAAAGTTCTAGCCTTCCCATTGGCTCTTTTGGCCAGGTGCCCACTCACTTCCTTTTACCTATGCATAGCAGTGAGACTTTTTAACCCTTTACAGGTAAAGCTAGTAAAGAACCGCTACTAAGAAGGATTTTGTAGCTACCTGGCTGGCTGGCTGTCCATAAAAGGGAGCTACCCTCCCTCCCCCTTCATTTATCACACAGCCATATTTGGGGTTGGGAAGGAATTTTCCCCCAGGTCAGAGTGGCAGGTTTTTTTTGCCTTCCTCTGAATCATGGGGCATGGGTCACCAGCATGTTTAAACCAGTGTAAATGGTGAATTCTTTGTAGCTTGAAGTCTATAAAACATGAGTTGAGGACTTTAGTAACTCAGCTAGAGATTAGGGGTCTGTTACAGGAGCAGTTGGGGTTCTGGGGCCTGCAGTGTTCACGAGGTCAGACTAGATGATCATGATGGTGCCTTCTGTCCTTGAAGTCTATGAATCTATCTTTGGCAATCTGCTAGTTTATAACCATGTCCAGAAATGCCCCTGTCTGGGAGGTTCCTAGGAGTACCTCACACTGAAGCATAACTCTTCTCTAGGTACTCTCAGTGCTTATGCAAGGTGCCGGTTGTCCCAGAGGACAAGCTGCTATTTCTCTGTATCTACATGTGTTTCGTACAGGCTCTGTTGTTATAGGTTTGTCCACTACAGGCCAGACAAATTAAAATTAAAATGTGCAACAGCAGTCAAAGCTAACAGAACATTAGGAACCGTTAGGAAAGGGATAGATATTTTGGGCTATATAAGTAGGGCATTGCCAGCAGATCGAGGGACGTGATCATTCCCCTCTATTCAACATTGGTGAGGCCTCATCTGGAGTACTGTATCCAGTTTTGGGACCCACACTACAAGAAGGATGTGGAAAAATTGGAAAGAGTCCAGCGGAGGGCAACAAAAATGATTAGGGGGCTGGAGCACATGACTTATGAGGAGAGGCTGAGGGAACTGGGATTGTTTAGTCTGCAGAAGAGAAGAATGAGGGGGTATTTGATAGCTGCTTTCAACTACTTGAAAGGGGTTCCAAAGATTCATAGATTCATAGATTCTAGGACTGGAAGGGACCTCGAGAGGTCATCGAGTCCAGTCCCCTGCCCGCATGGCAGGACCAAATACTGTCTAGAGGATGGAGCTTGGCTGTTCTCAGTGGTGGCAGATGACAGAACAAGGAGCAATGGTCTCAAGTTGCAGTGGGGGAGGTTTAGGTTGGATATTAGGGAAAAAACTTTCACTAGGAGGGTGGTGAAGCACTGGAATGGGTTACCTAGGGAGGTGGTGGAATCTCCTTCCTTAGAGGTTTTTAAGGTCAGGCTTGACAAAGCCCTGGCTGAGATGATTTAGTTGGGGATTGGTTCTGCTTTGAGCAGGGGGTTGGACTAGATAAACTCCTGAGGTCCCTTCTAACCCTGATATTCTATGATTCTATGATATTAAGACAGAAAACATCATAATGCCACTATATAAATCCATGGTAAGAACATATCATGAATATGGTGTGCAGTTCTGGTTGCCCAGTCTCAAAAAAAAATATTAGAAGTGAAAAAGCACAGAGAAGAGCAACACAAATTAAGGATATGGAACAGCTTCCATGTGAAAAAAAGATTAAAGAGACTGGACTTGTTCAGCTTAGACAAGAGACAACTACTAAGGGGGGGGGATATGATAGAGTTCTATAAAATCATGAATGGTTTAGAGAAAGTGAATAAGGAAGTGTTATTTACCCCCTCATGTGACCCCGATCCTTGTGTTACCCAATGGAATTAATAGGCAGGAGGTTTTTAAGAAAGAAAAAAAAGGGAAGCATTTCTTCACACAATGCACAGTAAACCTGTGGACCTCATTGCTAGGGGAGCTTGTGAAGGGCAACAGAATAACGAGGTTCAAAAAAGAACTAGATAACTTCATGGATGCTAGGTCCATCAATGGCTATTAGCCAAGATGGTCAGGGATGTGACCCCATGATCTGAGTGTCCTTAGCCTTTGATTGCTAGAAGCTGGGATGAGATGACAGGGGATGGATCACTTGACGATTGCCTGTTGTGTTCATTCCCACTGAAGCACCTGGCATTGGCCACTGTCAGAAGACAGGAAACTGGGCTAGATGGACCATTGGTCTGACCCAGTATTGCCATTCTTATGTCCTGATGTTAAAAAAAGCCTTATTTCCAGTTTAACAGTGACAGTGATTAATAATTAGAACAAACTACCAAGGAAAGTGGTTGATTCTCCATCTCTTGATGTCTTCAGATCAAAATGGTATGCCTTTCCAGAAGACAACCTGTAGTCAAACCCAAGTGACTGCCCTCAACACTGAAGGTAAAAGGGTGAAATTCTCTGTCCTGCATTATACAGGTGATCAGACTAGATGATCTAATGATCCTTATTAACCTTAAATACTGTGAATCTACGGCTCTAAGGGCCAAAGCTGAATTTCAGGGGGGAGAAGTGATAACAGGCCAAATTAATTGCTGGGGTCACTCCATTGACTTCAATGGGCTTTCACAAAGCAAAGATGGAAGCACTGGGGAACCATGTCACCTACCCCTCTGGAAGTCTGCAAGTTTCACCTGACCAGTGGGAGTCCATAATACAAACAATCAACAGAGGGTCCTGTGTCTGATGAAGTGGGCATTCACCCACAAAAGCTTATGCTCCAATACTTCTGTTAGTCTTAAAGGTGCCACAGGACCCTCTGTTGCTTTTTACAGATTCAGACTAACACGGCTACCCCTCTCATACAATACAAACAATGGCTCACAGGGGAGGGGCTCTGTGCTTTCCTATCCATCTCCCTTTCACCGAGGGAATGTGTATTAGACGGTATAGAACAATAAAGAGAAACAAAGTAGTATAGCAGTGAAAGATTACTGTAATTGTTATTACTGAGCCCTCAGCTGCCTTCCATGCAAACAAAATACTGTGCAATCAAGATATCCTTTTCTTCCATGGACATTTGCATAGGGTGATTGTTGGTTCAGATTTAATTAATAACTTTAAATGGCATCCCTACAAAACTATTAAACATTGGGGATTTTGTTTCACATATTGCATTGTGAAATCAGTGTGATAAACAAGCCATGATATGTTTAGCGAACTATAATGGTAAGGAAAGTACATTCAACAATAAATCGTCCTTTTGTTTATTAGCTACAGTAATTCTAACCACAGCCCTGGAAAGCGCTGTTTTTATTCAGTGGCACACAAACCCTGATGTGTGAATAACAGGGTTATTTCATCAACTCACTGCTGACATTTTCCAGAGCTACAATTATGAGTCCTGAAAGCATCAATAAGTTGGTAATTTTATTGGCATTTTCAGGTTAATACTCCTTTAGCTTTGCTTCATATACAGTAACCAAACATACTAAACCTAGTCTTTATGAGTAATTGCTATACACTTTCTCCACTCTGACCTCAACACTGTTAAAGCTGCTCTTGGGAAACAGGGGAGTAAAGCATCAAAGTCCAGGTTTCCTAGGGACTTGAAGTGTTGGGTTTGGGATTTGCAGTGAGTTAATGGGGGTGCTGTCATCTCCCTGCAGCCTTCCTAAGTTGATTGGGCTGGCTTTGGATGCAATCAGGTTCTGCAGAAATGCACATACTGTATCAGGCTGCATGCTTGACCCAATCCCTGTGGAATTAACTCCTGGTTTCCCAGGGCGGGGGATGTCACTATGCCAACCTAGGGAGGCTGGATTCTGAACAGGTTGCAATTCAGAGCAGTAATGGACAAGGGCATCACTCTCACCACCTGTGTATTTCCTATGCAAGGGTGAGTAGGCACTTCCACTGCATTTCTAGGGTTCAGCGTCTCGGCAATGTTTGCCAGTGCTGACGGGAGAATCAGCGGCCACAGCAGTGGGGAAAATTTGGAGCCCAGCTGGGCTTTGGCCATGGCACCAGCGGATCCTGTACTAGCCCCCACGGAGGAAGGCCTGTGCTGACCATAGTTCCTGACAGATCACCCTCAGGTAATACACAGCTTGGCTACCGAGAGCCAGGGTGAACTTGCAATTCAGGTGAAATGTGACCTCAGTCATCTGTTTCCTAGCACCATCTTAATATGGCCAGAGATGTCCCCTGGCTGGGTTCAGTGAGCAGCAGTGAAGGCAGCTTGAGCTGACCATGGCAGGAGGAAGGAGGGGATTAGGGAAGTGATAAAGCACTTGCCTGGTGTTGAGGATCTTACGAGAGAACTCTACAGCTGGCCCAGCATGCTGAGAGAGGCCGTACTTACCTGCCAAAGTTTGGGACATATTATCTCAGCCTCTCTGGTACAGTATCTGGTTACTGTAAGAGCTGGCTGGTGGGAGAAGTGGGATTTAGAAGAAGTCCTTGCCATGCAACGGACTGGCCCATTGTTTATCTTATGCTCAAGCAGAAGGCAGCTAGGGGCCTGGGATAGAGTGTGAGAATGAGTGAAGGGACAAGCTTTCCCATTAATCACAGGAGAAAGCACTGCTTATTTCATCACCTCATCTCACACCTTCGTTACTGAAACTTTCTTCTCTCTGGCCATGACCTTGCTCAGCTCATACCATTCAGAACTCAAATGCAAAGATCCTTATCCTAGCCTGTCACTTGGACCACCTCACCCCTCTCCTTGCATTCCTCCACTGGCTCCCTCTTCGCCATCTCAAACATTAGCCACTGGTCTTCACTTTCAAGGCCCATCACGACCTATCCCCAACCTAGCTACACCTCTCATCTGCTATCAAGATGTTGGCTCCCACCTTCAATCAGCCCATGACACCAGCTTCCACTGTCCACTTGTTACTTTTTCAAAGAAGCACATTTATGTTTTCTCCTGTGTTGCCCCTCATGCATGACAGGAGGTCCCCATAACACCTGCAAAGCCACTACATTGTCCTCCTCCAAATCCTACATGGGTGGGTCCTATAGTGATGCCCCATCATTCCTGGACCCCAGCGCTCATGGTGTGTAACTGGAATCACATTATCATCTTTTACTGCTGAGTAATGGGTGAATGATTTCCTGTACCGTTCTGTTTGGTAAATGTGGCCAGCAGCTGCAGAAAAGAATAGTGGGGGGGGGGGGGCGGGAGGGCAATGGAGCTAAATCCAAATTAACTTCTAGACAGTTACTTAGCTTAGTGAAAAATTATTTGTTGTAAAAAGGGCATATTCACTCTGATCTGTTTGCTGGCTCATTATAAAGCTGATGCACTCCTATAGCTATATTTATCTCAGCAATAAAGTACAAGTTAGTGCAAACAATAATTATGTAGAAATACTTTTCTCCAGTGCCTGGACTCTGAGAGGTTCCTTGTACATTGCTTGCCTTTGGATACATAAAATGAGTGAAGGAAGAAAATGAATCTTTTAATTTTGGGGCTGATGCTAATTTAAGGCTTCTCATTATCATTCCTTCTTTGGAGAAAATCAAATTAGTTCAGTCAGGGACTTTCTGCTTTTGGCTGGTCTAACTTGACCTAGGTCAGCAGATGTAAAAGCCAATGTTTCTTAGTTAGACAACAGTGTCCAAAAAAGGCTGTAAGCTCCTTTATCAGCTCTAGGAGCTGGGCTGCATTCTGGTGCATGGGAAGGGAAATTTGGAGGAGCAAGGAATCCTTCATAAAACTTAAAATGGTGCATCAACACAAAACCTCCATGTGCAATCCTGACACTGCATGAGTTCAACGTGTGTGTGGCACAAGCATGCATGTGGGCCTCAGCCCACAGTGTAAAAAGCTGCCCCTTCATATTCAACTTACTGCACAACTATATCCTTCATCACATTTCTGAAGCCCTCTCGCAAATGGAAAGCATGTTCTGGGTACAACCATGATGATCTCCTTTGTAAAGACATTGGAAATAGTCCAATGCCAAACCAACTTGACTCCAGCAATGCAATACACCTGGCTTTGAAGCCTTCAGCACTTAGGAAATCCCAAATACACTGTGGGGTACTGTACTATCTTCTCAGCAACACAGGTACTGTGCGCTCAGTAGATTTGTCCTCCACTCTCTATACCGTCAGCCCACAGAATTTCAAATCAAGTCATTATTGTCAAATCACTCCATGGCCTGGGCCCTGGTTACCTAAAAGACCATTTAAAGCTCTGGGATAAAAACTGTAGTTGACAATCTTGGCACTATGGGACTCGCAACAATAAGGATGAAGCTCATCTGTGCAGGAGACGGAACCTTTGCCGGGAGCAGTCCGAGAGTGGAATGAACTGCCCCTGGAATGTAGGTCCATCACAAACCTCACCACTTTACACTCCAAGTGCAAGCTGCATTTCCTTGACTTTGCCTTCTCTAACACACATACACACGTATATTTATTAAAACAAACAAACAGCTACCGAGACACACTACTGCAGGCACTCATCGCACTGGGGAGAGGATGAGAGAACAACCAACAACATGACTAACATCTGTCACATGCTTAATGCACTGCTGGAGGGTACTCAGATACTACAGGAACGAGCACAGCATAACAACCCGGATAGCATAGAAGTGATAATAGTAGCAAATCCTTATCTATCTGCAAATGGTCTCATTACAGGGTTTATTGATGCCCTGTGTCCATACCATGCTATTGCTATTTATTATTCTTTACCTTGCACGAGGGCCATGATGCCATGACTTGGCTGAACACCAGTGTGCTGGATGCTTTTGTTGCAGTGAATCTAGTGATAATGGAAGGTTCTGGCTTGACATCCCTTTGGGCTGACAGACGGCCTTTATCCCCTGTGGACTGACAGACGGCCTTTATCCCCCACATGAGCGGAAGGGGTGGTGACAGCGCAGGCTTTGCTTTTCCAGTGCCCCCTGCCAACCTGTGTGCATGGGGTGTAGTTTAACTTCCCTGCCTGTTATTCTATATACGTGCATTCCCTCAGTGGTGCCATGGGGGGGGACACGTGAACTTGCCTAGGCGCTGACATCCTGCTAGTGCAGAACTCATGAAGAAGCTACGAAAAGCGCCTAAGGGTGCTTGGATTTAGTACTGGGGAATGGGAATGGGTTTTGGGCATCCTGGCCCGGTGGTCACGGGGGAGCGGTGGGGCTGATATGCAGAAGCCGAAAGAGGCCACTCACTCAAAATAACACATGAAGAAAAAAGTAAATTTGAACTGGAAAAATATGCTTAAAGGGGAGTATTGGCACTCATGCAGCAAAGCACTTAAACTCATGAACAGCCCCACTGGAGTCTGTGGGAATGCTCAGGTCCTTAAAGTTAAGCATGTACTTAAGTGCTTTGCTAGATCTGGACCTTAGAAAAGAACTGTCAGCCAAGTAGAGAAGTCCCGTTGCAACCCCCATTAACACAGTGTGGAGGGGGATGAGGTGGTGGTGAGTGCTGGGAACAGGGGCTGAAGCACATGCTTAACCTTTGAGCAGTCCTGCCCGTCGAGGCTGAGACACATTGGTAGGGCTGGGCTGAAGCTGACTTTGCCTCTCCTGTACCCTGGCCAAACAGCGCATGCCAGATGGCAAGGCACCTTTGGCATTCTTCTTTGAGTTCAGCTTAAACGATTGTAAATGAAATGTTTGAGTGTGGATTATTCTTCGAAAGTGGCTTTTCAAACTCTGTGCCAGGCTCAGTCCCCTCCAGCGAGACAGCCTTTTGTTTTCTCTCTTTTAGTGAAGGTCCATGACTCATCCCCAGGAATCACTATTTATTTCTAACAGGAGGAGGAAATTTCCCAAGAGACAGCAGCTCAAGAGCCTTTAATAGTTCCTCTCTCCTGCAGTGGAGTGCCTTTAGAGGAAGTCAGTGTTATTCAATGGAATTAATCTTGCAGCTCAAATAGTACTTTTAGAAGGCCACAACTGTACCAAGATTAATTTTATTTTTGTTTTTCAGCAATTTTTCTGATTAGACAGCACTGGATATTTTGTCAGATTCATTATTTAACAAATTCCCCTTTTTTGTTCAAATAATTTATCTGATTAATACTTTTCCCCCTGCTTAGCCAGCCCTTGCTGTCATGCTGGCACTGTGTGCTGAGTAGTGTTCTGGAATTTGATTTGGATAAGCTCCCAAAATGCTGATGTTTGTCTGAGTGTTCTCTAAATCTCTCAATTATGCAAAATTAGGAAGCACCTCCCATGAGATTAGCCCGTGGCTTAGAAGTTCTGTATCTCTAAATCTATTCCTGGCTACAGAGTAAAACTTCAACTGCAAGAATGAAAAATTAATAGAACTAAAGTCAACTCAGTTATTTGCAAGTCTCATTACAGTTTCCATTCGTGTTTGGGGCACTCACCAAATTTTAAATCACCTTTAATTTAAAATGGCTCCCCTGTCCCAACAAAACTTAACTTTTTGAAAAATCCTTCAGTAATTCAAGCTTTTAGCCTTTTCGTCAGCATCCCGCTCCAAAACAAGAATGAACTATTTCCCCCCTCATTTTAGTGACTATTTTGTAAATGGTTGGTAGAGGTATAACGTGTACCCCTCAGCTCTGCCAGCTACATGAAAAAGCTAACAGATTTTCATCTGACTTTAAAACCCATTGAAATGCAAGCTCAAAGCTTTAAAGGAAAGTACTTTTCTGTGAAAGATTTGTTTTGGTTCATTTCCTTTGCAATTACATTAATGTTTAATGAAAATAGATTATGAAAAAAGGCTCAGAATGGTAATTTTCATGAGCCGATTATGTCTATGGAGATGGAACAAACACCAAAGGTAAGAAAATGGATTTTAATGCAACTTTCAAGATATCAGGGAAGGTATAAGTTATTTAATGAGAACACTTTTTTCAATCTATATTTCACTTCATGTCTAATGACGATATTCTCAGGATGTTATACTACCATTTACTGAGTACTGCCAATTGCTCTGTATTGTGAGTAATACTCTAGTGGAAAGAAACAGTATCTCTTAAGAAGATGTGCTGTCAAATCCTCGCTCAGGAAGCAATTTGTTGCATAATGGAACAATTAAAATACAAAACTTTAAATAAAAATAACCACCGTGGGACACATCTTCCACAGCGCCCCTGGAGCGGGAGGAACTCTGGCAGCATGCACCAGCTGAGGATCTGGGCCCCTCCCTGAAATGTTAAGCTTGGGGTGGATGAACTGGCTCAGATAAAATAGTTTTTCCCCAAACCTTTGCTCAAAGCAAACCTCAAACAAAACTTGAGGTTAAGAGTCTGAATCTCCTTTCCTTGATCTTACTTTTCCATGAATTTCTGCATATCTAAGATTTTGCCAAAACTACACAGAGAAATGCAAGAGTGCCAGGGACCTGGCAGCAATCTGACTTACCAGGGCGTAATGCAGGAGTCACCCTATTTCAGTCCTTGGCCTTACAGAGGTGTGAAACTGGCATTCAGGAAACTGGAGCCAGGCCTTAGGAAAGCAGTTCTCATGGTGTTTCCCAGCAAGAAGCTGAAGCAGCGAACTCTGACAAGACAGCCGGTTTCTAAAGAGATTTCCAGCCCAGATGCTCAGCCGGTGTTAACCCATTGTAGTCAATGGAGTTATGCCAGCTTACACCAGCCAGCCATCTGGTCCACAGCATGGCCACGGATAAGGTTAAAATAAGCATCCTGACATTGGCTGTTCATCCGAACTGAGACAAAAGGGCAACCCCGTCTGTGAGGCCAGCTCAGAAGGCAGCACTTGCACTTAGGAAATTAATTCAGGGAAAAGCATTTCTGGCCTTATAATGACATCTGTAGAAGTACTAACTTCTTGCAGTGATACTCCATGATGGATTGATTGAAATCCAAGGAAGGAGACTGAATTTTTAGGGTGACAATTGGGTTGTACTGGTGTCAGCACCTGTCTCTCGCGAGCACCCCCTATCTGGCCGATACCTGCCTGCAATCCCTCAGTTTTGAACGAGGCAGCACCCACCTCTCGTGGGTGGCCCCTTTCTGGCCAGGTGTGAGCCTGCTTTACTTTCTGTTCTTACAGTGGGGTGGCACCCGCCTCTCGTGAGCACCTCCCTGGCCGATAGTTGTTAGGCGAGTCTTCGGTGACAGTCCTCTGGCCGAGTCACACACTGCCCCCCCAGGGTATACAGTCTCTAGTTCTCTCTCACAGACCTGGTATGGGGCCATGGCAGAAAGGATTCCGCTCCGGAGGCACTGCCTTCTTTAACAGACCAACAGGTTCCCACCGTGGTACCCTCAGCTGGTCTCCTTTTAGCAGCCCCCACCTGGACTCAGTCTTCAACCAGACCAGTGAGACCCAGCACAGTACCCTCGCCTGGTCTGTCTAGGCTCTGGGCTCAGTCCCCTGGGCTCAGCCTGCCCACACGGACCTGTCCATGGTCCTGCTGCTCTTCCAGCCAGGTAGGCACCTGGTCTTCTGCAGCCTTCCCTGGACTCAGGTTTGCCTGTCCACAGGGCTGCTGCTTTTCCAGCAAGCCAAGCACCCGGTCTTTGGCAGCCTTCCCTGGGCTCAGTCCTGCCTGCAGTGAGCTGTTCAGGGTTCTGCTGCTCTTCCAGCCAGTCACCCGGTCCTCCCTCTTCAAGCTCCAGGCAGCAACTGACTGCTCTGCCTCTGCTGCTTCCTTTTATGTGGCCCTTCTGGACGCTGATTGGTTGCTCCAGCAGCCCCTCTGATTGGCAGCTCCCCTGCAGCCACTCTAGGCTTCCTGGAGGACTTCTCCTCTGCTCTTGGGGGGTGGGGCAGGGCCACAAGGCCTCCAGCAAGGGGCCTCCGGACCTAGTTCACCCTGTCATATAGGTATACAACCAAGACAAAATAAGTGGGGTGAAGTTTTAGTTGATAGGAAAGAGCTGCTGCTGGACATGCTTGAAGCATTACTTTCAAGATCTGTTGAAGTAAACTGGAAAAGCACTGGGAAAAATGTAGGGAACTATTGGGCATTAGCATGGAGTACAGCCCCTACAGTGTGTGTATTCCCTCTATACTTATATCAGAGATCTAGAATAGACTAGAATGTGCAATATAATTGTAGGTGCCCATGATGTTACTGTGCCAAATATGGGAACAACATTATGACTCGTGAAGTGCTATTGTATCAAACCAGTTTCTAAATTACCATCTTAAACAGCAGTGCTTTTCTTTAGTCAATGATCAAGTGCAAGTATTATATAGAACAGTGAATATTTAAATACCCTTGAATCTCTGTCACACCAGTTCTCCTATCCTTACTTTTAACCTGATAGAGAGTTGTCATTTCTCTATGTGGTATTTATTGAAGTTTTATTATTGTCTCTGTCTGTTTTTTAAAATAACTCACCTGCCAATTCTTCTCTTTTCAGACTTGTTAACCTGCTGTATTCAATAGTGATTGAAGAGTCCTGGTTTCTGAAACTGATTTAGATGAATAGAAAAAAGCTTTCCCCTTTTCTATTATTCTTCTCTAATGATCAGTGAAGAAACAAATGGCTTCTCTTTGTATTAGTAACTGACCTTCCATTGATCATTTGCTCAAGTCTTAATCTGTCAGTGCACATCTACCCTGAAGCCACAACGCTCTTGTTCTGCATTTTTAATGAGAAAGACAGGTAGGTAAAACCAATGCTCCTTCATATCACTTGATAGGACTCAGGATTGTCAGCCAATAGGATGCTGCCATGTATTTTATATGTATGCAGTGTAGTTGTAGCTGTGTCAGCCACAGACTATTAAAGAGACAAGGTGGGTGAGGTAATATCTAAAATAGTTTCAAAGTGTGTCTCTCTCACCAACAGAAGTTGGTTCAATAAAAAAATATTACCTCCCGCTCTTGGCTTTCTAATGTATTTTTAGTTATTTACTGTTGCCTGGTGTTTTTGCTTTGTAAATGTGGTCAGGGATATTGATTCAGCCTGTACATTTCCTAAGTTAGTGGAAGAATTGTTTTTGTCAGCAGGTTTTATTCCCCCCTCAATGGTTCTTTAGTGACAAGGAGTTATCTGCTTTTCCTCACATGTTAAGGATTTCATGTCATATAGTCATACCATTGACATGCTTAGAATGGCTCTATTAACATATGACTCAGTCATACCTTATATGTACCAGAGCACACTATTTGTTGTGGTGATGGGGAGATTCCCCTATGTCCTTGTGGAGGCTGCTCAGTGATGCCAGATACCCAGACACACTCAGATACTAAGGTGATGGGCCATGTCAGTACCTGCACGGATGCATGTGGGATTAAGGTCTCCCTATTCAGATCCGTTTATTGGAGTAGGGCCCTTTGCTCTTTCCATCTCATTTCTACACTAGCCTTTCTTACAGGAGGATACCGAGCATGGCAGAGTGTGACTCTGAAGTGCCATCTCTAGTTTCACATACAGTTTTAATCTGGTAGGTTGAACATAGCTTGTACTAGTATGTGAAAATGGCTGGCTACAACCTACAGTGTTTCATTTGTTCCATCTATACCTGCTGTTTTGATCCAGTTTGTGCAAAATCTCAGCATAGATTTCAACCAATTTTGAATTCTAACTAATATTCTTGCTCTTCATCCCTAGAGAAGTAGTGATTTGTCTACCAGAGTTGCTTAAGGAACATTACACAAAGGGCAATTTGCAAGATAAACTACAAAGTTATTTGCAGTCAACAGCAGGTAAGTAATATTAGATATATATTTGAAATAGGTGTAATGTAGAAGGAATTGTGGTTGACTTTGTGTAAACCCAGTTACAGAGGCAAATCAAAATAGGTAAGTATATAACTTACAGCTTAGTTGCCACTAGAGTAAAAAATCCTGATGATACATACAACTGAAAATGAAGAGGCTAATCACATGTTTTTGTGCTATTTATTTTTATGCATGTGGAGAGGAGCAGATTGTTTAAACTCTTCTGTAATGGATGAGTGCATTGGCACAAGTATTGATCTGAGATGTCATTGTAATGTCAAAACTTAAAGATTAATGTAGAGCGTTGTTACCAGGAATAGAAGACAAAACTAATCAGGAAACAATATAAATTAAGCTATTTATTTAGTTTCTGATACTTCTGAATTTGGACAGTGATTCACTGTTGGATTTCAGGGTATCGGGCTTTCAGGCTAGAGTGGTATGAATATTGATAAAGTTTGTAATATTGTGCTAGTGGGTTTCAAGCTTGAAATTGTGAGACCTGCAAAACCTCCTGAATATTGAACTACTTTTTTTTTAAGTGCTTCTGAATGAATCACTAGACTAGGAATTATTCACAGAAGTTCTGAACTAAACTGACACAAATATGATTTATTTCCATATTATCTACAAGCAGAACAAGAGGCAAAAATCAAACCAGTTATTCATTAGAAATTGTAGTAATTTGAAAAATTAGATCTGGATCATTCCCAGTCAGGAGTGAACTTTAAAGTATTTGGAGCTTACACTGAAATTTGACTTTGGGGTAAGCATCCAGAAGCCTAGAGGCTTGTCTAGGTGGGCATTTAGTTCATGACAAACTGGGGTGTAAATCTACAGTGTACTAGTGTGCCGTGCATTAACTGTCCACAGGGATCCTGCTAAAACACACTCAAAGTTCTGTACAGTGCTTTGATCTATTCTGCTTTGAAAGAGAAGTAGAGACCAAAGGTCACTTTGGAACTTTTAGTGCACAGCTGTAGGGTCTGCATGGCCATTTAGTGTTCAGCAGTCTCAGGGGAGGTAGATTTATACCTCACCTTGCTGCATACCAATAAACCCAAGGTGTTTATTCAAACTTCCCCAAACAGCCTCAGAAGATCAGTCTTTGTTACATGATTTCTGGTATTTCCTGATTCTGGTCAAACTGAAGATTCTCTACGAAGAGCATTTTGTGAGGTATTTTAGCATTTCCAGCAAAAGCACAGAGATAGAGCAGAGCCAGGCAGGCTAGAATTGTTTGAACAATGAGAAAAACTGCGGACTTTTTTCCATTTTTAATAGGAACTTCATAACTTTCAAAAAATTCCAACAAGTGCAAGTAATACCATTGTAATATTTCACTACTCTTGCCCCCATCCTTATACCATACACATTATTTCCCTCATACAGTGAGCAGAGGTTTTCATTGAGCTATTCAAAAGGATGGTCACTACCTGTTAGCCCTGGTCTACACTACGAGTTTAGGTTGAATTTAGCAGCATTAGATCAATTTAACCCTGCAACCTTCCACACAACGAAGCCATTTTTGTCGACTTAAAGGGCTCTTAAAATCGATTTCTGTACTCCTCCCTGACTAGGGGATTAGCGCTGAAATCAACCCTGCTGGGTCGAATTTGGGGTAGTGTGGACGCAATTCGACGGTATTGGCCTCCGGGAGCTATCGCAGAGTGCTCCATTATGACTGCTCTGGACAGCACTCTCAACTCAGATGCACTGGCCAGGTACACAGGAAAAGCCCCGTGAACTTTTGAATTTCATTTCCTGTTTGGCCAGCGTAGCGAGCTGATCAGCACAGGTGACCATGGAGTCCCAGAATCACAAAAGACATGCCGCTTCTATGATGAGCTGCATGCCATTCTAGGGGGTGCCCCTACAACTATCCCACCCTTGTGCTTCCCTCCTCCCCCACCCCTCCCGGGCTACCTCGGCAGTTATCCTCCCATTTGTGTGACGAATTAATAAAGAATGCATGAATTTGAAACAACAATGACTTTATTGCCTCTGCAAGCAGAGATCAAAGGGGGGAGGGGAGGGCGGTTGGCTTACAGGGAAGTAGAATGAACCAAGGAGAAACAAACAGAACTTTCACACCGTAGCCTGGCCAGTCATGGAACTGGTTTTCAAAGCTTCTCTGATGCACAGCACACCCTGCTGTGCTCTTCTAACGGCCCTGGTGTCTGGCTGCGCGTAATCAGCAGCCAGGCGATTTGCCTCAACCTCCCACCCTGCCATAAACATCTCCCCCTTATTCTCACAGATATTGTGGAGCACACAGCAAGCAGTAATAATGATGGGAATATTGGTTTCGCTGAGGTATAACCGAGTCAGTAAACTGCACCAGCGAGCTTTTAAACGTCCAAAGGCACATTCTACCACCATTATGCACTTGCTCAGCCTATAGTTGAACTGCTCCTTACTACTGTCCAGGCTTCATGAGCCATGGGAGCAAGGGGTAGGCTGGGGTAGGTGCGACCGTGCGGTGCTGCCAGCTGGGAGAGCAGCCTGAGGCTGAAGCCTCCAGCTGGCATGATATTCCAGGCAGGACTGAATCTCCATGAGACGAAACTTAAAGAAGAGAATGACCTGGAGTCATTCCCATTTTTGTCCAGGCACTCTCAACCGACCTCACCGAGGTCGGCCAGGAGCACCCACGGGACAATGACAATGGTTAGCAGTCGTATTGCACCGTCTGCCATCTGCAAGGCAAAGCAAGGCAAAGCAAGGCAAGGGGATGCTGCTGTGTAGCAATGCAATACCGCGTCTGCCAGCAGCACCCAGGAGACATACGGTGACAGTGAGCTGAGCAGGCTCCATGCTTGCCATGGTATGTCATCTGCACGGGTAACCCAGGAAAAAAGGCGAGAAACGATTTTTTGCCGTTGCTTTCATGGAGGGAGGGAGGCCTGACGACGTACCCAGAACCACCCGCAACAATGTCTTTGCCCCATCAGGCATTGGGCGCTCAACCCAGAATTCCAATGGGCGGCGGAGACTGCGGAAACGGTGGGATAGCTATCACAGTGCAATGCTCCGAAAGTTGACGCTAGCCTCGGTACTGTGGACGCACACCACCGACTTATTGCACTTAGTGGGGACACACACAATCGACTGTATCAAATCGATTTCTAAAAAATCGACTTCTATTAAATCGACCTAATTTCGTAGTGTAGACGTACCCTAAGTGTCTGACCTTGGTTAAATATTAGCCCTTTAACAATTACTATCCTAAAGAGAGGTTATGAGTTTAGTGTCACTTGTTTTTACTGTTATAAATTTGACATTCAGGCAAATCACAGCACTATACTGAAGAGTCAATGTAGCACAATATACTGATGCCAGAATAAAAATAATACCTCAAATAGAACCAAGTACATCCAAAAATATATTAAACAGGAAGTTAACGGTATTATGATCATTCTGTTGTTTGTTCATTCAAATATTTTCTCCTCTCTAAGGGTATGTCACATGACAAAACAAACAAACAACAAAAAACAAAACAAAAAACCCATGGCAGCAAGTCTCTGAGCCCAGGTCAACTCGTGGGACTACACGGATCAGTGTAGTCAGTCCACGTGGGCTGGAGCTCTGGCTCAGGAACCCAGGGTGCTGGGGGATGGCGGGGGGGGGAGGAGGAGGGGGACTGGTAGAAAGGGTCTCTGAGCCTGAGCTCCAGCCAGAGCAGGAATGTCTACGCTGCTATTTTTAGCCCTGTAGCATGATCCACCTGAGCCTGAGTCAGTTAACCCTGGCTCTGCGACTTGCTGCTGCAGGGTTGTTGGGTTTTTGTGTGTGCAGTGTAGACATGCCCTAAGTAACTTAGTTGCAGCAAGTCTCAATCCTTTCCTATGCCTGGGGGATCAGCAAAGAGCTGATATTCATGTACCTTGTGTCAAGTAATGGAGCTCCTGGGGAGATAAGTTTCATGGACTGTTAAGGCTCCAAGAGATGAATTTTAAAGGTTCCCCTTTAAGGGGGGAAATACAGTACAGCATTCCTTCCCACACACGAGGGCTATGTACTCACCAGTGTTAACACACAACTTGGACTGTGAGCCCCTTGGGGCATGGGCCCCATCTTTTTGTTCTGTGTTTGTACAGCGCCTAGCACTCTGAAGTACTTAGATTTCCAGAAAGCCTTTGACAAGGTCCCTCACCAAAGGCTCTTACGTAAATTAAGCTGCCATGGGATAAAAGGGAAGGTCCTTTCATGGATTGAGAACTGGTTAAAAGACAGGGAACAAAAGGTAGGAATTAATGGTAAATTCTCAGAATGGAGAGGGGTAACTAGTGGTGTTCCCAAAGGGTCAGTCCTAGAACCAATCCTATTCAACTTATTCATAAATGATCTGGAGAAAGGGGTAAAAAGTGACGTGGCAAAGTTTGCAGATGATACTAAACTGCTCAAGATAGTTAAGACCAAAGCAGACTGTGAAGAACTTCAAAAAGATCTCACAAGACTAAGTGATTGGGCAACAAAATGGCAAATGAAATTTAATGTGGATAAATGTAAAGTAATGCACATTGGAAAAAATAACCCCAACTATACATACAATATGATGGGGGCTAATTTAGCTACAACAAATCAGGAAAGAGATCTTGGAGTCATCGTGGATAGTTCTCTGAAGATGTCCACGCAGTTTGCAGAGGTGGTCAAAAAAGCAAACAGGATGTTAGGAATCATTAAAAAGGCGATAGAAAATAAAACGGAGAATATATTATTGCCCTTATATAAATCCATGGTACGCCCACATCTTGAATACTGCGTACAGATGTGGTCTCCTCATCTCAAAAAAGATATACTGCACTAGAAAAGGTTCAGAGAAGGACAACTAAAATGATTAGGGGTTTGGAGACGGTCCCATATGAGGAGAGATTAAAGAGGCTAGGACTTTTCAGCTTGGAAAAGAGGAGACTAAGGGGGGATATGATAGAGATATATAAAAATTATGAGTGATGTGGAGAAAGTAGATAAGGAAAAGTTATTTACTTATTCCCATAATACAAGAACTAGAGGTCACCAAATGAAATTAATAGGCAGCAGGTTTAAACCAAATAAAAGGAAGTTCTTCTTCACACAGCGCACAGTCAACTTGTGGAACTCCTTACCTGAGGAGGTTGTGAAGGCTAGGACTATAACAGCGTTTAAAAGAGAACTGGATAAATTCATGGAGGTTAAGTCCATTAATGGCTATTTGCCAGGATGGGTAAGGAATGGTGTCCCTAGACTCTGTTTGTCAGAGGGTGGAGATGGATGGCAGGAGAGAGATTACTTGATCATTACCTGTTAGGTTCACTCCCTCTGGGGCACCTGACATTGGCCACTGTTGGTAGACAGGATACTGGGCTAGATGGACCTTTGGTCTGACCCAGTATGGCTGTTCTTATGTTCTTATGTTCTAAGCCTGGTCTATGACTAGGGCCTAGGTCTTACAGTAATACTAGTAACATGCCTTCATATTTATATTGCCAGCTCTTGTCTTCATACGTGGACAGGTGCACCACACACCTGATCTGACTATTCCTCCTTGTTCTCATGGAATACATCCCACCAATGAGATGCACACTCTTGCACGACGCAAGTCAGCACCCAATACCATATCTCTACAATCTCTTAACCCCTTCATTCATTACTGTGCTTACATAGTCAGTGTCAGGGGTGCACATTACTGGTTTTAAATTAGAGGAATAATTAAATTTAGCTAAAAAGGGATGGAACACCCATCTTACCGTACATCTAATTAGAATGCCTCTGTCTCCACAGCGGTGTCTGCCATATAGTGTATTGTGGGATAAGTATGCTTCTAAGCCCTTAGCTAGAGAGACAGGATGATAGCAAAGGAAATGCACAACCAATGGAGGGATTTAGACAAACATCAATTTGTAAAAAATTGAATTAACCTCTCTCCTGAAAGTGATATACTTCAGGGGCAGCATAAACCATTTAAATTAACCAATTATATATCCAACTAATGATAGTTCTGCCAAGCCCCCATTTCTCCCCAGCTTACCTATCAAAATATCATGTGGGACTGTGTCCAAAGCCTCGCTGAAGTCCAGGTACACTATGTCCACTGCATGTCCCCATCCATCGAATCAATTACACCTTCAAAGAAATAAATCAAACTGGATTGGCATATTTTCTTCTTGGTAAATCCATGCTGACTACTAGTGATCACCCCTCCATCCTCCAGGTATTTGCAAATTGAAAGTTTTTACATTGCTCTAGTAGCTTCCTAGGCATCAAGGTCAGGCTGCTATCACGACATGGTGAGTTACATCGGAACTGAAAATGTCCTTGCATACAGCATTGCACAGTAGCATTAGTAAATGCAATAGGAGTTGAACAGAATAGGTATTAGGATTCCAAAGTCAGGCTGAATAGTCTTTTTTAAACAAGTGTTCACAGCTATTTCCATAATAGATCATTAAATCTTTCTTAAGAGCAATAGATTTGGTGCTATGAGCTTAGTGAAATATTAAGCCAAAGGGCCATAAACTCAATAGACATTAGTAAAATCTGCTTCAAGTACATTTAAAAATTAGGCAGAAAATTAAATTTTACAACCTCTCAGCTAAATAGTCTCTCCAGCTATGAATTAAAAATCTTAAGTGAGTTTGGGCAGCGACAAGACATCTAGCTTTTAATGTGTTTGTCTGAGTGTGATCTAAATTATTTCTTTTCAAAAATTTAGAGCAATAAGAACATAGGAATAGTCCACCCAGCCCAGTGTCCTGTCTTCCAACAGTTGCCAGTGTCAGATGCTTAACAGGGAATGACCAGAACAGGGCAATTTATGAAGTGATCCATCCCCTGTTGTCCAGTCAGTGGCTTCTGGCAGTCAGTGGGTTAGGGAGACCTGGAGCATGGGGTTGCATCCCTGACCATCTTGGTTAATAGTCATTGATGGATCTATCCTCCAGGAACTTGACTAATTATTTTTTGAACCCAATTAGACAACTGATGTCTACATCACAACATCCCCTGGCAACAAGTTCTACAAGTTGACTGTACATTGTGTGAAGAAGTAATTCCTTTTGTTTATTTTAAACCAGCTGCCTATTAATTTCATTTGGTGACCCCTAGTTCTTGTGTTATGAGAAGGAGTAAATAACACTTCCTTATTTACTTTCTCCACACCAGTCATGATTTTATAGACCTCTATCATATTCCCCGCATTCCTCCTCCCCCCACCCCCCGTCATCTCTTTTCGAAGCAGGACAGTCACAGACTTTTTAATCTCTCCTCATATGGAAGCTAATCCAAACCCCTCATGATTTTTGTTGCCCTTCTCTGTGCTTTTTCCAATTCTATACATCTTTTTTTGAGATGGGGCGACCACATCTGCATGCAGTATTCAAGATGTGTGCATACCATGGATTTAGATAGAGGCAACATGATATTTTCTGTCTTATTGTCTATCCTTTTCCTAATGATTCCCAACATTCTGTTAGCTTTTTTGACTGTCACTGCACATTGAGTGGATGTTTTCAGAGAACTATCCACAATGACTCCAAGATCTTTCTTAAGTGGTAACAGCTAATTTAGACCCCATCATTTTGTAGGTATAGTTGGGATTATGTTTTCCAATGTGCATTACTTTGCATTTATCAACACTGAATCTCATCTGTCATTTTGTTGCTCAGTCACCCAGTTTTGTGAGATCCTTTTGTAACTCTATGCTGTCTACTTTGGACTTAACTATCTTGAGTAATTTAGTATCATTTGAAAACTTTGCTACTTCACTGTTTACCCCTTTTTCCAGATAATTTCTGAATATGTTGAAAAGCACTGGTCCCAGTACAAATCCTTAGGGGACTCCACTATTTACCTCTCTCCACAGTGAGAAAACATCTTTTATTCCTACCTTTTGTTTCTTGTCTTGTAACCAGTTACTGATCCATGAGAGGACCTTCCCTCTTATCCCATGCATGCTTACTTTGCTTAAGAGCCTTTGGTGAGGGACCATCTCAAAAGCTTTCTGAAAGTCCATGTACACTATTTCCATTGGATTTCCCTTGTCCACATGGTTTTTGACTCCCCCCACCAAAGAATTCTAGTGCGGTATGATTTCCCTTCACAAAAGCCATGTTGACTCTTCTCCAACATATTGTGTTCATCTAGGAGTCTGATAACTCTGTTCTTTACTATAGTTTCAGCCACTTTGCCTGGTACTGAAGTTAAGCTCCAGAGGTGATCTTGGCACTTACGGGCCAGTAAGCCTTTTTTTAAAAAATGATGTTACATTAGCTATCTGCCATTCAGCTGGTCCAGAGGCTAATTTAAGTGATAGATGACATACCACAGTTAGAGGTTCTGTAATTTGTTATCTGAAGTCTTTCAGAACTCTTGGCGGAATACCATATGGTCTTGATACAATTTGGTATCTGAGGTCTTGGTGACTTATTACTGTTTAGTTTATAAATGTATTCCAAAACCATCTCTATTGATACCTCAATCTGGGACATTTCCTTAGATTTGTCACCTAAAAAGAATGGCTCAGATGTGAGAATCTCTCACATCCTCTGCAGTGAAGACCAATGTGAAGAATTCATTTAGCTTCTCTGCAATGACCTTGTCTCATTAGAATACTCTTTTAGCACTTTGATCATCCAGTGGCCCACTGGTTGTTTGGCAGGCTTCCTGCTTCTGCTGTATTTAAAAAAAAAATTCTGTTAATTTTTGAGTCTTTTGCTAATTGCTCTTCAAATTCTTCTTTGACCTGCCTAATTGTATTTTTACAAAAAGAACAGGAGTACTTGTGGCACCTTAGAGACTAACAAATTTATTTGAGCATAAGCTTTCGTGGGCTACAGCCCACTTCATCAGATGCATAGAATGGAACATATAGTAAGAAGATATATATACATACAGAGAACATGAAAAGGTGGAAGTTGCCCTACCAATTAATTAAGATGAGCTATTATCAGCAGGAGAAAAAAAAACTTTTGTAGTGATAATCAAGATGGCCCATTTCAGCAGGGCTTTGGAGCTGTGCTCCGGCTCCGCTCCAGCTCCAGGCAAAAACTTGCAGCTCCACTGCTCCGGAGCTGCTCCCCACTCCAGCTCCGGGCTCCACTCCAAAGCCCTGTATTTCAGACAGTTGACAAAAAGGTGTGAGGATACTTAGCATGGGGAAATAGATTCAATTTGTGTAATGACCCAGCTATTCCCAGTCTCTATTCAAGCCCCAATTAATGGTATCTAGTCTGCATATTAATTCAAGCTCAGCAGTTTCTTGTTGGAGTCTGCTTTTGAAGCGTTTCTGTTGCATAATTGCACGTTTAAGTCTGTTACTGAGTGACCAGAGAGGTTGAAGTGTTCTCCTACTGGGTTTGAATGTTATGATTCCTGATGTCAGATTTGTGTCCATTTATTCTTTTGCGTAGAGACTGTCCGGTTTGGCCAATGTACATGGCAGAGGGGCATTGCTGGCACATGATGGCATATATCACATTGGTAGATGTGCAGGTGAACGAGCCCCTGATGGCATGGCTGATGTGATTAGGTCCTATGATGGTGTCCCTTGAATAGATATGTGCACAGAGTTGGCATCGGGCTTTGTTGCAAGGATAGGTTCCTGCGTTAGTGTTTTTGTTGTGTGGTGTGTGGTTGCTGGTGAGTATTTTACACTTTATTTGCCAGAGTTTATGCTCGTTTCTATTATCCTAACTAGGATTTGCCTTCTAATTTTTAAAGGATGTCATTTGTCTCTAACTGCCTTGTTTTCTCTGTTGTTTAGTCATGGTGGCATTTTTTTGGTCCTCTTATTGTTTTTGTTTTGGCTGTACATTTAGTTTGAGCCTCTATTATGCTATTTTTAAAAAGTTCCCATGCAGCTTGAAGGCATTTCACTATTGTGACTGTTCCTTTTAATTTCTGTTTAACTAGCGTCCTCATTTTTGTGTAGTTCCCCTTTTTGAAGTGAAATGCTACGGTGGTGGCATTCTCCAACCTATCCTGAGGTGACATGTACCCAGACAATACAGGGATAGTTTAAATCTCCCATTATTATTGAGGTTTCTGTTTTTGTAGCCTCTCTAATCTCCCTGAGTATTTCACAGTCAGTCACCATCCTGGTCAGGTGGTCGGTAGTGTATTCCAATTGCTATATTCGTATTATTGAAGCACTGAATTTCTATCCATAGAGATTCTGTGGCCAGTGTTCTCTCCTTCTGATTTTCCTTTTAAATATGAAATACAGATTACACAGGTAATGGTTTACAGTCCTTCAGGCTGATAAATTAAAAGTAAGTCCCCCTCTCCCTGATAATAGCAACTCGGTAGATCAGTACTTAATGATTTGAAGATACTAGGGGTGATTGAGCACGTGTGTTTTACTTTTGCTTGTATGATTTACTTTTCTGAGGTTAACGCTCCCAAACAGATTAATTCTGAAAAGCTTTTGTCATACTCATTTGCAGTTTGTTAACTTATGTTGATAAGGATCTTTTTATGGGCCACTTTGTGTGTTCTAGTGAACTCTCATTTCACAGTAAATATGAAACATCTATTTCAATAGCTTGACATTTCAAAAAGCTAAGGTACCTTTAAAATATTTGCATTAAAAGTGCATCCTTTACTTTAACAAATACATTTGTGAACCATATCCAGCTGAGAGTCTAATCTAGTCAAAGAGCAGTAGGATTTTTATTTCTAGCCATCTTCAATGGCACATTCAAGAGATGCCTATCTTCCTTGACATCCTTTCATAGCTATTATATTAGCTGCAATACTTTAGAAAGTAGATTATATTTCCAATAAACCCTGTATTGCCCAGGGCACAGTGGAGAATGGAAGTGCTGGGTCACTACAGCACTGCAAACAGTGAGTGCATGAAACTGGACTAAGTCACGAGCGTACCATCAGAGAACCTGAAAGCCCAGCCCAGCCCAGCCCTTGAGCTTGCTGGAGTAGAGTCAAGGGCTTGGGGGAAGAGAGACAGTAGAATGGCGGTCACGGGACTATGGTATCAGAGTCACTTTCAGCACAGCACACGCCCTGTGCCAGAGCCAGCCTCCACGCAGTGCCTCAGGAAACACCTTTCAGGAGTTAAGGGTTCACATTTGTTTCATTAGTGTACTGGAGAAGGAGGTGAGGTGTATTGACTGGTAATTAACAGGAGTAGCATTCTTTCTCTCTCTCTCTCCTGTCTGGTCTGAGTCCTGCTGTTAACAATTGTGATGGGGAATCTACCCCATGGGGCAGTGAAAGGGTTAATGCTGGCCAGAGGCCAATTCACACACCTGGCTGCACCCGGAAGGTGGGCTAGGCCCAATTAAAGATGACTCCCAGCTGAGGGCAGAGCTGGGTGGTTCAATGAAGAGAGGCAGCCCGAGGAGGAGACAGCTGCAGGGAGAGAGGGAGACAGAACTCTTTAGTCTGTCTCGGAGCAGCGGAGACTGGAACGCAGAGATCCAAGAAGCCATCAGAGTGGAGAATGCTCCAACCATGAGCCTGACAAAAGGGTAGAACTTGAGCCTCCAGGGAAGAAACCCAGGAAGGTGTTGCCCTGAAGAGGAGCTTCAGGAAGGAGTTTACACCCTGGCTCTGAGGGGAGAGGGCAGCAGTGATGAACGAGACTCCAGGAGTGGGTCTGAGAAAAACCAAGCAACAGGCTGACAGCCATGGGGACAGATGGGAGTGAAGAATTCATAGAAGAGGCAAGACTCCAAAGAGTTTGTGCCTCCATTCTGCAGAAGAACAGAGAGCTGTGGAGAACCCAGGATGGGTTAAAAGTTTAAGCTTGGGGGAAAGGCAGATGGTTATTTCGCCATGCATTGTGTTTCATGTTTGAGTTCAACAAGAAGACTCCAGAGAAGCCCTGGGGCCATGACTCTGACAGATGCCTGGGACAGAAGAGGAACTCTGGAGGGGCTGAAGGTATCCTACTGATGAGCACTGTCATGTGGGACACGTTGATACCCCAGAAGGGGAGAGACCATAAAGTGACTTGGCTGGAGGGTCAAGTCATGGGGAGAGAGATCACTGAAGGGCTGCACCAACCATTGGCAGGGGGTGCTAGTCGAGGAAAGAGCTGCTGTATCTCACCCAGCCGTGGGAGGCACACCAGTGGTGAGTTAGCTGTTGTTTCTAGAATAACCTTCAATACACACACTATATAGTGAAACCTGTGATTGGAGCTGAAAGAAACTCGCATACTACCATATTTTTACAGAGTCTACTACTGCAGGAATAGAAGCACATCTTGCATGAGTTTAGAAACTGTGTCTAGAATCCCAGTTGCATGACACAGAACAAGCACAAAACAACAACAGAAACAAACATTTATGGAATGACACTTTTCTCTTGTGCAAATGCCAAATTAACACAGGATTATGACAGAGCAACATGCAGGTTCTCTCACACTTTCTAGTCCAGCTAACACCATGATCTTAATTTCAAGCTGTCTGCTTTTGTTCTGCTTCGCTCACAGACTGATCAAACATCTTCAGAGAGTGAATGTGTCATGTCTGCACAAACAGCTGAGTTATTTGGGATAATTTCATTTTTAAAGTCAACAGCATTACTGTCATTCAATCTGCAGCACCAGTGGAAATTCTTCTGGTGTGAAGTTGGATTGTGTCTTATGAATGCTCTCTAAAATGCAATTACATTAATATGAAATTGATATTTCTACAAGCTAGGTGTTTCCTTTGTTTTTATGGGGGGAAAAACTGAAATATAAACACAAACTCATTTAAAGACATTTCCTTATTCCACTGTGATTTGGATCAAGTGTAAATTCTATTTTCATATAATTTTAATACAAAAGAGCATTCTCCTATTTTACTTACAAAAACTCATCTGAGCCCAGGTATTCTCCTGTGCACTGGCATCTCAAGAAACTGAAGGAAGAGCCAAACAGGACGATGCACAAAATGCAGGAAGATGACCAAAATAACCAAAGTTATAGATGCTAAATGATGCGGGAGTCCTACTGGAGGGATTGCCTGGCTATTCAGAGGTGACAAGCCATTTCACTAGACTTTCCACTCTTTAGAGTCAGACACACCTTCAAGGGCAGTGTTTGTTTCAATCCTACCCAAGTTAGTCACATCTACAGAAGAAAGAGTCATGAACTGTCTTTAAAATAAGCATGCAACAGAACGTTTCTGAAGTGATTATCCTGCTCCCCATTGGCCCATTTCTGTTATGGTCTGGGATCCAGGAGATCCACAGAGTGTGTAGTTATTCTTTAACTGGAATGTTTTATTGCTGCCAGTTGACAGCTATTCAGTGGCTAAGGGAAATTAATAGAGCTGGCTGAAAAAATGTAATTTCTGTCCTGCGAGGAATGCTGAAATTTCATTTTGCCAGAATTTGGATGAAAAGTCAATGTTCCTGAAATAAAATATCCCCCAAAATTTTGTTTCAACCTTACTGAAATGTTTCATTTTGATAAGACCAAAATGTTATTTCAACTTTATCTTTTTGAATTGCTATACATATGATCAACTCCAAATGAAATGTTTCAATACTTTTAAAACTTCTATGAAATCAAAGTGTTTAGAGCTATCGAACCTGCATTTTCCAACAGAAGACTGTTCCATCAGACATTTTGGACTCACTCCAGTAATTAGGTGGTTGCTTTAGTCTTTGCTACTGAACAAGCATCTACATCACAAAACACATTGGCCAGTGACAGTCAAAGACTGGATGGGCATAGACAAGAACAACCCTCTCATCCTCAGCAGAGGTGCTTCCAGTCTGTGTTGAAAGCACATTATCTGGCTACACCGATAAAAGGGCAGGACACACTTGATATGGATTTAATCAGGCAGCAACTTTATTATTAGATGCCTGGGACTACCCAGCAGATAAGATTGTACAGTGCAGGCAACCCCGTGTTCATTCAAATAACTACCCAGGACTTCCAACAACCCCCTTCTTTTTCCATCCAGCTGCCCCAGCCAACCCAGCGCTGGAACCTGACCATCCACCCCCTCGTAGGAGGGGTAAGGTGGGCTATAAGAAGGGAGTTGGCTCCCTGCCATACCAATCAGAGGAGCCCTGACCCCCCCGCCCATTGCATTCCTTTAACCAGCACCTCCTTAAGTCTGTTACCAGGCCATTTATCTGGTCACTGGATGCCTTCCCTATGGAGTACCTGCACTGAACATCTGCCCCACCCTTACAAAACAAGTTGTGACATAATAGCCTATCTCCCTTCCTTAGTCACCATAATAGGTCCTCCCTGACACCCGCAGTGGGGGAGGTGACCCCCCCCACACACTCCACCTAGGCCAGTCTGGTGGTGAGGGCAAAATTCGGTCCGAGCCCCCCTAAAAAGGAGTGGCTAGCACAGCCGCCCACAGCAGGTCCTAACCAACCCTGGTATTCACCACTTTGAGGGGAGGGAGGGTGGGTGCTGCTTGGCTTGCTGCCTGGAGAAAGGGCTTCTAACACCAGGGCTTGCACCTTTTAAAACCTTCTGCCCTTATGTTCCCAGGGGATAAGTCAGCGTCGCCAAGCTCACTTGCCACCCCCTTTTTGCAGCAGTTTCTGACCTCCTTCCCCTCCCCCCCCATAGAAGCACTGCTCCCTTCCGCCGGCAAGCCTGGACAATGTCCCTCCGCTGCAGGTGCGGTCACAGGCAGGGCAGGGTGGGGAACTGGCAGCACTCCTGACAGTGGTGAATGAATAAATACGGGGATTTACTCCAGTACTTTTCACAAACAGCCCGCTCACTTCTCTGATTTTTGTTTCGTATCAGGTTTAATTTTACACAGTGCAGGGGGCGCTGTCTCATTGCCTTGGGGAAAACACTTTGCACAGACTATTTCTGTTAGCCGGATGTTTGTGATTTGTCTTATGGTGCAAGCCTGGGACAAGGCTTAGAACTCAGCTCTCAATTCCTTGTGTTACTGATTCGTGTAAAATTCAGCAAGTCACTGCATCTCTGGGCCTCAGTTTCCCCATCTGTAAAATGGACATAACACACAGAGGGTGTTGTGTTGTGATAATTGAGCCTACACATGTGCCCTAGCAGTGAGCTCAATGAGGGAAAGGCTCATGCGCTCTCCTAGTGATGTGTTATATAAAGCCGTGTAAGCTAAGCTGTAGAAGACGACACACTGAATTAATTTAAACCAAAGGTCTGCTGCTGCCACACAAAGACTTTGTTAAGATAAGGGCTGGTAAACAAGAGGAGCAGAAATCAAGGAACTAAAATTGCATGTTGGAAATTAGGCCTAACGGGTGGTCAAAATAATGAGAAGATGGATTATTTCACCCACTTCCTGTTTGGGGCCCTTAACAAAGACTTTGGAGGAAAGGAGATTAATATCACTGCAGCTGCGGTTGGAGGGTTGTTCCCAAGACCTCAGACCTGGGTGGGAATGTCTGACCATCATTACTGCACTGGCAAGGATCCCGACCCGATACATATGAGATCCTGCTCAGTCTCCCCTTCCCTTGTGTGCTCCTTTCTGCCACTCCAGCTACCTCCTGTCCTCTCTCTCTCTCGGCTTTTCACCTGATCCTCAACCAGCCATGCCGCACAGCCCCCACATGGTGAGACAAGATGGCCCATACCGCGCTGCCCAGCCCGAGATGCACACGTGAAAGAGAGGCCTGACCAGACCAACCAGGTGATGTCTCTAATTGGGGAAGTGGGCCAGGGTCCAGAGCAACACCTGCCACAGAGCAGCTGCCAGCCCAAAGCGTCCATCCACTATGGACCAGCCTCCCCGTGTGCTGAGAACATCAGCCCAAGCCATATTTCCCCCATCTTTACTCTCCCCTCCCTTTTGTGTCTGGCTTGTCTAAGGCAGGCAAGTAGCCACCATTCTCAATTCAACACCGAACAATAGAACTAACCCTTTCCCCCCCCCAAGAAGGGCTCTTTGATGGAACAAGAGACTTTACCCAATAGTCACTGTCACCGAAGAGACATTGATAGGTGTTGGTTGTTTAGTCAATTTCTGTTCCAATGATCTTCACTTAATTTTGTGTGTTCCAATCAATGTATTTCCAGCCTTTGGTCTGCATTTTATAGTGTCTGCCATCGTGCAAAGCAGGCAGAGGTCTCTGTACATCAAACCTCACCCATTGCTTTAAAATGTTTAATGCTACACATTAGACCAAACTCAACACTGTGTACAAAGTGCTGTGTAGTTCAGAGCAGTATTGAAGCCAGCTAGTGTCGGGGCCGAGTACAGAGCTCAGGAGGTCCCAGATTGCAGCCCCAGATTGCAGCCCCAGGCTCAAGTACCTTGATCGTATAATTGATGCATGCTCATGCTGCTTTTCACTTCAGGTTAAGAATTTGCACTTCTGGTGGCTTTCCGGGCTTTCATATAAGAGATGATGGCTTCCTCACCGGCCTGGGGAATTATCAGTCATGCCAAAATTAGACCTTAGTTCCGGGCTCCCTCTATTGTCCACATGGCCAGAGACTTCACAAACGGAAAATAAAACTGCCAGTGGGCTTTCCATCCACAGCTCCCAGAGTTTACAGCCTGGCATCTCCCTCCCTTATGAATTATTGCAGAAGACTCTCCCTTCACTCTGCAGTCATAGAATCATAGAATATCAGGGTTGGAAGGGACCTCAGGAGATCATCTAGTCCAACCCCCTGCTCAAAGCAGGACCAATCCCCAACTAAATCATCCCAGCCAGGGCTTTGTCAAGCCTGACCTTAAAAACCTCTAAGGAAGGAGATTCCACCACCTCCCTAGGTAACCCATTCGAGTGCTTCACCACCCTCCTAGTGAAAAAGTTTTTCCTAATATCCAATCTAAACCTTCCCTACTGCAACTTGACACCATTATTTGAGGACCTGCTCCATGATTTTTCCAGGGACTGAGATGAGGCTGACCGGTCTGTAGTTCCCTGGATTCTCCTTCTTCCCATTTTTAAAGATGGGCATTGTATTTGCCTTTTTACAATTGTCCGGGACCTCCCCCAATCTTCACACATTTTCAAAGCTAATGGCCAATGGCTCTGCAATCACATCAGCCAACTCCCTGAGCACCCTCGGATGCATTCCATCCAGACCCATGGACTTGTGCATGTCCAGCTTTGCTAAATAGTCCTTAACCATTTTTTTCACCGCTGAGGGCTGCCCACGTACTCCCCATATTGTGTAGTCCAGGACAGCAGTGTGGGAGCTGACCTTGTCTTTGAAGACCAAGGGAAAAAAAGCATTGAGTTCTTCAACTTTTTCCACATCATCTGTCACTACATTGCCTCCCCCATTCAATAAAGGTCCCACACTTTCCCTGACCTTCTTTTTGTTGCTAACATAGCTGTAGAAACCCTTCTTGTTACCCTTCACATTCCTTGCTAGCTTCAACTCCAATTGTGCTTTGGCCTTCCTGATTACACCCCTGCATGCTCTAGCAATATTTTATATTCCTCCCTAGTCATCTGTCCAAGATTCCACTTCTTGAAAGCTTCCTTTTTGTGTTTAAGCTCACCGAAGGTTTCTCTGCTAAGCCAAGCTGGTCGTCTGCCATATTTGCTATTCTTTCTGCACATCAGGATGGTTTGTTCCTGTGCCCTTAACAAGGCTTCTTTAAAACACAGCCAGCTCTCCTGGATTACTTTCCCCCTCATATTAGCCTCCCGGTGATCCTGCCCATCAGTTCCCTGAGGGAGTCAAATTCTGCTTTTCTGAAGTCCAGGGTCCGTATTCTGCTGCTCTTCTTTCTTCCTTTTGTCAGGATACTGAACTCAACCATCTCATGGTCACTTCTGCCCAGGTTGCCACCCACTTCTACTTCCCCTACCAATTCTTCCCTGTTTGTGAGCAGCAGGTCAAGAGGAGCATGGCCCCTAGTTGGTTCCTCCAGCATTTGCACCAGGAAGTTGTCCCGAACACTCTTCAAAAACTTCCTGGATTGTCTGTGCACTGCTGTATTGCTCTCCCAGCAGATGTCAGGGTGACTGAAGTCCCCCATGAGAAGAAGGGCCTGTGATCTGGAAATCCTGTTAGTTGTTTGAAAAAGCCTCCTCTACCTCATCATCCTGGTCTGGTGGTCTATAGTGGACACCCACCACAACATCACCCTCGTTGCTCTTGCCTCTAAACTTAACCCAAAGACTCTCAACAGACTTTTCTCCAGTTTCATATTGGAGCTCTGAGCAATCATACTGCTCTCTTACATACAGATCAACTCTTCCACCTTTTCTCCCCTCCTGTCCTTCCTGAACACTTTATACCCATCCTTGATATGCTCCAGTCATGTGAGTTACCCCACCAAGTCTTTATTATTCCAGTCACATCATAGTTCCTTGACAATGCCAGGACATGCAATTCTTCCTGTTTGTTTCCCAGGCTTCTTGTGTTCGTGTACAGGCACTTAAGGTAACTAGCCGATTGTCCTACTTTCTCAGTATGAATCAGGAGGCCTCCTCCTTGTGTTTCCTCCCGGTATCCCACTTCCCCACTTACCTCTGGGCTTAGGTCTCCATCCCCTGGCAAGCCTAGTTTAAAGCCCTCCTCACTGGGTTAGCCAGCCTGCCTGCGAAGCTAAGGCATTGTTCTATGTGCAGGCAAACCTGATCCTGTCTTGATCACTCAGGGTTGGGAAGGAATCTTTTCCTTCCATTTTATATAACTGGCCAGAGGCATTTCTCATGTCTCCCTCCTCCTCCCCTGCTTTTCTTGCCTCTCTCGTGAGGACTGGCCCCTGCTAGATGATGGACTGAGCATTGATCTCATTTAGGGTGGGCGATTCCTATGTATCATTTACCTCCAGTGACCTAATTCTAATGCAGTAAATGGAGGTTGTTTTGTAATGTTCTCTGCATCACCACTTGTCTATTCAGCGACAATATCAGCAGAGAACAGACAGATTACTGAGGCACAACTCCCTGTGAATGAAGCCGAGTTAACATCAAAAATTGCATCTTTCCTGCCTTCTGTTCAGAATTATTCCAGTTCTTTTCCTAACACATCTCTGCTATGCATTGTGGGAGAGTCAACTCACCGCTGGCGAGCCCCCTCCTAGCTGGGCCTTGCATAGCAGTCGCAGGCTCTTCTCCTCTACCTTCCTGCTGATGGCTGCTCCATCCTCGCCTGCCTCTTCTCATGAATCAGCCCTCAGGCCACGTCATGTTTAGTCCCACCCCTTCTGGAATAACAAAGTCCAAAAAAAAGTTTGATCCCTCCAGCCAGCCTGCTGGCCTTGACTGTGGCCCTGGAGGTTCATACACCTTTTCTCAGGGCTTCCAGACAGTCATATCCCCTTCACAGGGGCTTCATGTCACCTTCCCAGGGGCTGGTAGGGGAGCACTGGCCTGCCCTCTACACTGGGTTCCAGTGCAGGGACCCTAGGACAGGCAGTCCAGGGTCACTCCACCAGATTCCTTGCTGCTGTTACCTCTGAACTTCTTTCTCCCCTTACAAGAGCCTTCCTTTTCCCTGCAGATCTCTTCACTCCTACTACCAACCTTCCTCTGTTATAGCACCACCTAGCCCCTCCCCAGATGGCTTTCATCATTAATTAGGTTTGGCCAACTCTCCAGGAACAACCTCTCAGGCCCGCATTAAACCTTCCACCATCTGTGTGGGGTAGCGCCCCCACTCGTGGATTCAATAGTCATGTGTTTGCTTTCCACTCATTTCTCTCCCAAGAATCCCAATCCATTTCTCTGTTCAAGTCTGCTAACTGCTCAGCACTATGACATGCACAAAAACCTTTAGACGACAAATCCAATAATGTGCTTGAAAATCTTGCAAAATAAAATGCTTGCTCGGCTGGGGATCTGCCTATGCTACACACACATTGTCTTTTTCTCGGAAATAGCCTATGGGGATGAAATAAATATGGAATATTTTGATTCTTCGGAGGCTCATTCAAAGAATTTCCTTTTGTAGGTTTAAAATGCCCGTTTTTCTGTGTTTTTGTACAATATGTTCTCTTGCCTTAATATCAGTAAGATATGCTGCACACTGTGGTCCCATCTGTTCTGCCATAGGTGATAGGAGTATAGTTGCCTCAGAAATGCTCAAATGTTCAGTAAAGTGGTTAGGCAGATGTCTCTGAGTTTCTTCAGTTTTTTTACATTTCCTGCCAATTATGCACCTCCTAAAGACGTGTGAATGGGAAGTATTTTTAATAGTAAATAAAGGTGTATATGTCAATGTAAGTCTCAGACTATTCAGTTGAGTATGTGCAGTGACTACAGAGTGTCTAAGGTTAAAATGTACAGGATGTTTCCTTTTTTATAATGCATTCCTGCAGGAAGAGAGGTATTCCCATGTTAAAATGTGCTGCGTTTATGTTTCTGTCCATTTGTTGAAGGCTTTGGAAGTGGTTTTGCATTCAGCCATCCTCACCGCTAAAGAAAAGTGAGAATGAAAGTTAGTCATTTATTTCCACCTGGATCTCCTATGATAAAAGCGAGACAGAGAGTGCCATTGATCTGCCTCTCCAAAGCCAGAACACCACTGGGATCGATTAAACAGACTACACTACTTGCAGGACTGCAGAGATAGGTATCCAGGTTTGGTTTGTAATCCATCCAAGTAATGGACAAGCACTGGCACATTCCTTTAGGTACAGGCAATCTGCTGAAAAATGAGGGCCTATTTAGACATTCCTGGAACTGCCAAATGTATACGGAGCCTAATCTTCCCCAGCGAAGTCCATGGGACTTTTGCCATTGACTTCAATAGGAACGGGAATAGGTCCTTTAAGATCATAAGGAATTTGCACCCACATATCGGTATGTGTTGTCACCTACAATGGCCATTCATATTCAGCCCTATGGATTTGGCTGATGTTCCACTCAGTCATAAGTCACTTTGCCCACCTAATTAGAAAGTTGTCATTGCTATAACCATTTCAGCATTTCTGCTGGTGTCAGGTTGATAAAGATTACAATAAAATGCTGTAAACCCAGGCTGACACAGCAGCCACTATGCGAAGTTTTTCTCTATGCAATGCCCAGTAGTTGCAGTGCCTTGATTCCCTCTCACTGTGTCTAGTGAGATTAGAGAAGAGCGCAGTACACTATTACTTTGTGTGATGCACATCAGATGCCACCAGTTATCCATGAAAATCTAGCTGAATGCCAATTACATGCCATCTAGAACATCAGTGCCTGCACAATACTGAAATTCCACCCAGCACATGAAATCCTCTCAAATAATCTTGTTTTGGGTTTGCAGAAAATCAGCTAGTTCCCCTGATGTATGCTACTTCTCCATCAATTGAAATAAAACGTGAGAGGAGGAAAGATAAGTATATGGGCAACCGACTAAGCAAACACTTAACAGACTGGTATAAATTCTAAGATTTTTTAATCAAAATTGGCTTTGCTCATTTGGCCATTGTAGTTTAGTGTGTTTGACAGAACAGCTGAAATTTTTATAGGATGTGCATATTTCTTGGAATTTATTATACTAGCAAAATAGCTTTGTATTTAATGAATGAGCTGGAATGGCACCTGTGAACATGTCATGAATAAATGTATTAAGCATATGCTTCACTATTATGGAAGCAAAAGCTCTTCCTGCAGGTAGCACCTTGATCATATCATTCACCTCAGGGTGTACTGATTTCAAATCAAAGCAATTTGAATCACCAAGTGGAAAGCTTCGATTTTAATCGACTTTTTCATTTGTACTTCAGTTATTTTCTAAAGAAAGGTGCCTTCTCATTGGTTGGTATAACCAATAAACATGTTAATTGGTACATCTATTTGCTACCAAAGAAAGTACACTATAAATTTATATATTTATTTAAGCAATTAGATAGCTTAATATTTTCAGATTATCATCCATGGTACATTTTTAGTTTGTTAGAAAATGGTGAATAAAATATTGCTTATTTAGTAGATAATTAATTTTCTGCTTACAATTTGTGACAAGCTGGATGGTGACTCGAATTTTATTAAACACACAACACAACATATTCAATTTATTTTTATTAAACAAAACATCCTTAAATGTTTTGGACACATGAACTTCTCTCATCAAAACATGTTTCACATTTATAACTAAGTGATTTATTTAAAGGAGCACAGGGATTAACTATAGTCAGTGAATTAAACTATTTCAGGTCAGCCTTTGAAAATTTTCAAATATGCCTAAGTGAAAGTGACTGGAGCTTAAGTTCCTACTCACTGAAGTCTCTTGAAAGTGAGACAACAGTCTCCAATATTACTTTATGCTGTCCTTCAAACTTTTAAAACTAGTAGATCTCAACCCCTACCTCCTTGTTTTTATTCATACAATGGAAGACAAAGCCATGTTTTCCTGCTTTTTCAACTCCCGAATGATTTCTCAACTTTGAATTAATTAGTCCAAATAAAGAAAATGTTCTGTGCCTGCAGAAGAGTATAGCTTGTAACTAATAAAATCTATTACAAGAGCCTAGATATAAGAGACTAATACCTGATAGATAATAGGTAAAACCTTTACGGTTTACATGCATGAAACCTATAGGTTTAGGCCAAATTAGGCCTTAGGATTTAGGTTAAATTGGCCATATTATAAAGATAAGTTAGTATAAGTAAGTTAATAATAAATTTGCTGAGCTTGTATCTATGTTTGTATGCTGATGTTTTAAAAAAATAATTGCTGAGTTTGGATAATAATGGATAATATCAGCAATCAGTAGACACCACGAGATGTTCATGGGTAGCTGCAGTGAAATGTTAGAGACTTCCTTAAGGTTACTGCATATTACTGTGGTGGTAAGGTGAAGTAAATGTTAATTAGTTAAAAGAACTATCCAACTGGCCTATTGACTGAAAAGTCCCTCAATACTATTGGGGTGACACTCCCAAAGATTGGCATGGTTCAACCCACCAGCATATTGATGAGCTTTGGTGGGCATATGAATAACTTAGTATAAGTAGGGCCTCACACATGGCTGGAGATCATAGAATAGAATCATAGAACCATAGCATTAGAGGGGACCACAAGGGTCATCTAGTCTAACCCCTGCTAAGGAGATTTGTTGTGTCTAAACCATCCAAGACAGGTGGCTCCAGCCTCCTTTTGAAAACCTCCAGTGAAGGAGCTTCCACGACCTCCCCAAACTGTCTGTTCCATTGTCCTACTGTTTCTACCGTTAAGAAGTTTATCCTGAGATTTAATCTAAATCTGTTATACTGTAGTTTGAACCCATTGCCTCTTCTCCTGCCTCTGTGGCAATAGAGAGCAACTTTTCTTCATCTTTTTTTTTTATGGCAGCTTTCAAGTATTTGAAGACAGCTATCATGTCCCTGCTTAATCTCCTCCTTTCCAAATTGAACATACCCAGTTCCTTCTGCCTTTGCTCACATGGCTTGTGTTGCATTCCATCCCTTTGCTCATCTTTGCTGCTCATCTCTGGATCCTTTCCAGGTTCTCTACATCCTTTCTATACATTGCTGACCAAAATTGGATACACTACTCCAGCTGAGGCCTAACCAGCATCGAGTAGACTGATATAATTACCTCCCGTGACTTGCATGTTACCTCCCTCTGTTAATGCAACCCAAAATTGCATTTGGGTTTTTTTGCAACAGCATTGTATTTTTGACTCATGTTGAGGTTGTCTTCTTAGAGTATGCACAATGTGCTTCAGGTGACACATGACCAGGATTCACCACCAAATTTGGTCCACTGGTTGGATCATTAGCTTCCCTGGCCCGGGTTGGGTACTGATGGGAAGCAAGACATGAACGCTGATCCATGCTCCCCATTGAGGTTGTGATTCACCACAACTCCCAAATCCTTCTCAGCAGTGCTGCTGCCAAGCCAGTTATCCCCTAGGCTGTATTTGTGCATTTGGTTTTTCTTCCCTAAGTGTAGCACATTACGTTTGTCTTTGTTGAATTTCATTTGTTGTCTATAGCCCAGTTCTCCAATTTATCAAAATCCTCCTGAATTTTAACTCTATTCTAAGAAGTGTTTGCAAACTCCCTCCTCCCATGTTTGTGTCATCTGAAAATTTGGCCAGTGTGCTCTTTATTCCTACATCCAGGTCATTAATAAAGATGTTAAAAACACCAGACCCAAAACTGATCCTTGTGGAACCCCACTTGAGACCCTCTTCCAATCTGACATCATTCCATTAACAGCTACTCTGTGTTTGCAGTTGTTTAATCACTTATGTATGCACTAAATGGTAGTTCTACCAAGTCCGCATCTCTCCAGCTTACCTATCAGTGTCAGTACCAGATCGCTTGTTTCCTGGAGGTGATTACTTCCTGACACTCCACAGGAACTGGCCACCTCCACCCTGGTTCAAGATTACACAGGGATATGTATGAATGAATTGGAAATACTGGAGCTGGACACTTTGGTTTTTCTAACCATCACAGTTTATGTGACATCATATTAATTGGGGTTTTCTATGTGATAAGACTTTTAATAAAGGTAAATCTAATTAAATGTGATCATTGTTTCTTGCATGCTCCTCTAGTCTCCAGCAGTGATGCTAGCCCACATGGAGGTGTTAGCTCTAATGTTTTAAATATTGGAGTAGCCATGGAGATCAGACTTTTATCTAATACTAGAATTTGAAAAGTATTATCAATATTATTCAATATCAAAACCAATACACGTTACAAGAGGCTACTGCTGTCAAAAGAGGATTTAAAACACCAACAAACTCTGGTTCCAGGTTCATAGCCAATGACTTCCACCAGTTCAGCGGTGTGACTTTCTATCAAATGTTATCAGCAAACATGTACTGCTTGAATTGTTCACCTCCAGCCCTGAAATGTATTATGGTTGGCATGAGTAACGGGTAAGTATTAGATGCCCATGTCATAGCAGCATCTTCTTCTTCAGCAACAAGGCTTCTGCCCTGGTATTTTGGGTTAAAAATATTCTCAAGAACATGAGGTGGAGTAAGTGTTTGATCCATCCACTTCTTTACTACCTGCTATCAAACATTGTTGTTGGGAATTTCAACAGCACGAGCCAGAGGGCAGCAATCTTCCTGCAGTTGGGCCAATGCTACAGACATAGGTTTCAGTATATTCAGCATATCATCAACATTTCTCTTCAGTCCAATGTTGATGACTTTGGCTGTGATGCTGCCATCTATTTTGTAATAATTTTCTTCACAAATTATCAGATTAGGCCAGTTCTTACTATAAAGCTCAAAACAGCCAGCCACTGAATTCCATCAAACATCTTGGGGAGAATTAGTTTGGATCCTCTTGCTCTCTTCAGTGAAGCAGAAGCAAGCAGTTGTTACAGAACCTGGAGTTGTACTTAAGTTTTGGCTAAAAGATGCATCAAGTGAGCACTGCACCCGTATGTTTTAAGTTTCAGGTTCCCTTCATTATCTTCTTCTAGATTTTTTCTCATCTGTGCTACACTGCAGCATTGCCTGTGACATAGTTATGCACTTGAATTTTTGTTCACAGTTTGTTACAGTTTTTACTGCTTCTTCTTGTAAGTATGCTGCTGTATGGGCATTTCCTGATGTATCCACTGTTTCTGCAAGATAGACAATGCCATCTTCTGTTGTCACACAAGAACATAACATAAGAACATAAGAATGGCCATGCTGGGTCAGACCAAAGGTCCATCTAGCCCAGCATCCTGTCTTCCAACAGTGGCCAATGCCAAGTGCCCCAGAGGGAATGAACAGAACAGATAAACATCAAGTAATCCATCCCCTGTCACCCATTCCCAGCTTCTGGCAAACAGAGGCTAGGGAAACCATCCCTGCCCATCCTGGCTAATAGCCATTGATGGATCTATTCTCCATGAATGTATCTAGTTCTTTTTTGAACCCTGTTATATTCTAGGCCTTCACAACATCCTCTGGCATGGAGTTCCACGGGTTGAATGTGCGTCGTGTAAAAAAATACTTCTTTTTGTTTGTTTTAAACCTGCTGACAATTAATTTCATTTGGTGACTCCTAGTTCTTGTGTTATGAGTAGGAGTAAATAGCATAGCACTTCCTTCTATACTTTCTCCACACCAGTCATGATTTTATAGATCTCTATCATATCCCCCGTTAGTCATCTCTTTTCCAAGCTCAAAAGTACCAATCTTACTAGTCTCTTCTCATATGGAATCTGTTCCATACCCCTACTAATTTTTGTTGCCCTTTACTGAACCTTTTACAAGAAGTGGAAACTTGGACAGATGACGCGGGAGGAGTATAAAAACATTGCTCGAGCATGCAGGGGTGTAATCAGGAAGGTCAAAGCACAATTGAAGTTGCAGCTAGCAAGGGATGTGAAGGATAACAAGAAGGGTTTCTACAGATATGTTAGCAACAAGAAGGTCAGGGAAAGTGTGGGACCCCTACTGAATGGAGGAGGCAACCTAGTGACAGATGATGTGGAAAAAGCTGAAGTACTCAATGCTTTTTTTGTCTCGGTCTTCACAGACAAGGTCAGCTCCCAGACTGCTGCACTGGGCAGCACAGTATGGGGAGGAGGTGAACAGCCCTCAGTGGTGAAAGAACAGGTTAAGGACTATTTAGAAAAGCTGGACATGCACAAGTCCATGGTGCCAGATCTAATGCATCCAAGGGTGCTAAGGAAATTGGCTGATGTGATTGCAGAGCCATTGGCCATTATCTTTGAAAACTTGTGGTGATTGGGGGAGGTCCCGGAGAACTGGAAAAAGGCAAATATAGTGCCCATCTTTAAAGAAGGAGAATCCAGGGAACTACAGACCGGTCAGCCTCACCTCAGTCCCTGGAAAAATCATGGAGCAGGTCCTCAAGGAATCCATTTTGAAGCACTTGGAAGAGAAGAAGGTGATCAGGAACAGTCAAAATGGATCCACCAAGGGCAAGTCATGCCTGACCAACCTGATTGCCTTCTATGATGAGATAACTGGCTCTGTGGTTATGGGGAAAGCGGTGGATGTGATATATCTTGACTTTAGCAAAGCTTTTGATACCGTCTCCCACAGTATTGTTGCCAGCAAGTTAAAAAAGTCTGGATTGGATGAATGGACTGTAAGGTGGCTAGAAAGCTGGCTAGATCGTTGGGCTCAGCGGGTAGTGATCAATGGCTCCATGTCTAGTTGGCAGCTGGTAGCAAGCGGAGTGCCCCAGGGGTCTGTCCTGGGGCTGTTTTTTTTCCAACATCTTCATTAATGATCTGGAGGATGGGATGGATTGCACCCTCAGCAAGTTCACAGATGACACTAAGCTTGTGGGGAGAGGTACATACGCTGGAGGGTAGAGATAGGGTCCAGAGTGACCTAGACAAATTAGAGGATTGGGCCAAAAGAAATCTGATGAGGTTCAACAAGGACAAGTGCAGAGTCCTGCACTTAGGACGGAAGAATCCCATGCACCGCTACAGACTAGGGACCGAATGGCTAGGTAGCAGTTCTGCAGAAAAGGACCTAGGGGTCACAGTGGACGAGAAGCTGGATATGAGTCAGCAGTGTGCCCTTGTTGCCAAGAAGGCTAACGGCATTTTGGGCTCTATAAGTCGAAGCATTGCCAGCAGATCGAGGGACGTGATCATTCCCCTCTATTTGACATTGGTGAGGCCTCATCTGGAGTACTGTGTCCAGCTTTGGGCCCCACACTACAAGAAGGATGTGGAAAAATTGAAGAGAGTCCAGTGGAGGGAAACAACAATGATTAGGAGTCTGGAGCACATGACTTATGAGGAGAGGCTGAGGGAACTGGGATTGTTTAGTCTGCAGAAGAGAAGAATGAGGGAGGATTTGATAGCTGCTTTCAACTACCTGAAAGGGGGTTCCAAAGAGGATGGATCTAGACTGTTCTCTGTGGTAGCGGATGACAGATCAAGGAGTAATGGTCTCAAGTTGCAGTGGGGGAGGTTTAGGTTGGATGTTAGGGAAAAAAGTTTCACTAGGAGGGTGATGAAACACTGGAATGGGTTACCTATGAAGGTGGTAGAATCTCCTTCCTTAGAGGTTTTTAAGATCAGGTTTGATGAAGCTCTGGCTCGGATGATTTAGTTGGGGACTGGTCCTGCTTTGAGCAGGGGGTTGGACTAGATGACCTCCTGAGGTCCCTTCCAACCTTGATATTCTATGATTCTATGAACATGCTGACCCATCCTAAAGATAAGGTCAGGACAACAGCATGATGGATAGAGATGTTTTGATCGAGCCAACAGGTACAAGGTAATGGGACAGATACGTCAGAGGGTGGCACCCAGATATATCAAAGGGGCAGTACGTAACTTGTTTGTATCAATGTTTAAAGACGTATCTCACAGGGAGTGTCTTTGGCCAGCTGAGGGGGGAATGCAAAGTCCCGCCATTCACTGAACTGCATCCACTGTCATGGGCATTCATACGCTAGTATAACTGTAGACATTGATCCGGGGAGCTAGATGACTGTGCTTCTTTGACAGTAAACCTGACCAAGTGGCTTCACACCTTAATGGATTTTGTGGTCTTTGGGCAGTTCGCTTGAGGTCTGCTGTGCCAGCTGTCTGTGCAGAGCTGGGACAGCATATGGAGGAAACCCGCACAGCCAAACATCTATCAACAACCGGCACCTAGCTTTTTCTGTTTAAACACTTCTGTTGCATGCATACACACTACAGTACCCACTCAGAGTTATGTCCATCTGTGCACAGTAATTCCTCTGCTATTCCTCTGAGGGGACATCGACATTATTCATTTTGTAGTTTTACACAGCAAGGAAAAAAGAAAAGAAAGAAAGAAATGCATTCCCCTACAAATCTGACCACACCTCCACAGAAAGCTGACTCTCCCTTATCTGAGACTCAGTTTCCATGGAACTAAAAGTATACATTGAAGGAAAAACAGACAGTATGTCCAAAAGCTGTAGCAATAAAATAAACAAGCAGTCTTAATGTGCTATTTCCATAGAGCTCTGTCCCCTAGCTACAGATAAGAAACTAATTTCTGAATGCCTTCCTCCTATAATTCCTCCTATAATTCTCTCCCCTCTTGGAATCACTCTGTATGTCCCTAGGTGTGAACCACCCCTACAATGCATTCTGCTTTCTAATGAATGTGCATAGAATACATGATATTTTGTTGTTTTATATGCTTCCATACTGGAATTTGTCAGACAGGGTCTCAGCAAAACAATGAATTTGCCTTTTTAAAAATCAGTCCAGGTGTTTAAAGAAAAGCTTGCTTTGTATATGGAATAATGCAACAGAAGACAGAGAAAAGAAAAGAAAAGAAAAGAAAAGAAAAGAAAAGAAAAGAAAAAGTTAGTCCAAGCTCTCACTCCATTGAACTCCATCCTTTACCATTCTTGCTTACATTATGAACTGTACAGTATTTCCAAAAGGAAACAAATGTATGTCCTAATTGCATGAAAATTAAAATAAATTTTGTCATAAATATAGCTATATGAACTAAAGTAAGATGGTATGGGAGATTTTGCTTCTGCAATGCTATTTTGTGATTCATAACTGAATATATAGTTATTATAACTGATTTCTATTTTAAATAATTCAGTATTTCTCAAATAAACTGCCATTCAGTGCTGTATCCTACTGTTTTGTGCCTGAGCTATCAGCAAGTGATTCTTTAAGAGTTATCATCTATCTTAGGGTTTTATATCATTGCCCATCGTAGTATATGAACGCCTTCCATATAGAATCAATAGCAACAGCGAGGTCCCCAGGGGACTTCACAGAGTCCCTGGCATTTTCCCTGTTTGGAGGATAAATCTCTCCTTGGGGTAGGGTTACTGGTTGTGATATTTTTATTTTGTTAATTCCCCCCTTTTTTGTTGGTCAGTTGGCAGGGTTTAGGGTAAAAGAGGGTGTGTGGGAGTGTCATTCTCATAGAGGAAAGGCCTTTTTGAACAGGAAGATTTTGTAGCATTTCCTAAAGCTGGTCAGAGCTGAATTCCTCTGATCTCCTCGGGAAGGTTGTTCCAGAGCCAAATGCCCTCAGCTGAGAACGCTTTGCTCAGCTCTCGTACACTTTGTGATCTGCATTGTCCCAGAGGCGCAAAGCTGTCTTGGCAGCTCATAGATAGAAATATGGTCTCTGGTATAGCAGGGATTTGTTCCATTCATCACTTTGAAAATTAGGACCAAGGCCTCAAACTGGCATCAGAATTTACTGGGAGCCAGTGGAGGGCCTTGAGCATCAGCCCAATGTCCTCATGGCCGCCTGAGCCATGGAGAAGGATAGGCAGCTGTGCATGACATTCAGCTTCAGATAGAGTGAGTTACAGTAATACAGCCTGGAGGTGATGGCTGCACAGGTCACAGGGGCCAGTTCCTCATCCAGGAGGAAAGGACAAAGTTTTAACACGATGGAGTTAAAAGGAGCCATTTTTACACACCGATGCTACATGGTCATCCAAGGGTAGTGAAGAGTCAAACAGGAGGTGGAGGCTTCACACTACTTTGATGAAAGGAGGCTGTAAACTTTTGACGGAAGGTGGCAACAGCCTCTCGGCTACAGCCAGATTATCGATGTGTTTGCAGTCGGGGGGAGGGAGGGAAGGGGGTATTTCCTTTTACCTTTTTTGGAGTTTGGTCACATGTTCCTATGGGAGAAAGTGTGGTAAAGATGGTCACTTAAATGTCGATAGTGAAAGGTTGTTAAACCTTCTGCCAAACAACTCCCTCACTCACCCAACCAACCCGGGATAACTGTTCTGTTATATTCTGGTTTTTGTGCTGCACTCCTCACTGCATTCTCTGAGGACCTACCAGTTGTGCATTACCAACATGACCAACATCTGTCACACATTGTTTGTTGTCTCATCCTCTCCCCAGGGGGCGGATTGTGTGTAATGGAGTGTCTTCTTTTGACCTTTTTTTAAAATCTCACACACACGTTGCCATATGTTCATGTTCGATATGGCAAGCTCAAAACAATTCCCCGACATTTGCACTGGATAATTTTAACCTAGCAGAAAATCAAATGGAATATTTTAGGACTCCGAATTTTCAAAACAAGCTGTGTCCTCAGGAGACAATTACCCCAACAGCACCACACTTGGCAATAAATAGCCAGCATTGCTTAGACGTAAATGCTGCTGTCAATTTAAAATGTTAGACTATTGCAACCAAATGAAGACAAATGTCTTGGCGACAGATGGGACACTCAGAACTGGTCCCTCAGAGTGGGATATTCCCAACGGGGCAGCCCCCAGCACGAAGGAGGTGGAGAACTGGCTCCCATTGACCCCTAAGGCCCAGCGTAGAGGGTTTTCAGGGAAAGGAGATCCCTCGGAAGAGGGGGCTGGCTGGAGAGGGTGCAGTTTAGAGCAGCTGCAGAGATCTATGTTGGCTCCAGGATCAAGGACCTGCTAACAGCCCCACCGAGAAGATCCTGGGTGCATTCGAGGACTGAGGGCAGAGAGAAAAGGCACTTTTTTATGCACTTTGCCAGAGGAAAATCAGTAATGTGGCTGACTAGAGGATTAGACAGCATCACGTACTTAGCAGTAACAATGAAACATGTGCCACCTGGGAATATTGTCCTTGCTTGTGTTTGTGAGACCTGCTCCCAGCTGGTCCCAGAGGACAAGAGTGCAGTTAGGTACCCATCCCGCAGTCCACTGTAGAGTGCCCACAAACGGGGAGAAGAAAACACATGTGTGTGGTGGTGCTGTGCAACTATGGTTTTTGTAATGGAAATTGAATGAAATAATCTGAAATCACTGGGACAATAGCAGCAGTTCCAGAGGAACTAGATTACTAAACAGAAGTCTGCAAGCATCTAACCAATACCAATTTTCTATGTATTCCAGGGCTGCAATTATTATGCTTACAATATTATTAACATGCTCACAAGTGGTATAAATCCTCCCATACAATTATTCAGTCTATGATTTTGTTAGCATATCAGAATTTATTTTAATACCTGGTGTATCTCACCTGATGAATGCAGGAACTGATGAGTATTTATCTTATTTAAACTCTAATTCAGCAGAGACCTTGAGCATGTGTTTAACAACTAGAGGTGCATCCTAACCAGATCATATTATCCGCCCCACCACCCCTGACTAAGTGTGGCCCAATTGCACTTGCAAAAGCTCAAGAAACTCGGAAAAGTATTAGTGACACAACCCTGTGAAATGGCTCCATGCCCCTCCTGGCTGGTGAAAGCCACTGAAGAACAACTATGCCCACTGCTAATGGCAATAGACAATGCCTCCTTCTGAGAAATGCAGCTACCAAACTCCTTGAAAAATGCAACAGCTCGCCCAATCCTCCAGAAACCAACCCTCAGCCCTGAAGATCTCTCCAACTACTGTCCCGTCTTCAACCTCCCATGGCTGTGCAGTAGCACCCACCATCCTCCAACACCACGTGACACTGGGCAGTAAATTGGATGCCTCACATCAGGGTTCAGACCAGGGCACAGCACAGCATAGAGTCTAGTGGCTCTAACATGACCTCCTCATGGCCATGGATGCAGATGCGATCTCCACGCTCACACTGCTGGGTCTCTCTGCAGCCTTTGACACAGTTGGCTACAAGGTATTGCTAACCTGCCCTCAAAACGTAGCAGTAAATGAGCCCAGCATTAGAGTGGCTCCAATCATTCCTCTCCAGCATACTAGAGTAGAGATGGGTAACTGCACCGCACATGAGGGGTCCCTCAGGCTTCCACAGTATCTTCGCTTCTCGTCAATGCCTGCACCAGGCCACTAGGCAAGAGAGTGAAATGCCCCAGGTTCAGCTGCCAGCACTATGCGGAAGATACTCAGGTCTGTAACTCATTCTCAGTGAATGAAACCACTACTAGGATGTCAGAGTGCCTATAGGAAATCACCGCCCGGATGAGGAGCAGCTGGCTCAAGTTAAATCCAGGCAAGATTGAAGTGACAGTGGAAAATAGAAGAGAGGTATTGATTTGAATGATAGATGACATTGAAAAACACTTTTTATACTGAGGATTAATTAGCATTCACTTCTGCTATACTTGCACTGTTTTTTGACTGATTTACTAATAACTTAATTTCTCATTTTGTCATCCACAGAGATTTCATACTAATTGTATTTAATGGACTGTGAGCTACTGAAATATTTAGAGTCAGTTGTATTAAAAGCATAATATGCTTGCTAATGGAATAAAGAGATAGCTGGTAAATCAATGCAGATGTTAGTCATCTAAGATCACTGAGCCCATAAGAACTTAATGGAAGAAATATCTCCATACAGTATGCTATTGCCACCAAGAATGGGTGTGTAGCAGGCAGACTGATGCAGCAAACTGATATGTGAATAAACTGAAAGTCAGACTTTCTCCACTGACAACAATCTCGCCTCAAAAAGCAGAGAACATTTCCATGCACCTACTGATTGATTTTTAAAAAATAAATATACATTACCACACATATCCGGGACTGGACTAGGTAACCTCTCAAGGTCCCTTCCAGTCCTAGGATTCTATGATATTTAATTGCACTAAGAGATTGTTTCTCTTCATTCAGCATTCGTTTCTCTTCCCTTGGCACTATCCCTTCGGCAGGCACAGAGTTGGCTTCCTTATGCATTTAGCATCAGCACTAGATTCTACTTTTTAAACAATCACTTTGTGAGTCTGTCCTGAGTATCAGTAACTTGTGTGGTCTGTCCTATCCCTGAATTAATTTTTTATCCAGTGACAATAGCATGTTCATGTAGCACGGTTATATGATTTCAGCAGCATTTATTGTCAGGTTGTGCTATGTGCTGATGCAAATGACAGGGAAGGATGGGGAGGGATCCTTTCCAAGCACTGAACCAATCAGCTTTGGAAGCAAAGGGAAGTGCCAAGCGTTCGGAAGAGCCAAGCTTCCCGGGGCTAGGAGCTCTGCCACTCACAAGGCTTAAGGCAGGGAGGGGATTTGTTCACCCAGAGCTGCATGTTAGCTTGCCTGGCAACCTGGGGATGTGGCCAGGGATCCTGTCTCATTCTGGAGGTTAAAAACAATGGAGAAAGAAACCCTGAGGCAAGGGGCTTCCCTCTGCAGGACTGGGGGCTGCGCTGGGCAGTGCATTGGCAACTGCTGGAGTAACACGGGGGCAGGCGGGCAGCCTGTGGTAGGCACATTTGGAGGTCTGCAGGAAGTAGCACCTCTCTGATGAGCTTTAGGAGCTGCACAGAGGGATGGAGCTTCGCCTGCTGTGGACTCAGCATGATGGGGAACCAGCGGGACTCACCCCACACTCCTGCACACGCCACAGCCAACAGAGCACAGTCAAGTGACCGCAAGGAGACCTTGCTCCTGTTCACCTTACAAAGCGAGTCATGGCTTCCCCCACCACCTTGAAAGGCCAGGAGCAACTGAGCTGATGCCTCCTTCAGGCCAACACCACAGGCCAACCGCACCTTCAGTACACATTTCACTATGCAAGCGGATTAGTCATGCTGATGCACATGGCAGTCCTCCCTCGCGACACACATTATCAACTTTGCAAAATACTCCATGCAAAACGCACTGCTCAAGCCAGCATGTGTTTGGAAAGCTCAGATCCAGTCATAATAGACCAAATATATTGGAATACGCGAGGACACGTCTCATCAATGGGGACACATTTCCTGTCCTAGGTCATCTTCATGCTCCCTTTGGGATCGTACAGCAGGGTACTTGTTTTAAACAGCTAGCAAGACTTATTTTATAGTGGTGAAAATTATTTCTACCCCCATCTCCTTGTACACTTGAAACAACTGAAGCAGCTTTACCCAAATGTCCAGAACAATGAATCTTTGGACAGAAATCAACCCCATGCATGAGAAGAGCTACTCCTAGCTATGCCGCTGATGTATACAGGAGATCCTCATTCCCTGGGAACAGGAAAAGGTGTCCACACGAACCAAAACAAGTAGCATTAGCTAACACCTAGATGACTAACTATACACCGTGTGTGTTCACAGAGGAATGAGGGCTGCAAGCCCACTATGTGCTCCGACCAACAACCACAGATAATAAAATGATAATGACGGGAAGGGCTTGCTCCTCTCTCCTCAGCTCAGAGCACAAGGGAAGCCAGGGAGCACGAGTGGTTGCCCTGAAGGGCACCGCTAGGGAAAACACTCCAGCCGCGGTGCCTGAGATGCTCACACAGCTACAGTGTAATGGACACGTGGCATTATAGCCCCACCCCTAGCATGGTGAGCAGATACCAAGTGTGAAAAATTGGAACAGTGGGTGGGGAGTAAACAGCACCTACAAGACAAAGCCCTGAATATTGGGACTGTTCCTATCAAATCTGGACATCTGGTCAATCTGCCCCTGAGGTCTGGCTCAAGCCTCCATTCTGATGCTTACTCCTGAGAGTGACTTCTCCCTGCAGCTCATATGGGTTGGGTTCTCGGTTCTTTATGGGGTGCCTCCTCTGCCTTTATAGGGTGAGTCCTCTTTGTGTCTGGGACACAAGGGGCGCTGTCCCTTAGGAAAAATGACTAACACCGCTCCTCCATTCACAAGGAATGGAACCCATCCCACAAACACCACAGATCATTAATACAAGCCACAACCGATGAAATGCCACATCCAAAACGAACAATACAACACAGGGGACAGGAAACAAAGGCTCTAGGAAAGGAGATGGTTAAGATTAACTAAAATACTAAATCACCACCAGCATAAGAAATTCCCCACCTCTCTGCTTTCACCAATGTGCATGACCCCAGCTCCCTCCCTAGCACTTTTCCAGGGAAGTGGGATGATGAGGATACCTGTGATGAGTGCTGCAGAGCTGTGAATGTTGGCTGGCTTGCACAAAAGAAAGGGGATCCCTTACAGTGTCTTCAGCCTTGGGTGGGGCAGGGACCTCTCTTGGTTCCCTGGGCAGGAGCTCTTGGAGGTCTTGGGGGTTCTATGTAGCCAGCACCAAGTGAGTTCTCTGCCTCCCTCATCGCTGGTCTCCGCAGGGCTGGCACTCCCTGGTCACGCACCATCTCACAATAGTTCAGTGTCTCTCTTTTTGTGGGGAGGGAGAGTCGATTACAGACTCCCCTGGCTGTGCTGCTCCTCTCCCAGCCCAAAAGTGAAACAAAAGCAGTCCTTTGGTCTCTGGGGCAGCCTGTCCCCTCCCACTGAGGGCTGAGCAGCCCTGATTCCTCGCTGGTCCAGCAAACTGTCTAGAAACATTATTCCAGCCAAAGCTCCACGTTGGCTTTTGTGGGAGTTTCCAGTGTATTCTGCCCCCACCCTGGACCTGAAGCAGGCTGGGAATGGTGTCCGGAGGCTCTGGTAGCCATTGTTGCTGTAGTCCAGTGGGTAGGACCACTACACACTCAGTTCAGTATCCCAGGAGCAAGCAAACTCCAAAAGGGAGTTACACAGATCACTAGAAGGAGAACATGCTTGCTAAGCTCTTGGTGTATGGACCACACAGGAAAACCCTGGTTAGATCCACTAGACAGTGGAAAATCCTCTGAAAAAAGGAGCAGAAAGTCTTTCATCTGAGAGGTTTAAAACTATCTGAACAGGCAGCATCTGCAGCAGGGACAGGGAATGGACTAAGTGACTTACTAGGCCTCTTGCCCCTTTATCTTCCGTGATCTGTGTTAAACCAAAACCATAATAGCATTGGCATGGTGGGCTGTGAACTGGCATCGCCCAGCACTCCTCCCTGCCCCCCACCCCAGCAGCAGCAGCAGCAATTTGGTCTTTCGGTTTTACGCCGTCACTGTGTTTGTGCTGAAATTTAGCTTAAAATGTGATTGGAACTCTCAGTGCTTCTCCCACTCAGTGCACACGCCGTGTAGTCAGAACTCACCCCTTCCCTGGGACTTGGCTTTATTAACAATGGCATTTACAACACAGCAACGAGTTCAGCTCAGACATTCTTCCCAGGCGTGGCTGCTTCTCAGGACTGCTCAGCCCACACCCTAGGTCCTCGCTGCTAGAGAACCTCACCCAACTCTTACTTTATAACTGGCTGACTCACGTCCCCTGCCTCAGCAGAACCCTGGAACCTTTTCCCAGTGAGATCAGCACCAGCGAATAGGGTGGGGGAGTCAGGAAAACCCTGCGAGCCTGGCACAATACATACCTGGGGAGCGTAAGAACCAGTGGCGTAGCCAGGTTCTACGTGCAGGGGGAGCAAACATAAAAAAGGCGCCCCCCTTGGCTCCTCCTTTGGCCACGCCCCCCTTGGCTCCTCCTCCGGCCGCTCCGCACCCCCCCTTGGCTGGCTCCTCCAGCCGCGCCACGTCCCCCCCCCTTGGCTCCTCCGGCCACGCTGCGGCCATGTTGCGCCCCCCCTCAGAGGGGCTCGGTCCGGGGGGATGGGGCCAGGCACGGTGCGGCACGGCACGGCCGAGGAAGTTTTTAGGGTGCAGTTGGAGAAGGGGGGGAGAAGAAGCGAGAAAGTTTCATGCGCCCCCTGGCGGGACTCACCAGCTGCCGAGCGACCTCGGTCTCGGAGGAAGCCATGACACCGCGCCAGGCGGCCGCCGCGGGAGGGGGAGGGGAGAGGCTCGCGGGAAGCTCCAGGTGGTGCGGGCTGCCCCCCTGCCCTGAGGCCGGGCTGGAGGCTGCGGGTGCGGGGAGGGGGTGGCGGGCGGGTGCTGCTCGCTTCTCCCAGGGGCTGGGGGCAGCGGAGCAGTGGGGCGGGCAGCAGCTGGCAGGCGGGCAGATCCCCCCCTCGCTACAGCAGCTTCCTGCTTCCCTCGGCCCGGGCCTGACCTACGGCGTGGCGGGGCTGGTGGCCGCTGCTGGGAGATGCTGCTGCTGCCGCATCCAGGGGCGGGGAGTCCTCGGCCACTGAGCCCTGAGCCGCTGCAGGAGGCGGCCGCGGCGATGTTGGGGCCGCGCTGAGCGTGGGGCGCGATGGCCGAGGAGCCGGCCCCTTCACTCCTCTGGCCGCGCCCGCCGCTCCCGCCCCATGGCTCCTCCGGCCGTGCTGCCCCCCTTGCCTGCAGGAGCCCAGCGCCGGCCCGGCAGGCGCCGCTTTTGAAAAATGTGCTGAGGGGAAGCGGCTGCTTCCCCTGTACCCCTCTAGCTACGCTACTGGTAAGAACGGCCGTTATTTTTCCTGCTGTGTGTCTGACGGAAGCTTGGCAGCAATCTGCCAAAGGGTCAGACACCAGCTCGAGCAAAGAATTTAACAGCAAATGGCAGCTACTAACTACCAGCTTTTGTTCACGCTCAGCCTCAGGCACATTCTGTCCAGACCAGGTACATCGCTTACCCTCAGACGGCACGTCTACACAGCAAAGGAACCTCACAGAAGCAAGTGTCAGAGCCTGGGTCAACTGACTGGCATTCATGGGGCTCAGGCTGCGGGGCTAAAACGAGCAAGGCAGCTGTTCAGATTTGGGTTAGAACATGGGCTCCCAGCCCCTCCCCTTGTGAACAGAGGACACAGAACACGTGATGCCTGGAAACTGCATGAGTGAGGCGACCTCTGTCTACTTAGCCTGGCTCTCATAATGACCCTCATCACCATCGTCTGCTGGATGCTGCCGCTGTACTCTCCCTCACTCCCCCCGCCCCCAGGTTCCTCTTCCCATGCAGACTATGTGTGTACTGACACATGCTGTTTATACCGTCTACGCCATATTTTCCCTAGGGTATCACCAATGCTGCCTCCAGCTTCTCTTCCTCCCAGATATGATGATGCTCACTGGGAACCTCCTGAAGTTTTGGTAATGTTGGCAGATTTTAAATGTCTTTACAAAGTGTTCCAGAGCTTCCCCACTGCACTAGCCAATTGAGATCAAGCTAAAACATAGCAGCGAATCCTACTTTGCATGTATAAAAACATTTGAGGATAAACAGGTTTGAGATCATAGAATCATAGAATATCAGGGTTGGAAGGGACCTCAGGAGGTCATCTAGTCCAACCCCCTGCTCAAAGCAGGACCTAATCCCAACTAAATCATCCCAGCCAGGGCTTTGTCAAGCCTGACCTTAAAAACCTCTAAGGAAGGAGATTCCACCACGTTCCTAGGTAACCCATTCCAGTGCTTCACCACCCTCCTAGTGAAAATTTTTTTCCTAATATCCAATCTAAACCTCCCCCACTGCAACTTGAGACCATTACTCCTTGTTCTGTCAAATGATGCATAGGAGAAAAGTGCTGTCTAAGAGCTAAGTATTATGTTCAATGCTGAGAACTTTACAAATACTGAACCAATTTTCTTCAAAAACAAGACTTGTTCCTAAGATCTCAATCTACAAACGAAAGACAGAAAATGCCAAAGTCTGAACAAAATTGGTTTAGCCATTTAAGCCATATGTGTACAAAGTCTCTGAACATATAGAGTACACAGAGTGTGTGTATGCAGAACGCAGAAATGGCTGAACCAATTTTTCTCAGACTTTCTTAAATAATCCACTTCTAGGCAGAACCCAAAAAGAATTTGTTTTCCAAAGTTATGAGCAATTGGAAAATCAGGGCCTTAATGGGCACAGAACTCAGCCTTCAGTTTATCTCTTGTATGTTACTGAACATGCTGCAGGTAACTTGACTTTACAGGTGTTTGACTTATTACACCTGATCTAACCCCAGCTGTGTTCAATGTGACATGGTATGAAAGCAACATGCTGTAAACCCCCAGAAAGGGGCCTGAGATACAGATGGGAGGTGGGGCTGGGAGTGTCCAAGTCTGGAGCAGCTGGGGTTGGATGACAGGCTTTAGGAGACTCTTCTCACCCCACCCTAGTGCTGTGGCTGGGGCTCTACCATCTGGGACATCCTAGGGGTGTACTGGGAGTCAGCACTGCCCAGGAGGTGTTTGTGCTCACACCCGCACCCTTCCATACGGTGAATACCGCTCCCCGCATCCTAGTCTAGGCACTGCAGAGCGCAGCCGCAGGCTCCGACTCTCTCTCCACAATGGCAGGCCTAAGAGCCACCAGCACTGCTGCTTTTGGAGCCAGGCCCTGAGCAGAACATACCTGTCTGTGCTCACCCTTCAACTGCACCACAGCCTGCCTCCTGCACGCCGCCTGGGAAGTGACAAGGGAGCCTCCATGCCAAGCCGGAGGCAGTAACATCCTCACAGGTATAGCCACGGTGCACGCACTGCTCCCATGACACAAACTTGATGCCCACAACATCTTCCAATACTGAGGGACTGAGCCGACTGGGTCCAGTACGTAACTTAATGAGGATGTGGATTAAAATTTGGTTTTAATTGCCGTTAGTCCTTAACCACAGATATTCAATATCAAATGACACATTTTAGTAACTAATATCCGGGTTGGCATTTATTGTCATGGCCTAAACAAGTTTTGATTTAAATCAAAGAGTTGAAATTAAAATGCATCTATCAAGTTGCGAATGCATGTTATTATATATAAGTTATCTCCAGACAGCACAACCACCACCACTGCCCTTATGCTGCATGTGCTGCCTACCCTTTATTCTGCACCAGAACCTCCAGAACTATCAGGCTTGGATGTTGCTATTTATGACTAATTCTCCTCTGATTATCCATCAATTCACAGCACGGTGTAGATGCAAGCAGCTCTAGAATTAACTCCCAATTTATACAGGATGTGTTAAATAAATCTACCAGCTCTGCTCCTGCTCTATCTGATGCATTTCCTATAGGGTGTCCAAGGTTTTACATGGATAATCCTATTCTCTAACATATATTTATAGGGCAAAGAGTTCACGGAGTCTCTATAGAATCTGGTCACTTATAACAAATAAGCAATACTAGATTATACCACCTCTTTTAGGAGGACATCAGTATCTTCCTCACATAAGTCACTTTTTAGCACAAATCAAGTTCATCTGGAAAAAAATTAACCTTGCATTCCTAATTCAGGCAGATTTAGGTATGTGCTTCAATAAGACTTGCCAAGGTTAATAGAACCATAGGTTTAGAGAGGATCTCAAAGGTCATCTAATCTACTCCCTTGCCAAGATGCACGATTGGTTGTGTCTAAACCATCCAAGACAGGTGGCTCCAGCCTCCTTTTGAAAACCTCCAGTGAAGAAGCTTCCACAACCTCCCTAGGCGTCTGTTCCATTGTCCTACTGTTCTTACAGTTAGGAAGTTTTTCCTGAGATTTAATCTAAATCTAAATCTACTATACTGTAGTTTAATCTAAATCTAAATCTACTATACTCCCATTGACTCTTGTCCTGCCCTCTGTGGAATGAGAAAACAACTTTTCTCCATCTTTTTTATTGCAGCCTTCAAATATTTGAAGTCCGCTATCATGTCCCCCCAATCTACTCTTCCAAACTAAACATACCCAGTTCCTTCAGCCTTTTCTCCTATGGCTTGCCGTCCATCCCTTTGATCATCTTTGTTGCTCTTCTATGGATCCTTTCCAGTTTCTTTACATCCTTTCTATACATTGGTGACCAAAATTGGATACACTACTCCAGCTGAGGCTTAACCAGCGCCGAGTGGTGTAGTACTGCCACTTCCTGTGACTTGCATGCTATGCCTCTGTTAGTGCAACCTAAAATTGCATTTGCTTTTTTTGCAACAGCACCACATTGTTGACTCATGTGGAGGTCGTGATCCACCACAACTCCCAGATCCTTCTCAGCAGTGCTTCTGCCAAGCCAGTTATCCCCCATCCTGTATTTGTGCAATTGATTTTTACCCTAACTGTAGCACCTTACAGTGGTCTTAGTCAAATTTTATTTTGTTGTCTATAGCCCAATTCTCCAATTTATCAAGATCTCTCTGAATTTTAGAACAGATCCCCGTGGAACCCCACTTGAGACCTCCTTCCAATCTGACATCATTCCATTAATAGTAGGGCTGTCAATTGGAAAGAGTCCAGCGGAGGGCAACAAAAATGATTAGGGGTCTGGAGCACATAACTTATGAGGAGAGGCTGAGGGAACTGGGATTGTTTAGTCTCCAGAAGAAAAGAATGAGGGGGGATTTGATAGCTGCTTTCAACTACCTGAAGGGGGGTTCCAAAGAGGATGGAGCTCGTCTGTTCTCAGTGGTGGCAGATGACAGAACAAGGAGCAATGGTCTCAAGTTGCAGTGGGGGAAGTCTAGGTTGGATATTAGGAAACACTATTTCACTAGGAGGGTGGTGAAGCACTGGAATGCGTTACCTAGGGAGGTGGTGGAATCTCCTTCCTTGGAGGTTTTTAAGGCCCGGCTTCATAAAGCCCTGGCTGGGATGATTTAGTTGGGAATTGGTCCTGCTTTGAGCAGGGGGTTGGACTAGATGACCTCCTGAGGTCCCTTCCAACCCTGATATTCTATGATTCTATGATTAAAAAAATTGTGATTAATCGTGCTGTTAAACAGTAATAAAACAACATTTATTTAAATATTTTTGGATGTTTTCTACATTTTCAAATATTTTGATTTCAATTACAACACAGAATACAAAGTATACAGTGCTCACTTTATATTTATTTTTGATTACAAATATTTGCACTGTACAAAACTAAAGAAATAATATTTTTCAATTCACCTAGTACAAGTACTGTAGTGCAATCTCTTTAATATGAAAGTTGAACTTACAAATGTAGAATTATGTACGAAAAACTGCATTCAAAAATAAAACAATGTATAACTTTAGAGCCTACAAGTCCACTCAGTCCTACTTCAGCCAATTGCTCACACAAACAAGTTTTGTTACAATTTGCAGAAGATAATGCTGCCCGCTTCTTGTTTACAATGTCACCTGAAAGTGAGAACAGGTGTTCGCATGGCACTGTTGTAGCTAGCATCGCAAGACATTTACATGCTAGATGTGCTAAAGATTCATATGTCTCTTCATGCTTCAATCACCATTACAGAGGACATGCGTCCATACTGATGATGGGTTCTGCTTGATAACGATCCAAAGCAGAACGGACCGATGCATGTTCATTTTCATCATCTGAGTCTGATGCCACCAGCAGAAGGTTGATTTTCTTTTTTGGTGGTTCGAGTTCTGTAGTTTCCACATCGGAGTGTTGCTCTTTTAAGACTTCTGAAAGCATGCTCCACACCTCATCCCTCTCAGATTTTGGACGGCGCTTCAGATTCCTAAACCTTGGGTCGAGTGCTGTAGCTATTTTTAGAAATCTCAAATTGGGATCTTCTTTGCGTTTTGTCAAATTTGCAGTGAAAGTGTTCTTAAAATAAACATGTGCTGGGTCATCATCCAAGATTGCTCTAACATGAAATATATGGCAGAATGCAGGTAAAACATAACAGGAAACATACAATTCTCCCACAAGGAGTTCAGTCTCAAATTTAATTAATGCATTGTTTCTTAACACACATCATCAGCCCGGAAGCATGTCCTCTGGAATGGTGGTTGCAGCATGAAGGGGCATACAAATGTTTAGCATATCTGGGATGTAAATACCTTGCAACACCGGCTACAAAAGTGCCATGTGAATGCCTGTTCTCACTTTTAGGTGCCATTGTAAATCATAGAATCATAGAATATCAGGGTTGGAAGGGACCTCAGGAGCTCATCTAGTCCAATCCCTTGCTCAAAGCAGGACCAATCCCCAACTAAATCATCTCAGCCAGGGCTTTGTCAAGCCTGACCTTAAAAACATCTAAGGATGGAGATTCCACCACCTCCCTAGGTAACCCATTCCAGTGCTTCACCACCCTAAACCTCCCCCACTGCAACTTGAGACCATTACTCCTTGTTCTGTCATCTGCTACCACTGAAAACAGTCTAGATCCATCCTCTTTGGAACCCCCTTTCAGGTAGTTGAAAGCAGCTATCAAATCCCCCCTCATTCTTCTCTTCTGCAGACTAAACAATCCCAGTTCCCTCAGCCTCTCCTCATAAGTCATGTGCTCCAGCCCCCTAATCATTTTTGTTGCCCTCCACTGGACTCTTTCCAATTTTTCCACATCCTTCTTGTAGTGTGGGGCCCAAAGCTGGACACAGTACTCCAGATGAGGCCTCACCAATGCCGAATAGAGGGGAATGATCACGTCCCTCGATCTGCTGGCAATGCCCCTACTTATACAGCCCAAAATGCCATTAGCCTTCTTGGCAACAAGAGCACACTGTTGACTCATATCCAGCTTCTCGTCCACTATAAACCCTAGGTCCTTTTCTGTAGAACTGCTTCCTAGCCATTCGGTCCCTAGTCTGTAGCAGTGCATGGGATTCTTCGGTCCTAAGTGCAGGACTCTGCACTTGTCCTTGTTGAACCACATCAGATTTCTTTTGGCCCAATCCTCTAATTTGTCTAGGTCCCTCAGTATTAGAGTGACCAGACAGCAAGTGTGAAAAATCGGGACGTGGGTGGGGGGGTAATAGGATCCTATATAAGAAAAAGACCCCAAAATCGGGACTCTCCCTATAAAATCGGGACATCTGGTCACCCTACTCTGTAAAAAAAGCAGATAGTATCTTGAAAGCAGAAGGTAGCCAGGATGGACACAGCAGTAAGAAACCATTCCTATTTAAAGCAGTGGTTTGATATGTGTATTCACTGCACACTGTAATTCTGCATTATTATGAAAGTAATAAAATAATACATTTATAAACAGTACCTTTCATCCCAAGGAGACTTACATTTGGAGGGATATGAAACTTAGTCCCAAGGCGATTTTAATATCTCTTCCTAAAACAGTTTCTTGTAATATATGTGGCATATATGGCTACAAGATGGTATAACATGATGTGGTAATAAGGTTTTATTAGAATTTTTTTGTGTTACCATGCATAGTGGACCAATTCCAAACTCATACTGATCTCTTTATGGCACCCTCTATCACCATGTACGTCATATAAGCCACATATGTTCCAGACAAGACAGTGTAGGAGTGTCTAAAAAATGCATTTGGAATTTGTTTCGTATTGTGCCACCTGTAAAGCCAGGTACCTTAGTTATCACCCAATCCCAACTGCACAGGGTGCAGAGGGAACTATAAAAGCCTTTATAAATCCCCAGATAAAAACTAAGTTAAACTGGATATAAGGTTGAGAGTATATATCAGTAACTTAAGGGTAAAAATATCATAGGGAAGTTGTAATTATCCCTAAAACGAGCATTAAAAATCCAGAAAATTCAGAATTACAGCTAAAGAGAAATCCAATGATGTTAACGTATGGAAATGCACCATTAAGGTACCTAGACAACCTTAACTCTGCCCCACAATGATGTCATGCAATTGCCTGAAAATATGGTTAATTATGATCAGGACCATCAGTGAAAGGTGCAATTGTTAATTATGAGTACTGCAGAATAGTGTTTGTAATTGGAAATTCTATTTTAAATCAAACTGATGTTTAAAGGCACATTAGGTTTGATCATTTTTCCCCTCATGGTGTTACATTCTTCCATTGTTCTCAATGGAATGGAAGCTGCTGCTTTGCAGAGGCACCCTCTTTCAAAATGCCTACTTCCTTCTATTGTTCGCAATAAGAGTAAAGAGCAGAGTTTTCAGCAAAGATGGTTGCTTCCTAGGGTGCCAGGGCCCACCATATTAACTGAAGGTAGCTTGACATCACTGCCATGGTTTCCGGGAGGTGATGGTAGCCATTTTGAAAGAGGACAGTTCTTCATGGATTTCTATTTGTCGAAGAACATTATTCTTCAGCTCCTATTTTCCCCCAGTGAAGCCTACTGACAAGATTTGGAGTGAGTTTTAACTATGGGAGGAGTTTGAAGAGTCTTTATGAATTCTCACTGAGATCATCAGGGACAAAGAAAATCTGTCAGGGTGATACATTTCTTAAAAAAACCATTTAAACTAATTAACTCAAACAATTTAATCAATTTACTTGTAAGTTCTCAGAAAATTGTTTAAGTACCACAACAGTCAATACTGTACATCTGGGGAATTTATGCTGCATTTTTCATGAATTATCAAGTAGTTGAATTCATGTTTTAACTGCAAAACCCAACTCCACTTTAACTCTAGCTGTGAGCAGCACTCCCATACTCAGAGAGACATCTGATTGGAGGACTTTGGGATGGTTCATGAGGGGCATGTTACAGTGCTAGTCACATGATTATTCTACACACTCATTTCTTCTCTGTATGTCACAAATCCTACAGACACAAGGACTGGTCCAGAAATGAGTCAGTTTTAACAATTGCATCAGTGCCATTTTCCACACCCCTTTTGGGAAACATGGAGGATCAGGCCTGGTGCCCCTGTAACCCACACACCTCCTGGGTGTGGTGCTCTGTCCCATCTAGTGGCACCAAGACCACTTAGAGAGAGATTAATGGGTTTGCTCTACAGCCTTAGCTAACAGCCAGTTGGCTTTTAGCTCATGTGGTAGAGGCTCATGCACTAAGCTCCAGAGGTCCCTGGTTCAATCCCGCCCGCCGATGAGCGGGGCCTGTCGGCGTTACACTCACACAAGCGCAGGGACTGTGACTGCCCCAGCCTTCTTTTGGGAAATAAGGGGGTGGGAGTGGGAGACAAAAGGTTCCTTGTGCCCTCCCCCGAGCACCCCAAGGGCTTGGGGCATCCTTATCAACTGTCATGTCTCTAGTTTAGGCCTGTTTATAAAATCCCATTCTGTGATACAGATGAGATTTGTAGGTGTGATCCTTCTGGCAGGGGGAGTCAGCAGCAACAAGGGCCAGATTCAATACCCAGAGGTTCCTCTTAACAATACACAGCCCAAAGCTAACGCTGGGTGCATCTAGGAGGCAATACTTCTCTGCTCACAAGCACAGAGTCTGTGTATAACAAAGGAAAACTTTTATTAGCAGGGAGAGGGAACCCAGTTTCAATCTGGGAAAACACCACAAGCATGAGCCAAAAGCATGTGAATGTCAGTAACCCCTTTCCCCCCCTGCCCCCCACCCAAGTATGTCAAGCAGTGTCCTTTGCCTCAGTTTCCCACCTTGCACTGTGAAGGTCCAACAAACAAATGTTCCTTTAACACTCCACTCCCCTCTCCGTCCGCACCACCCCACTCACAGCTGCTGTCCTTGGCCAGCAAAGCCCCAGAGTTCAGAGGTGCATTCACGTAGCTTCCCATCCCTGAAGGGGAGGGCGTTGAGCAATGTCTCTGCTGCTGCAGCAGCCTCTGTAACTGGCTCATGGCTGCTGCTGCTTTCTCTGCTACTGATACTGCTCAACTACCACCTCTGCTACCCTTATCACTGCTGCTGCTCACTGTCCCCGTCTGCATTTCCGCCACATAACCCAGCTCTCCGTGATTTCGCCCAGCAGCAGGAAACCTCACTGCCGGTGCAGTCTCGGTGCTGCCCCCACACTAGGTCTAAGGTTCAGGCCCTAGACCTACTCCTCAGTCACGTCAGCACTGATAATCACTGAACAGAAACACTGAACTCAAACACCATTGAGCCTAATCAGATCTGTCTTTAAATGCTGGGGGTGGGGGGGAATTGGCCTCTAGCCCTCTTTAAGCAGCATCTGCACCACCAGATAGGAACAACTACCCCCACACCATCTCATTTGGCATCTCTCCCCCCTGCTTAGCAAGAGAGTTTCAGTTTAGGGTGACCCCCCTCTGCAGCCCTCAACCTGTACAATAAGGATAACAACGTTTCATTACTCCTGCATTCAATACTAACGTGATTTGTAACCAAAAACAAGCCAAAATTGATCACGCTGGCAAAGCAGCTCCATCTGCTGAATACCTAGGCAGAATAGGTATGTCCATGCAAATACAGTCTGCTCCTGCAGTCTTTTCCCCCCAGCTCATCACTAGACATGAGGGGGGGGCTCATTCAGACCCTGCTTACATCCACATGGGCTCATGCCTAACATTGTTTAATACCTTGTTATCCAGGTGGTAGCTTCACTTTTGTTTGCAGGTCACGTGAAACGTTCACATCATGAGACAAACTGATTCAAGACAGTCTGAATCACATATGCACCTATGGAATAAGTGCTCTCCTTCAATCGTGCTACAGCTCCCAGCTGCTAGTCTGTTTTACTGCCTGCACTAATTTTACTTAAAAAAAACAAATACCAAGAAAATTTGCATAATAATTTCAGCAGAACAAGCACAGTATCAATGTCTGTGAAAATTGTTAGGTAACAACTCAACAGTGACTAATTAAATAGCTGGCTACTGATTCTGTAGAGTAATCCAGGCAGAGAGAATGCTTTCCACTGGGTAATACCATATTCAACAGCATCATTAAATATTAGTGCTTGCTTCAACAGTCATTTTCACAAAATATTTCCTGTAAGTCTTTGAAAAATGTATGTGTTTAAAATAATAGAAAATGAGATCATTTTAACAGGATTAGAGCATGCCCCGAGCCCTGATAATCAGGCTCATTTACAGAAAACATCCTGCACTGATATTGTATATATTTGCAGCTAGCAAAATAGAGTGAAAAATGAAGCTAAAACTCCTTGACTTATTCTTCTGAATAAATTCCTTGCTAATGTTATTCCTAATGAGGAAGTTGCCAGTGTTGCAAAAGAGTGACTTGTGAATAGTTGAGGCTTGTGTTGCCAATTCTGGGATGGCTTGTGCTTTATTAATAGTAATTAGCGAGATTTTCAGAAAGTTTATTTACAGCAAATCATCAGGAATTATTTTTTACTTCAATAACTGTAATCCCCATTCCTTCCTGGTTTTATGCGGGAGCAGGTGCCTGATGCTGTTGATAGTAAAGGAGATTCTGAATATCCCAGGGGTGATGTTGAATAGGTGGGAATCTTCTAACTACCCATCTGCTGCAGCCCTTTTACTTGTAAAGGAAATTAATCCTGGCAGTGTTACCTCCTGGCTGGGCCCTGCACACACTCCCTGGCCAGCCGTGGGAGCCTCCAGGAGTAAACCTGAGCTAATCTATGCAATGGGTCTAACCCCCAAAGTACCAAATATAAACTCTTTAGCAACAATGTACTCTTCTATTAGTGTTAACCTGCCTTTACTTAACTTAGAAAAACATGACAGATTTAAAGGGTTACCAGCACTTTAAGTCAGTAAGGGATGCTTCAATAATAAATAAATGAAACGTAACCAGCCTACATTTACACTGGCTGTGGTTGACCCACCCACTCCTCTGAATGCCAGTGTGCTGGATGCTTGCTTGCGTGGGTGTGTGCCGTGCTCATGAAGATCTAGAAACTGGGGACAGTGCTCTGCGGGTTCGGTAAAACGGTCCTGCCCAGGTAACAAGGGGCAGATCGATGCTAACTCGGGATCATTCCAAGCTGCACAGCCCCTCTGAGTCGTTATACCCAGAGGTCAGTGACCTGGATCCTGGTCAGACCATCAGACCACTTGCCTCTTCTCAGACTCAGGGAGGCCCCCCCCCAGTCCTGTCGCTGTCCCCCTTCCCCGGAAAACACTCTCCCAACAGCACAGGAGGTGGTTAGGCTCCTGCCTGCACTGCAGGCCCGCCTCAGTCAGTTCTGAGCACAGCAACCATCTCTGCCCTGGTCCCAGGACTCCCAGCCATAGCCCCCGTGTTCCCAGCTTAGTGAAAAGGGGCAAGTAAGCGAAAGTGGGGGAGAGCGAGCAACGGAGGAAGGAGGGATGGAGTGAGCAGGGGGCAGGGTCTCGGAGAAGGGGAAGGGAAGGGGCATTGGGGCAGGAGCAGGGCAAGGGAGTTTAGTTTTCTGAGTTTAGAAAGTTGGCAACCCTGAATTGTCAATCAATGTTGCTTTCTTAAAGTCTTCAGCAGAAGGATCTCATACAGTGCACAAACACTGGCTTGTCTCACTAATCCTATACAGCCTCAGTCTACTGTAGGACATCTCCATGTTGTGATAAACAGCTTCCCAATACAGGGAGCTATGGTATGATTATGTATAGGAAGATAGAGAACTCTACGTTTAGTAAGTGCATGATGAGAAAGGACAGCTTACGTGGAGAAAGGAATAAAGTGGGAATGTTGAAATGTCTTGGCTCTCTTTAGTCCTGCACACAGAACATGGTGTCAGAAGTGAGTCAGCTTTGGCAAGATGTGAAATCAGAAACTGAGAATACTGCAACCAAACAAAAACCTAAACGGTCTAGTATCAGAGAACAGAACCCAATTTACTCGCAGTGAGCTTGCACAATTTACCCAGGAGTGGGAATTCAGTCATGCCACATCATCATCCTACCACAGCCAATCATATGGCAATGCTGATCTGGCAGATAACATTGCTAAGATCCATTAAAGAAATCTGCAAGCAGCAAAGAAAATGTATCGCAGGCCATTCCTGTATGGAGTAACATTCCCACAGAAGATATTATTAGCAGCCCAGGATAACACTTGATGTCAAGATGCACACGTACCTTGGTGCCTGAAGGCCCAGCATAATGGCAACCAGCATCGTAGGAAGGTGTAACAGAAAGAGAGAGACGCAAAGGCCAAAGCCTACTATGACCAGCAACCTAAGACCCTCCAGAACTACAACCAGGAGACCCTGCCTTATTTCCTCAAGACAGATCTTGGACTTGGAAACAAGATACACGGGGTGAACAAAAAAATCCTCTTTCATATAACATAGCAGTGCATGGGCATATATGACACCAAAACCACAAATGCATCTGCCACTACAAACACAAGACAAAAAAGTGAAATGGAGGATGGTGAAATTTGCACTCCACTGAGACTTGCTCAGGCTGACAGAGACGGAACACAAGCAAATGAATGTCTGACTGCAAATGAGTGGAACAAACTCTCAAAACACCACCCAACGGGGCAAGACAAGTGCAAGGCAATCTCCTATCATCAAAAGAAAGACTCACACTGACTCCAATATCAAACCACCTGCAAGGTGTGCACAAGACTTTGTACAGTACAAAGGCATGAAAAAATAATCCTTGCAAACCAAGAGGAAACTACATTAGTAGCCAAGCAAATTAAGAGAGTTAGTAAATTAAAAACCATGTTAGTGTCAATCTAGATCTGGGATGATCTAGGCTTTATGGGGGTATCTGAGTGTAAGCAGGTTATGAGACTCACATTTAATTTCACTATCTCAGGTAAATGGGACAGAAGGGATGTTAAGATAAACAGCTTCTCAAGAGGAGAAGCTAGAGTAGAATAATGCACAGAAATAATGCACTCTGCTTTTGGGAATGACTTGGTGTGAGAGGATAGTACATGTGGAGGAAGGAACAAAGCCTGAATGTTGCACTTTCTTGGCTCAATCTCTCTCTCTTTATGTTTGAACGCAGACACCACTTCCTTGCTTAGACACCATATTCTTCTGCCACAGGATACCAGTAAGTCCCATTTACAACACTCCTGCAGTGGGAAAACACAGTGCCTAGCGTTTGCCACATTTATGGCATGTAAACCTAGTGGGGCCTCATTCAGCCCTTTTTAGTCAACATGTTCAGAATTTGTGCTGAAGGGCTTATAACAGTTACCTGAGACTTGAGCTGCACAAATGAATACCTCCCCTGTCATCCCATCATGGAGACAGACATGTGCAGTGGGCATGTGAACACTCTTTGGATACCAAGGGGCCAATCTCAGCTCCTATAGGAAATCCTCCGGGAGGAGACTAAGGGGAAACAAACATCCATGGAGCAACCCTGGTTGAGAACTCTCCTCAATGGTTCCTTCCAAAAGCGAGAGGGTCGTATTCTTCAATGGCTGACTTTTTTTTTATTTTGTCCGAACACTGTCTGCAGTGCCTATTGTAACCACCTCACCCACCTTTCAGATGCAAAACATACAGCCAGTCCTTCCTCATGTTTAATTGGCTCTCCTTTCTAGTGGCACTTATTACTAGAAAAATAGATATAGATCATAGGTGTCTGTCTACAGATAGGTACCGTATTCTGAAACTAAATTGAATCCAGTGTCTCATTTTTATTTCTTATTCTTATTTTATTTCTTAACAGTGAACTTTGATTCAGTGTTTCCCCACAAACTGCTAATGATTCTGTGCTCTACTTAATTTTTTTAAACTAAATAACAACACATGCCATTTTACTAATCTCTGCTTCAGCTGCAAGAAAAAATCTAGCTACCTTTAGTGCCAGAAAGTCCAGCCATACTGCAGAAAAGTAGACTTCCCTGACAATCTTAAAGGGGAAGTTTAACCTGGGGACAACTTGAATGAAGACACCATTATTTAAAAGCAGTTTACTAGGCCAATCATTTAAATATTCTTTTTGCTATTATTTCTATTCAAAGATAGATCTTTTCGAGATTTTTACATCAACATGGAAGAGCCATTTCTTGTAGGCTAGTAAGATGCTAAGACACATCTGTGAAGGGTGCCATAAAAATAGAAGTGGTTTATTGTTAGTGGGTGTTATCATCATTATTTAGGGCCGGGAAAGAATTTTCCCCTGGGTCAGATTGGGAGAGACCCTGGGGAGGAGGGTTTCACCTTCCTCTGCAGCATGGGGCACAGGTCACTTGCAGGTTTAAATTAGTGTAAATGGTGAATTCTCTGTAACTTGAAGTCTTTAAACCATGATTTTAGGATTTCAGTAATTCAGCCAGAGGTGAGGAGTCTGTTACAGGAGTGGGTGGGTGATGTTCTGTGGCCTGCAATTATATTACATATTATAAAATATTTGCGGACAATTACAATCCTGACCATCACTTGGTCAGATGGAATACACCCTGCGAGTAGCTTCTGTATATGTGAAAAGTAGAACTGAATTCAGAGACAAGAGCAAAAGGTCAGGTGATCTAATATGATCATATGATATGTCAATTAAAAAAAATAACAGGAAGAGAGACTTTTGGAAGAAAGTGAATGAGTGAAGAAAGAGCGAGTGGAAGCACTAAAGAGAACTTGGTCAGCTCCAATAGGGACCCAATAGTCACATTTCCCTTCATTGGCCTTTGTTCTTTTAGAAAGCACATTTCTGACTACAAAGTATCCCCAGTACATGCAGCATTTTTGATTGCATTAAATATGAGAAAAAAGGCCTGTGGAGAGTGTCATTAAGATTTTAAGATAAAAAACCTAGCAGCATGTGAAGAATCTGATGGTAACCTAATGAAATGAGATGTAGATTTGCTTTGAAGTAATGTCCAGGGACATCAGCCTGCATACTTCTATTCAGCATCTTCATTATTTATTACTGCTGACTTTTACTAATTCTTAAAAGAAAGAATTACTTATTCTGAAGCAGGCTCGCCCTTCAGATCAGAACTGAAAGAACTTGAGCTAAACAGAGCCTTTGAAAACACTAGTGCAAAGCAAATTATATATTTAAAAATAAGTTTATTTGAACTGGATGGGAAGCTAGAAGCATCTCACCTATGATACTGTAAATGAGATTCAGGAAGAGGCATTTGAAACTGAAATTCCAATCTAACTATAGAGAAATCTTCAGTAAGGCTGAGATTATTTAGGAAGGTGCTCAGAGAGCTTAAATCACATTGAGTTTAGACTAGTCAGCGTCAGGAACTAAATAACACAAGAACATAAGAACGGCCATACTGGGTTAGACCAAATGTCCATCTAGCCCAGTATCCTGTCTACCGACAGCAGCCAATGCCAGATGCCCCAGAGGGAATGAATGGAACAGGTAATCATCAAGTGATCCATCCCCTGTCACCCATTCCCAGCTTCTGGCAAAGAGAGGCTAGGGACCCCATCCCTGCCCATCCTGGCTAATAGCCATTGATGGACCTATCCTCCATGAACTAATCTAGTTCTTTTTTGAACCCTGTTACAGTCTTGGCCTTCACAACATCCTCTGGCAAAGAGTTCCACAGGTTGAAAAGCATAAAATAATGAAATTCACAAAAAACTTGTTATGCAAGTAGGTTGATCCCTATTCTATTTAACCCACCATAAATTGGTCCCTATTCTATTTAACCCACCATAAATTGGTCCCTGTTCTATTTCACCTACAAGACAACAATTTCAATGATAGAAACAGCCAAATACAGCTGGGGAAGCAACCAGAGGAGATGGTGATAGTAACATCGGCCCCTTCGTGTCAGCAAATGTACCTGCCATTTGTTGGTTAGGCAAGTCTCCCACCGGCTGCTAGAGGAGCATGACCAGGTCAGCAAATTTCACATGTACATTCATCCAGAAGACGCAACTGTTCCTTTTGGATATCAACCTTGTGACTGTCATCCATGCCCACACAGCAGTGTGCTCTACATGGGGCTACGCCATAAAACCATTCAGACCCCTGAGCTGGGGCACAACAAATAGGCTAGACAAATTCAGATGGGAATACGGAAACTGTTAAACACTAAGGTTAATTACCCATTGGAACTAGAACACTGTAGCTCATCTCGAAGTTATGGGCTTAATGCAGAAATCCTGGGGTGACATTCTCTGGCCTGTGTTGTGCAGGTCAGATTAGATGATCATAGTGATCCTTTCTGGCCTTTACATCTATGAATCTATGGTTTCAACTTCCTAAAATTCATAGAGTCCGGGGCCAGAAGGGACCATTGTGACCATCTAGTCTGATGCCCTGTATAGCACAGCCCAGATAATGTCTCCAAAATAATTCCTTTGGAAATACAGCATATCTTTGAAAAAGCAATCTTGGTTTAAAAAGTGCCAGGGATGTAGACTCCACCATGACCCTTGTAAATTGCACTGGACACAAGATTGCAGTTAGCTGTAAATGGATCACAGGTGGAGTCACAGCAGATTCTGGGCTCTTTGGAATCAGGCCTGACAAGCCACACACAGCAGCCAGCAAAGACAGCAGCAGGAAGTGACCCATCTCCCAGCTGAGATTGGGTTGGTGGCTATGTAAGGAAGGGTGGGGGAAAGGAAGAGTTCTGCTCAAATGTAAAGCAGGGCCTTCATGCTTTGCCAATGACCATGAAGCCAGAAGAGGAAGATTGGAAGAAGGTTAAGGATTGTTTCATTAAGGCTGTGGAGGTAACTTGGCAGGACGAGTGGTAAAATGGGTGTTTTCAGAGCACAAGCTGGTGGTGGAAGCTGGATGTACAAGAGAAATTAAAAAGAAAGAAAATTATTCAGAGTTTGAGGAAGCAGGTTATGCTAATGAAGCAATCAGAAATGCATACAAACCAGAAAAAGAAGGAATCTAACAAAGTAGTTGCTAAGGAAAGAATGAAGGCTGAAGAATGAAGGAATTATACAGAAAGCTGGAGGAAAATGAGTGGAAGGAAATTGTTTTTTGGGGTTGGTTAAAAAAAGGAACAAAGGATCACAAATTATGAAGAAACCTTTGTGTGTGAAGGATGGGAACTGTGTGGGTAATTCACCCTACAGAGGAGGTAGAGGTAGGGAAAATATTTCCAAAGCCTATTAAATAAGATGAGTGCACGTGTCACTGACAATTATAGGGAAGCCTGAAAAGGTATTGATCTCTGTAGAGGACGTAGAAGAAGCATAGAATAAGATGAAGCAGGGAAAGCAGCTGGTGAACATGAGATAACTGTTGATACAATCAAGGCAAACTGGAGAAACTAGAGTAAAGTGGCCTATGTTTGCTGAGCTCAAGTGAGGATACCAAATGACTGCAGAACAGGATTGACTGTGCCTCTTTGGAAGGGTGAGGGTGATGCAAATGACACAAACATGTATCAGGGCATCACCCTGTTAAATCTGCATCTTAAAGTCCTTGAGAGAGTTTTTGAGGCCAGGTTGAGGTGCCAAGAGGAGAAAAATTCAGGAGAAGAGCAACCTGGCTTTAGAAAGGGAAGGGTACTATTGACACAAGATTTGCAATGAGACAAATGTTTGAAAGACTGGTAAATGGGGGGGGGTATCACTTCAATGTAGCATCTGTTGACCTGGAGAAAACATCTGACATGGTTCTGCGGGAGCTGGTGTTTGGAGGACTGAGATGGATGGCAGGGGGACTTGAGAAAGTGGAGATGATACAGGAGCTGTATCAAGGGTCAAGAGCTAAGCTGATAATGCATGGAATTGTGGAGAGTTTTGAGGTGATGGTGGGATTCAGGGAAAGCAGCATGTTGAGTCCACTCCTCTTCATCTTAGTTATGGAGTTAGATACTAGGAGAACCAAGCCTGTGGAGACAGAGAAAAAACTCTTTGTACTGATGACCTGCCTCTTTTGGCTGACAGCAAAGAGAAATTGGTAAATATGGTATCAGAGTGGGATTTGTGTTTGAACTTAATGGTTTGAAGTTAAACACAAAGAAAACAGAAGTTATGCAAATAGGGAAGGTGGAAGAATTGTTGATTAAAGTTTCAGGAGAGAAGCTGAATCAGAACAAAGAATGTGTGTTCTTGGGAAGTCCATCGGAGAGAGACCTGAACCCAATGTGCATGGGCAGCAGTGAAAAAGATGGCAAGAGCACTGTGGGACTTGCAATTAAGTAAGTGTTCGCTGTGTTTGTTCCTGCCTGCGCTCTGATTTGGAAAAAGTGGGTCTTACAGAGAGGGAAGAAATGAAGAAACTGGTAGTAGAAAATAATACACGGAGGAGAATGGCAGACAAGCATGGGTTGGTCAAAAAGTGCATGGAAGATATTAGGGAGGAGCAGGGCCAGCTCCAGGCACCAGCGTGGCAAGCAGGTGCTTGGGGCGGCCATTCTGGAGAGGGGCGGCAGGTCCAGCTATTTGGCGGCAATTCGGCGGACGGTCCCTCACTCCCGCTCGGAGCGAAGGACCTTCCGCCGAATTGCCGCCACAGATCGCGATCACGGCTTTTTTTTTTTTTTAGCTGCTTGGGGCAGCCCTGGGGAGGAGATGAACTTGGGACTCTAAGTGATAGAGGGGCTGGAAAGCGCACTATTGAGGTGGGCTGATGTACTTATAGAGATGTGATGGAAAGAGTCTATCAAAAGAAGTTTGAAGAGAAAAGGACTGGAACTCCAAGGTCTACAGACCCGTGCCATGGACTGGAAGGGGCGGTGAACAATCATGGGCACCTCTGACCCAGTGTAAATGCGAAAAGGAGTTGAGAAGTGAAGTGAGAGCAGAACGTGGGCCTGTGCTTTTAATCAAGGAGAGTGCATTTCCACACGTGACACCTTCCTTTCTAGACCACTCACATACCGGAGAGCATTAACCAACACAAAGCACATTGGCGATTTTACAATTGTTAACATTTTGATTGTGGTATCACCTCAGTGCCACAACCAGACTAGACCCCATTGTGCTAGGCACTGTAATTATGGCTGTATTCCACAGTGGACATTCACTTGTTAAACTAACTGGATCTCTTTTCTCCGTAAAACTACAGGTTTGGTTGATAAAGGTCATAGTGTTGATGTAAAATAAGGGTTTTTCCACTCCATGGATTCCAAGGCCAGAAGGGACCAATGTGATCATCCAGTCTGACCTCCTGTGTAATACAGGCCATAGAAATCCTTTTGAACTAGAACAGATCTTTAAAAATAAACAAATAAAAAGACGCCTAACATTTGCCTTGGTACAGTATGGCATTTTGCTTAAGAAACTAGAATGATACAAGATCAATATGGCACACATTAAATCAATTAAAAACCAGCTAACTGATACGTCTAAAAATGTAATTGTAAACGGGGTGTGTTTCTAGCGGGGCCCTGCAGGGACCAGGTGTGGCCTTACACTATTTAACACATATCAGTCATATACTCTATAGAAATGTAGAGCTCAAGAGATTCTTGAGACATCATCTAGTTCTAGTCCAGACTCCAGAGGCAGGACCAAATATACCTAGATCACCCCTGACTGGTGTTTATCGAACCTGTTCTTTCTTACAAACATCCAGTGATGGGGACTCCACAACCTCCCTGGGTAACCTATCCAGTACTTAGCTATACTATACAATAGTATATATACTATAGATATAATTTTTTTGTAATATCAAACCTAAATCTCCTTTGCTGCAGATTAAGCCCATTGCTTGTCCTGTCTTCAGTGGACATGGCGAAAAGTTGATCTCCGTTCTCTTTATAACAGCTCTTAACATATCTGAAGAATGTCAGGTTCCCCCTCAGTCTTTTAACCTTTTCTCATGGCTCAGGTTTTTGAACCTTTTATCAGTTTTGTTGCTATCCTCTGGACTCTCTCCAATTTGTCAACATCTTTCAAAAGTGTGGTGCCCAGAACTAGATACATTACTCAGGCTGGGCCGCATACAGGGGGACAGTTACCTCCTGTGTTCTACATACAATACTCCTGTTAATACACCCCAGAATGATATTGGCATTTTAGCAACTGCACCACACTGTTGATTTATATTCTGCTATTACCCCAAGATCCTTTTCAGCAGTACTACTTCCTAGCCACTTATTCCCAATTTTGTACTTGTGCATTTGATTTTTATTTCCTGAGTGAAGTACTTTGCATTTGTCTTTACTGAATTTCATCTTGTTAATTTCAGACCAATTCTACATTTTTTCAAGGTCATTTTGAATTCTAATCCTCCTGCAAAGTGCTCAGTGACCTGAAAGAAAACAAAATCATTACTGATAAAGTTTGCAGATGACAGAGACTTGGGGAGTGGTAGGTAATTAAGAAGACAGGAAACTCTTAATGAGCAATCTGGATTGCTTGGTAAGCTGGGGGCAAGGAAACAAGATGTATTTTAATATAGCCAGATGTACTTGGGAAGCAGTGACTCTGAAAAAGAGTTAGGAGTCATGGTATATAATGAGCTCCCAGTATGACAATGTTGCTAATGGGCTAATGCAATCCTTGGATGTATAAACTGAGAAATATCCCTAGCCTCTGTCTGTCAGAGGGTGGAGATGGATGGCAGGAGAGAGATCACTTGATCATTGCCTGTTAGGTTCACTCCCTCTGGGGCACCTGGCATTGGCCACTGTCAGTAGACAGGATACTGGGCTAGATGGACCTTTGGTCTGACCCGGTACGGCCTTCCTTATGTTCTTATTGAGTATGGTAGAAAGTTTATTTTGCCTCTGCATTTGGCACTGGTGCAAATGCTACTGGAATACCATACCCAGTTCTGATGGCCAAACTTCAAGAGGGAGGCTGAAAAACTGAAGATGATTCAGAAAAGATCCATGAGAATGACTAAAGGATTTGTAAAAGTGCCTTACAGTGATAGAGTCCAGGAGTTCAATCAAAGAGAAGCTTAAGCAGTGACGTGGTCACAGTCTATACGTACCTACACGGGGAGCAGAAATGTGCAAATAGAGGGTTCTTCAGTGTATCAGATAAAGATAACATGATCCAATAGCTGGACACTGAGGAAAACAAATTCGGAATTGAAACAAGACACAGTTTTAACATTGAGGGTAATTGGTCACTGGCACAAATTACCAAGGGGAGAGATGATGTCTCCATCTCTGGAAATCTTTAAATCAAGATGGGATGGTTTGTAAAACACATGCTCTAGTTCATTCACAGTTATAGGAGTTGAAGCAAGAGCTAATTCAGGGAAGTCCTATGGCTTGTGTTCTGCAGGAAGGCAGATTAGAAATGATCACAATGGTCCTTCTGGCCTTAAGTATCTCTGAATCATGATACCCACTGGAGTTCTGGCCTTGAAGGCATACTGGGGATAAAGAAGTAGGTTATAAATTTGTGCAGAAAATAATTTGTTTTTCAGAGTTGTAGATTTTGAGGCCAGATAGAACATTAGTGTCACTACATTTCAGTTTAAAACACAGAGTTTATCATCATAATATAAAGAGTTAAGGAAAGAGATGTGAAAGAAGTACCATATACTTGTAATGTAAGACCAGCACCGCTGTTTGGAACAGCCTTTGTATTGCTGTATCATCGGATGAATCATTAAAGTGATTGTGGATCTGATCCAAAACCCATTGTAATCCTGGGAGCCTTTCCCGTGACTTCAGTGGGCTTCAGATCAGATCCTTTTCTAAGTGTCGCTACTGTTCACTACCTCTAATTATCCTACTTCAAGCCTCCAACTATTACATACGCTGAATGATTTGAATAACAGTTCTGTATTTCATTGTTTTCTGTTTATCAGAAATTTCAATCTTTTCTTTGGATTTCTTCAGTAAAATGTATTTAAAAAGTAATTATAGGGACACAAAATGAATTGTTTTGAAAAAATTCAACCATTTCTCACATACATTAAAGAATATTTATTGTACTCTAAAAAACTGAAGGAGTTTTGTTGTTTTTTTAAATACTAGGGGTGTTGTTATGAATATTTTAAAGTGACAGAAGTTTACCAGTACAATGATGTGATTCAATGGCTAAAATGCACTGCTGCTATGATAAAAAAATCAAATTTTATAAAGGTTATAGTTTTTGACAAACTTTTTTTTTTTTTTTTTTGCAAGACCACATCTTTAATTTTAAACTAACAGACAATAATGGTTTTGGCAGTTTATTTTGTTGCATGTGAACCTGCACAGGATTTTCTTTAGTGGATTATACTACCTTTGAAGAAGAGTTATTCAAACTGAAATGATGTTCACACATTGACCCAAATACATATTCCAAACTGTCAAATGTTTGCAATGATGTATATATAAATGTCAGTATGGATTATTTTCTGAATCTTGAGCTTATTTTTAAAATATAACTGTAGTTCAACATAAAGGGACATGCATGACTCTATTGTAAGAAAGAGCTGAACATGAAAAGATGCACACATTGCAAAGCAAAACCAAGGTACCGGTAGTTACCTTTTTTTTCTTCGCCCCCCCCGCCCCCTCACACACATACACACAAACTCCTTTTCATCTACCTGGTTTCTCTCCTTTTTGCCATAAAACATGCCTTCAACTGGCCCTTTTAGCAATCCTGAACTCACTGGATCAGTCCTGCACGTAGAGAAAATAGAAGTGATGTGATAAAAATGGGCAGTGCCACTTGCTGGAGATTACAGGGGGACGTGTCTCACTTCTACCCAGATGGTGGTATTGACTCAAGATCGAGGGTGACTATTTTCAGAAGTGACTAGGGATTTGGGGTGCCCTGTCTGAGGCTCCTTTAGTACAGGCTGGATTTTCATAAAGTGCTGAGCATGCAGCCTCTCCAGTCAGGCCCTGTGAAAGTCTCACGCTGGATACCCAAAATCACTAGTTAGTTTTGAAACTCTTGTATTGTGACTGTTAGAAGGTCTGCACATGCCTTGACCAAGGCAGTTTCAAAATAAAACTACACCGTGGTTGTAGAATGATGCTTTCAGCTGAGCCTGGGGATAGCTAGCTCAGTCTCAGGCAGACTAATGAACATACGTGAGCTACAGCAGAATCCTGCCTGGCAGGACAACTCGCCTGATTGCTGAGGGGAACCTGCAAGCAAGCTCTTAAGCCCAACAGCAGCAGGCGCTGGGTACTCAATGCTTACACCCGCCACTGCAATCACAGCTGTACCTGCCTTGTTCTCAGCCCTGCTCCAGCCTTGTTCCCAGCCTTGCTCCAGTCCTGTTCATGCCTTGCTCCCCTGCTCAGTTCCTGACTCCAGCTCCCACCCTTGGCTCTGACTCCTGGTTCTTGACCTTAGCTCTGACCACTAGCCCGGACCATCATTGTTCTGACTATTATGACTGACCGTCCGTGTCCTGGTTGCGGACAGATGGGAAGTTGTTAACTGAAGGGAGCAAAGACACTGCACTGGCCTCCTTCAAAACTCCCCTTCTGCAAGGAAGCCTACAAAATGTCAGATGAGAGAAGTGCAGGTGATCTGTGATTGGCCAGGGGCTAGAATTTCATCCAAAATGTATCAATCCCTTGAGATAATTTAACAGTCGTAGTCTCGTCTGTAATCGACACAGAGATTTCATAATTCTTCACCAACATCCTCCTCCTATTTTGACTGCAACAAATAATTGTACCCATCCCATTGGAGGAAATGATGTTTTCTGTAGATTTGTACCCACATTACGTTAGGTGCATCATCGTGTTAGGCAGAAACTGTCGGCTTTTCAAATCAGAAGGCTCCCTCGGGAAAGGCGAGGCCAGATACACCTTGTCAGGTATGGCCTGGGGTAACATTCCCAGAAGTAAGCCAGGCATGGGGCTTTGAAAAGGATACACCATTTGCCTTCATTACAAAAGGTACTGCTGACAGAGAGAATTTACATTTAAATTTGGCAGTTTCGGCTATTAACCACAATAAATAATACCGGAAAATGATTACTTTTTCTGTTCCCCCAAAATTAGGCTTGTCTTCCTGATTAAATTAGTCATGAGTCAAGGTGCACTACATGATTAAAGTAGCTGATGTAATGAACATGGGCCATACACACAGCCAGACGCTGGCAGTCCTCATACCCAGCCAGTTGGTGGCACTACTCAGTGAGGCAAAGGAGGGACTCTAGAAGGTGTCATAAGTAGCAAGCTATTATCCTTGTTTTGGACAGACACTAACTGAGCACTACCACTACAGAAAGCCAGTGTGTTACACAGGGATGTTCACCTGTGATCTCTCCAGGTATTTCTTGCAGAGAAATATTCTCTCCACGTTAGTGTTCCTTCTCACAATTAATTACAAGAAACGGAACACCCACATTATAAATGCACTGGAATGGGTTACCTAGGGTTCCCCCCCCCCCC
>NW_020664588.1:363271-381294 GCF_002925995.2 Terrapene triunguis
GCGGGCTGTGTGCTCAGCGGAGGAGGCAGAGTGGAGGTGATCTGGGGCGGGGAGCGGTTCCCCTGTGCGCCCCCCTCCCTGTTACTGCGGGTGGCCCTCCCTGTGCCCCCCCCCCCGCCCCAGCTCACCTCCACTCCACTTCCTCACCTGAGCAGGCTTTTAGGCGCCCTCAACCACTAGGTGCCCTAGGCGGCCGCCTAGTTTGCCTAAATGGTTGCACCGGCCCTGCCCACATGCTGCAGAGTTCTCTGATAAGAGAGAGCAGAACGTAGCTGGACATTGCTGGACACACAGTATTTGATCTAAGGTGGTTTTTAAGCACATTGAAATGTGAACTTTAAATTTGAGAAATGGAGCTACAAGGAAGATGTAGAACAGTGCGAGGCTCCTGCCTGACTGGAATCATCATGTAACACAGGAGATTTGTCTAAGAATATCAATACAGGGGTTAAACCCAATAAAGTGCAAGAACTCTAGATGTGTCACTTGGTAAATATAAAAAATGTTTTCATAAAAATTAGCATATATATTCACGCTTTCTCCCCATTGTGCTTGGTAATGTATTGAAACCCAAAGATAAGAGCTTTAAGTAACCAAATACTAGCTTAACCCTAAATAATCCTTTAACACTGAACAAAACCTGCTTAAGCGCCACAGAAAGAGCTGAGCATTCAAACCAGAAACCCATTCACCCCCTTCTTGTCAGCTGTTGGGAATGAGCCACATCCACCCTAATTGAATTGGCCTCGTTAGCACTGACCCCCCACTTGGTAAGGCAACGCCCATCTTTTCATGTGCTGTATATATATACCTGCTACTGTATTTTCCACTCTATGCAGCTTATGAAGTGCGTTATAGCTCACAAAAGCTTATGCCCAAATAAATTTGTTAGTCTCTAAGGTGCCACAAGGACTCCTCGTTGTTTTTACTGATACAGACTAACACGGCTGCCACTGAAACCTGTCACCATTTAGTCTGATAATGCAAATTACACCCAATTACCAGCCAGGCAGGCCCTGCAGAGACCAACTAGTCAGCCTCAGCTGGTCTGGCTGACAGCCTGATGCACATACCCTGGCACCAATTCCTGGTGCCGTGGCACATTTACAGACCCTGGTGTTGCTGAGGCAATGTGAGGGACAGGGCGCCCCCTCCAGGAGATACCCCTGTATAGATACTCCTTCCTTGGAGGTTTTTAAGGCCCGGCTTGACAAATCCCTGGCTGGGATGATTTAGTTGGGAATTGGTCCTGCTTTGAGCAGGGGGTTGGACTAGATGACCTCCTGAGGTCCCTTCCAACCCTGATATTCTATGATTCTATGATAGCAGGCCTTCCACATGGCCTCACAGCTTCCCCCGGATACAGGGGTTGGAACAGCCCAGGAGAGAGAGCGAGTGCATGAGCGCGCGTTGATACACTTGTGTGGCAAGGCTTCGTCAGGGTCTCAGTGTTGTACCTGCACCCCTTGGAGGGAGGCTCGGGAAGTGTGATAATAGCAGAGGTAAGGTTATTCCCCTCACTCTTTTGCAGAGCTCACATCCTTCCTTTCCTTCTATTCTCTCTCCTCCTCCTTCCCCAGACTTGTAGCTCATGGAGTCAAGGCTACAGGAGCTACCTAGGAACAAACTCCAACACAAACAGAGGTAACGATCAGCACCTAGCTGGATACAGCACTCTGGGCTTTTCCACAGGGGTGGGAGTGGCCCTGGGGGAAATATTCCTGTGCAACGGGGCTTCCTCAGGGCTCTCCTGTTCCTGCTCCCTTCACTCTCTGTATCAGCCCTGCTCAGTCTGCACCAGGAGCCGGGGTCGAGTACCCCTGCTGGTGTCCTGGGCAGCTCCTTAACTCCTCCGAGGGAGGTGCTCCGGGCACAGTCTCTGCAGTCAATTCAATGATCTCTACGAGTGTTGCCAAAGCACAGGAAAAAGCCAGACGCCTCAGGCATCTGCCAGAAGCATGTGACATCAACCCAGGACAGATCAGACACTGCCTTTGGGGGTTGTTCCCTTGGGCCCTTTATCAACCCTGTGTATTCCTGACCGGGTGTCATGCCATGCCATGCCATGCCATCTCTCTCCTGTCTCAGGCATAGTTTTTCCTAGTTGCTTTTCAATTTGTAACCCGCAACCGCATTCCAGACAGGTGAGTTTCAAGCTTGCTGATAAACATATGTCCGTGTAATTACGCCACTCAGTGGTGAATCCACAGTTATACCAACCGCCCCCCTGTTATGCTATACAACGCACACGGGATCTTTTATACGAGAAGGCAAATATGCCACATTTATTGAAAATACAACAGTTAGCATATGCTTTTCACACACACACACACACACACACACACACACACACACACACACACACAGTCCTGCCAGTTGATGTTTATGGTTACCAGTCTGTTGTAGCTCGAGTCAATCTAATGGCCAGTTACATTGAGCACGAGTGTGGAGCTGGGCTCTTGTCAGTCACAATCCGATGCTCCCAGGCTTTGCAGGACTGAACCCAGAGTTCCACGGCAAAACACCCCAGCTTTATAGTTGTAAATTCCCATTTGAGTCCATGCATTTTGCAATGTCATCCTGTAATTATTAGTCCTTAAGTGGTGTTATTATTTGATGGTTATTGTTGGGCTTCCCATTGTTATCTCCTATTTGTTGTCTCGCCTTTGGGGCTGCCTGCCTTACCTCTGAGGTCGACAATGCTGTTAACATGTTTAGCATTGGATACAATGGATGTTTTCTGATTGTCTCCTGGTCTTTCCAAGTCTCTCACTTTTTCTTGACCATCTGGACATTTGTGATGGCTTTCACACCTTATCTTTTCCTGATGCATGAATTCCTTATTCACACAAACTATCTCTTACAGAAACCTTCAAAGGTATACAGACAGCAGTATTGTATATTCAGCAGAATACATTGTAAATCAAGCCTTGCTAAATCTTATAACTAAAACAATTCACATTGGGGCTTCAGGCCCTCAACGTTTCTCTAATCTTCTTAACATAGACACAATACAAGGTCCTGTCTTTTACTTACTAAAACCTTAAAACAAAGAAATGTATATTTAACTAGAGTGCCTAATTTGTAATACATTATAGGAAACCATAGTAGACATTATAACTTATTTTAAAACAAAAGGGTGACCATAATCAGTCATAAGAATTGTTCTGGTCTGTCATTCCTTTTTGCTATTCAAAAAGGGTGGCTGGCAGAATGAAATCAAATCATACATTAATTCTCATAGTACAATTATAAAATCCTGCTCCTACACCCCCTGGTGTAGACAGTGCTATGTTGACGGGAGGGCTTTCTCTTGGGGAGGTGGGGTACTATTTGCATTAGCTCACCCATTTGTTGACTTCGCAGTGTTGAGAAGGATGCAGGGCGAGTTGCCCTGGGGGAGCAGGCGTGGGCAGAAGGCTGTTTGTGGCAGTGCTGAGCACACTAAAGACAGGGCCTAGCCACATTATGCTCCCATGCAAGTGCTGTTCCCATTGACCTTTTCTTCTATGGCACTGACTCTAAGTCCTGCCTGAATCTTTGCAGTCCTATTTCCACAGAGGGATTGTGTAGTTTTGGAGCTTCACTGGTAGCTTTCACTTGCCATGTGCTCAGCACACCTGGATCCCATCAGACATTTACCATTGTTGAATAGGATTCTGCTATGACTAGAGAAGGCTGAAACTTTAGGGGTTGAGGAACGTGGAAGCCAGATCAGAACATCCAAAGTTTTGCATTTACCAGGCCCAAACCCTTCCTGGTTTCCCATCTCTTTAGAGCAGAGATTAACAAGAGACATCTATCTGAACACTGAAACCTCAGGCTAAGGATAAAATGGGGTTGGGATCTGAATTAGCCCTAGGCTTTGATTTTGCAAATCTGGAGCCAAAGCCACCTCCAGATTTTGTTTCTAATATAGTTTGGGCCAAATCTCAGCTGGTGCAAGTCAATGGCGGTACACTGATTTATGCCAGATGAGCATGTGGCCCTGCGTATCTATATCACAGAGAGAATGATGGTGATGAGGTAGTTTTGAACCTTCTGTTCTATTTGAATGCATGGCTCAGACCTATTGTTCAAAAATATCAGTGCAGTCAACATTTTCCTGTCCTCTTTTCCCTCCCTTCTCTTTCCATTTGTATCCACATTTTCTGTCTTGGCAATTTCCTTCTCACCCTCCAGCAGATCATTTTAAAAACAGTTTCAAATATTTAAGTTATTGCTTCTTCAGTAGCAATTCTTCCTCTTTCCAGTAGCATAAACTGAATGAGTAAGAGGCATATCTAAGATACACAAGTGCTTCTTATCTCAGAACATTTCTGATGTCTCACCTTGGAAAAAAGTGGTTAGAAAGGGAGATGTAACAACCGGGACACAGAAAATAGGAGTTTCATTGTGGAAAGTCATTCTGAGCAAAGTAGAATAGTGGATGACGTGGTTCTTAGTTACCTATAAAGGAACCTGTAGAGTCAGAGGGGTGTACTAAGATGAGAAACAGAAACGTGGGCTGCTAGGAGGGACCTATGCTGATCACCGGATAGTCCCCTGGCTCCTGCTTCGCAAGGCGACTCTCCCACAGGCTGCACTTTCTGCCAGTGAGAGCTTACAAAGCCATGCCAATTCACAGAGGAAAGGAAAAAGGAGAGGACCAAGACTCTGATTTAGAAAAGCAATGTTGGCATCCTACTGAAGTCTGTGAAGGCTCAGCACATGCATAAATGCTTTGCTGATCAGAGATGGCCCTTATCATATATTCAAGTGCTCTCCTGAATCTGGGCCTGAATCGGGGCAGGAAGGGGGTAGAAGTGGCAGGGTTTAAAAAAAGAGAGAGAGAGAGAGCCTAGTACCGAGGCCTGCAGTTACAGTGCCTCAGGAAAGGACAGCTGCAATAGCACCACTGTGCTTTATTGACTGTTCTTTCCTAGGCACCTTAATGTTGTTACAATCTAGCCTAGCCCGGACACATGCATGAGAGATCAGTCAGGCCAGGGATGCCTGCTGTGCAGGTAGAGCTGTCTTATTCTACAACAGAAAGGGAAGCCAACAATACAGAGGTGAAGAGTGTCCCAGGTTCCAAGGCCAGAAGGAAACACTGTGATCATTTAGTCTGACCTCCTGTGTTATGTGGGCTAAACGACCCCCCAAACTGCGGACAGGATTCAAATCTGCACAGGGAAATCCTAGTGGATTTCAGGCCCAATGCCTTAAGCACTCAGCTAGGAAATGTACAGGTACAGCCACTTTTACTCTCTCCACTAAGGAAGCAGAGAGATTTGAGCTCACAACCACAACCACTGGAAGCAGGAACCATAACCCTATGCAACTAAGCCAATTTGTCCTCCTCCCACTGGTGGAGTAGAAGGACCTCTTTAGTGCAACTCCACCTCAACACCAGCAGCATGAAGGTGAAAAATGCAGCAAAATATATTTTCTTCTTTCCTGATTTTCCAGTGTTGAGTCTTTGGTGGAGATAAATGGCAGGCGCGCTGTTGAATCCTAGGAAATAAGTGCTTGCTCCTTGTAATCCTCCCATTTCTTTGTTGAAAGGTGAAGATCGTTGTCAATCACTTTCCCAGCTTTGCTTGTTTTTCTTTCTACACAAGCAGATTTCATAATATCACAAACACTTGGTTCAGAGTCACGGTATTAAATGGCACTGTCAGACTGTGCACAGGAACAAGATTCTTGCTATTCCTCTTATTCTTCATGGTGGTTACAAGTAGCAGCTGTTGTCTTGTGCGATCTGTGAGTACTGACTATTTTGCTCCGCATCCATATGTATTGAGATTGTTATATGCAGCTATGTAATTATTCTCCACTGTCCTAGGCAGATGGAATGTAATTGTTTAAATTGTATCCTGCGTACACACTTGTTCATCATCCTTTATTCAATTTCAACAATCTGAAAGGCTGCTGGAAATGACTCTGGTTTGTGTTAGCCCTAATTGCAGAGTTCAGCGATAGTGGTGAAATCTCCCTCAGCGTGTTTCGTTTGTTACAAACTGATGGGAACATGTGAGACAGCAACAAATGGAGGCACCTTGTTTCTCAGGGCTTCCTTATTTTCCTTCCTTTCCTAACTGTTGCTGAATCTTCAAAAACTCACAGCAGGCACTTTCTCTGCATGCAATACTGAGTGGCAATGAAATGTAATACTGGATGACAGCTGGGTCTATAGCACTATAGAAAGTCACAGGTACAGCTAACTAAATTTCATGCATGCAACTTCCATTCAACGTTTTGAAAATTCAGCCCTCTATCACTTTGAATTCCAAAATAATTTCCCCAGAGGGCTCTATTGATGGCCCTTTCATTATCCCAGCCAAGGAGTAGTATTTCTCTGAGCCTGAACAAAATTATAGCCATGAGTTGGCCCCAGAAATCTGGGGATATTCTTTAGAAGACAATCATTGAGATTCCTTGAAGTGGCACCTATAAGGGAAACATTGAAATAAACTCCCTGTAACACTGTTCCTTTCTCTCCCACACTGTCTACACCATTAACATGTCTATCTCCTTTTTATGTGGTGAAGCAAATAAACTCTGACCAAATTGAATCATATTCTATCAGTCAATCTGTCATTGAGGCTAAGCAACAGGTGTTCAATGTGCTTTTAAATATGGTGAAACTTCATATGCAAGCTCAAGGGTGTTATAAACATTAAGTGTGAATAATAATATTGAAATAGCACCTTTAGTTAAGATGCTTATGTAAATAAGGAATGTTCATATACAAATCTTTATGCAATTTTTTTGATCAATTGAAATGAAACACCAATAGAAAGTATTTTAAAAAAACATATGGTTTCTCTTTTCCATACACTTACTTATGGATGTGAAGATTAAAGACCAAGAAATGTGTGCTATGAATTTCTTTTTTAAAAAAGCGACTTGTTTTTCATTCTGTTCTGTAAATTGATTGCACTCAGACCATTGGCAGATAATCATGCTGCAGATTTTAAGTGCACAAGAAGGTCTCTTGTTTTGATAGAAGAGTCCTTAAAATATTGTAAAATGTATCTGCTCTAAATGCATTAGCAATAGGGTATGTTTCTACATGCAGGCAGGAGAATACTGAGGAGTACAGGGGCATCTGCCTGAGCATCGTTAAAGCATTTAGAGACCGACCCATTTCCAAAATCTTCCCACAGACAGAAGGCCCTTTTGGAACACAAGAAATAATCCAGATTTGGGGAATGGTTATTTATTCTAGAGATTACACTGAGTGAAGTCCCTTCTGAAAGGCCCTCAGACGCTTGGGCTTGTTATTCAAACAACACTCACAATATAAAACAAGAAAACAAAACCTGTCCAGCAAGCTCCTCAGCTAGCTCTTTTAAAACTCTTGAATGCAAGTTATCTGGACTCGCTGACTCCAAAGTGTCTAACTTTAACAGCTGCAGTTTAACAACCTCCTGGGATACCAATGGAATGGAAAGAGTGTTCTCATCATATAATGAGACTACTTTATCTGTTTTGTCCCCAAACATAGAACAAAAATACTGATTCAACATTTCTGCTTTTTCTACATTGTTAGAAATTGATAATTCCACAATTTCCATCTAGTAATGGACCAATACCATTGTTAGGATTCTTTTTGTCCCTAACATACTTAAACTCTTCTGTTGATAGAATGTTCAATGTGTCCCTTTGCTTCCCTTATCAATTTTCTACAATTCCTAGCTTCTGATTTATATTCATTACTCTCAACTTCCCCTTTCTTCTATTTTTTATAGTTGCCTTCACTTCCCGCTAAACCAGGTCATTTTTTAAGCCAAGATGAGCTTCTTCCTCAAATTGTGGCATTGTAGCTTTTGGGGCATCTAGTAAAGTGTTCTTAAGCAATTCCCAATTATTATTCACATTTTTAATTAAATTCTTCCTCCCAGATAATTTGGCTCATAATTGTTTTTCCATTACAGAATATTGCAAAGGGCTGTGGCAGGCAGGCCCAGGGGAGATGGTGAGATGGTGGGGGTATATGTGTATGAGACATACTCCAAGGCCAAGTGGAATCATTCCATTCATTTCAGTGAGCTTTGAAACAGGCTTTTTACAGGCTTTTGAATGTCTGGTGCATCTGTTCTGCTTCCTTTCCTCACCCGCCCCCCCAGGGAAGTCCTTTGTCCTAGCTTCCCCACTCTCAGGCAGCCACTGCCTCCCTTCATTAGGGAAAATGGCAGGTATGGGGTTCCATGGTAACATGAGCTTCATTTGGATCTTGTCAAAGAGAGTTAACAAACCCAGCTTAACTGCGCTGAGATTCTCCCACTCAGACAATGCCCAGAAGACTATAAGATGTTCTTGCCTACAATGTTATACAGAAATGACCATTAATGTTGCTCTGTTCTCAAGAAAGAACTCTGAGAAAATTTCCATGTCCCCTGGCTTTTTTTCCTATAGAAATCTTATTGTAATTATGACATTTTATTGTGTGGAAAGAATTATTCACTTCTGTGAGTCTTTCTTGTCCATATGCTAGTGCGCAGGCAGACTGCACAGGACACACATTTTGTGAGCCACATGTAGAAAACATGACTCAAACCCCATCAAATGCAGGATGGGGAATTGTAATACAACAGGACTGACCTTGCTCTCCACTATTCAAATTGACTAAAATCACATGTTAGTCTTTTAAATAGGGCTACCATACGTCCGGGTTTCCCCAGACATGTCCAGCTTTTCGCTCTTTAAATAGCTGTCCGGGGGGATTTCTAAAAATCTAAAAATGTCCGGGATTTCCCCCCGGTTGGCTATTTATCGACCGAAAAGCGGCTGACAGGGCGGCCGAGCGCCACTCGCATTGGGGCCTCGGCAGCCAAAGCCCCTTCCCGGCTCCCCTCATCCCCTACAGCCTTATCACGCCGCCCGGCAGCGCTCAGGCGGGGCGCTCCTTGGGGCGCGGAGCCAGACACCTGCTCTAAGCCGAGCGGCACGGTAAGGGGGGCGGGGAGTTGGAGAAGGGGAGCAGTCAGGGGACAGGGAGTGGGGGGGGGGTTGGATGGGTTGGGAATTCGGGGGGAGCTGTCAGGGGGGCAGGGGTGTGAAGAGGGGTTGGGACAGTAGGGACAGAGGGGGTTAGATGGACCGGCGGTTCTGGGAGGGCTGTCAGGGGGCGGGAAGTGGGAGGGAGTGGCTAGGGGGTGGGGCTACCCCCCAATGGAGTGTCCTCTTTTTTGAAAGTTCAGATATGTTAACCCTACTTTAAGGCCTAACTGTGTCCAGCTCTACATGGGCGATTCATTAAAAAGTGCACTTTCTTCCTCTACAGATCCATATCCTGGGTGGATCCGGAGTCAGATTTGATTACCTGAATGGTCAAATCAAAAAGTTCCTATTCCTCTTGCTCCCTTATGCCCTGCAGAGCAAAGACAGGTATGAGGGAAGGAATAGGGTTCCATTATGACTCATTAGTCATCAACTAAATTGTTCCTTAAGTTGTGTGTGCAGGGCCAGATTCTGCCCAGATTATAACTGTGCAGTTGCATAGCCATCAGTGAGGATGTCTAGGTAACTCAGGGCAGAATGTGAAGGGAATTTAGGTGCACCGGAGTAACCAAATGCAGAGTGTTCCCTACAGAGTGTTTATTAAGAACATAAGTACATAAGAATGGCCATACTGGGTCAGACCAAAGGTCCATCAAGCCCAGTATCCTGTCTTCTGACAGTGGCCAATGGCAGGTGCCCCAAAGGGAATGAACAGACAGGTTATCATCAAGTGATCCATGCCCTGTCACCCAATCCCAGCTTCTGGCAAACAGAGGCTAGGGACACCATTCCTGCCCATCTTGGCTAATAGCCATTGATGGACCTATCTTCCATAGAATCATAGAATATCAGTGTTGGAAGGGACCTCAGGAGGTCATCTAGTCCAAACCCCTGCTCAAAGCAGGACCAATCCCCAACTAAAGCATCCTAGCCAGGGTTTTGTCAAGCCGGGGTCTTAAAAACCTCTAAGGAAGGAGATTCCACCACCTCCCTAGGTAACCCATTCCAGTGCTTCACCACCCTCCTACTGAAAAAGTTTTTCCTAATATCCAACCTCCCCCACTGCAACTTGAGACCATTACTCCTTGTTCTGTCATCTGCCTCCACTGAGAACAGCCTAGTTCCATCCTCTTTGGAACCCCCTTTCAGGTAGTTGAAAGCAGCTATCAAATCCCGCCTCATTCTTCTCTTCTGCAGAAGAAACAATCCCAGTTCCCTCAGCCTCTCCTCATAAGTCATGTGCTCCCGCCCCTTAATCATTTTTGTTGCTCTCCACTGGACTTTCCAGTTTTTCCACATCCTTCTTGTAGTGTGGGGCCCAAAACTGGACACAGTACTCCAAAGGAGGCCTCACCAATGTTGAATAGAGGGGAATGATCACGTCCCTCGATCTGCTGGCAGTGCTCCTACTAATACAGCCCAATATGCCATTAGCATTCTTGGCAACAAGGGCACATTGTTGATTCATATCCAGCTTCTCATCCACTGTAATCCCCAGGTCCTTTTCTGCAGAACTGCTGCCTAGCCATTCGGTCCCCAGCCTGTAGCAGTGCATGGGATTCTTCCATCCTAAGTGCAGGACTCTGCACTTGTCCTAGTTGAACCTCATCAGGTTTCTTTTGGCCCAATCCTCTAATTTGTCTAGGTCCCTCTGTATCCTATCTACCACTTCTCCCAGTTTAGTGTCATGAATCTATCTAGCTCCCTTTTGAACCCCGCTATGGTATTGGCCTTCACAACACCCTCTGGCAAGGAGTTCCAGAGGTTGACAGTGCATTGCATGAAAAAAATACTTTCTTGTGTTTGTTTTAAACCTGCTACCTATTAATTTCATTTGGTGACCCCTTGTTCGTGTATTATGAGAAGGAGTAAATAACACTTCCTTATTTACTTTCTCTATACCACTCATGATTTTATAGACCTCTATCATATCCCCCCTTAGTCGCCTCTTTTCCAAGCTGAAAAGTCCCAGATGATGATGAAATACCAGCCAGAAAGAACACGACTGATTTTTAGATCCCAGAGTGATTTTGAAGGGCTTGCAGTTTTGAAAAACAAACACAAACATTGTCACTGGTGAGTTGATCTGACAACTAGTGAATCAAAGTAATCCCTATGTTTGTAGGGAATGATTCTCCAGGCCAACGCTTCACTTTGACAGAAACATTAGAGGGTGTGGCCAACTCACAGATACCCAGGATGAGATATTCCAGACAACACATGGCACACAGGGATTGTAATGGTGAAAACTTTATCAGGAAGGGTGCTGGTATTTCTGACTGTGACAGCATAGCATCATTCACACTGGTCCCTGCTGGCCTTCAGCCATGCTTGAGATTCTACAAACATGCCTGACTGTCCTTGAATTTACTGTGTCCTGGAAGCAGTAATTTCAGGACTGGTATAATAAATTTGTAAATATTGCCAGGTAGTATTTACAGACACACTTGGGCCCTGGGTTATACCTCCAAGAGCCTCCAGTGGGTCTGGCTCTGCTCTCAGGAAATGGGCACAAACACAGACTTTGTGGGAAAAGAATAAATGGACACAAATCAGACGTCAAGAATTATAACATTCAAAAACCAGTCAGAGAACACTTCAACCTCCCTGGTCACTCAATTACAGACCTCAAAGTCGCAATTCTCCAACAAAAATAACTTCAAAAACAGACTCCAACGAGAAACTGCAGAACTGGAATTAATTTGCAAACTGGACACCATTAAATTAGGCTTGAATAAAGAATGGGAGTGGATGGGTCATTACACAAAGTAAAAACTATTTCCCCATGCTAATTTTCCCCCTACTGTTACTCACACCTTCTTGTCAACTGTTGAAAATGGGCCATCCTGATTATCACTACAAAAGTTTTTTTTTCCTCCTGCTGATAATAACTCACCTTAACTGATCATTTTCATTATAGTTGGTATGGCAACACCCATTTTTTCATGTTCTCTGTGTATATATATCTTCCTACTGTATTTTCCACTGCATGCATCCGATGAAGTGGGTTTTAGCCCATGAAAGCTTATGCTCAAATAAATGTGTTAGTCTCTAAGGTGCCACAGGTACTCCTCGTTCTTTTTGTGGGAAGAATGACCCACGTACCAGAGGATCTCTCTTTTCTAATGCAGAAGGCACACAATTGCTACTTGCCAAAGCTGAATCACATATGCCCAAAGCTGTGATTGTGGAGATTTTCTTTGCAAAGGGAGGGGGGGGGGAGGGTGGTAAAAAAAGGAAACAGAAAAAGAAGGGCAAAAGCATTTTCTGCAAACTATAACAGTGCAATTTCTATAATTACATGTCATCACACGCTGACCTTTCAGTGCCCTCAACAGCAAAAATCAGTTTCTGAACACTTTTAAAAGATTTATCAATTAAGTAAAATCTCACTTGAAAAATAAAAGCTTATTGTGGGGATTGGTCCTGCTTTGAGCAGGGGGTTGGACTAGATGACCTCCTGAGGTCCCTTCCAACCCTGAGATTCTATGATTCTATGTGCGGAATAAAAGCCTTCATATCAAACTGCGTGTGTTTTTCCTGGCTTTCTAGCAGAGAAGCAAAGTATCCAAATAAGCACAAACCAGGTTACAGGACTGCCCCACATACAGGAAGAGGCCATTTAACACATTTCTACCCTAACAGTAACCATTCTAGTGCAAAACAGACAGGACTTCCTGGGACAGGGACATCTGACATGTTCCCTCCACAAAAGGATCCAGCTAGAAAAATTAAGCTGAGTGCACAGGCCTCTGAGAGGTCCAGCCGCATGAAGCCCTCTAGCCCAGTCTCTGTTGGGCACAATTTCCAAAGATCCAGCAATTCTCATGATTTAGCCCCCAAGTGAGGTGTCAGCCTGGGAAACTTCACCCCCTCTCCATATTTTTCCCCTCCCCCACTCACTATCCTGGACCTCAGAAACTTGTATCGAAAGAGGTACACACCTGTAAAGAGTCTCAGATTTGATGAGCTGCCAAACAATTTAGGTGACGACTTGCTGACCAGCTCCAGACACAGCACACCCTGACACCAGCTCGTTCTGTTGACAATATGGTAGGGTTACCCCATTATAAGCAGAGTAAAAAATGAAGCAAAGTTAATGTGTTTTGTTCTTCACAATGTAATGATGAAAAATGGTCAAAGAAAAGTAATCTAAACTTAATGCTGATTAAGTTGCAAATAAAATACAAAAAAAAAATTACGATGAACAACATGGTAGAGTAACTTTATCTTGGTAAAATTATATTTGCAAATTAGACACTAGATAGTTGCAATTAATTAAATGCTGACTATATTTTAAGCCCTGTTCTAGTAAATGCCAATAAAATCACGGGAACCCCTTAGGAAATTGTGATTAGCTCATAACCAATATTATGCTGTGTAAATAAAAATAGATCAGGCACTGTGGGTTAAGATGAAATCTCAAGATCAATACCACATTTATAGAGACCTTACGAATTAAATTGTTAAAGTGTACCATTAACATTCAGGGAATAATATATGTTAAGCAAGGTTATTAACAATATTGCGTGACTAGTCACAGACAAACACCTTGGTTTTTGCCAAGGAAACCTATGGACATTTATAAATTATTCATTGAGATATAAGCACATTATTTACATGCAGGATATCAAATCTATTAACACTGACTGTGCAATTACTTTTAAATGATATATGTAAATATCATGCTGTTTGTCTACATGAGTGTTAACTTATCCTCCAAAGAAAACAGGAGGAAAACAAAACCCAAGAGAAAGACTTCATTACCATAAAATAAAAGGAAGAGGCTGGATTAATGAAGATGAAATCCCAGCTCTCTAGTAGCCTCTATGCCCACTTATCATAATTCAGAATCAATAAACAATAGTGTTTTCTTTGACAATGTAAAATGCAATCTCTGGCTTTCCTGTCATTTCTAACTAACATGCTTTCAATAGCCACTGTCCTATTCCCCCAAGAGCTCTAGAGTGTGATACATGCATATGGATGATGAACTGCAGAGAAGATATCAGGGGGATTCCACCAAGCCTGCTACAGAATGAAGACTCAGACAGTGGGGATAACATTTATAAGAAAGACCCAGATTTAGGGGCAGGTGACCCAGGTGACTGCCTGGGGTGCCGGGCTGGGGGGCGCCGGGCTCGGGGTGCTGTTTTTGTGGTTAGTGACAAAAGGGAAAATGGAATCTTTGAAGTAAAATGTTTCAGGTATTCTGTATGTGGATTCATTTGTCACTGACCTCCTAGAATGTTCTGGACCATTGTAGAATCTCGTGGAACCTTCCAGACTTTGAGAACTACATTTTCCTTGAACCTCCTAGAACGTTGTCAGCCATGCCCTGGTGGATATATAAGGGGCAGGGCGGGGCGTCACCAGTCAGTCTTATATAACAGGGATAAATCATGTATGCAAATCGTGCATCAAAGTCATGAAATGGGTTACGAATGTAATACAAAAATAAGGTATTCAAAAGTTTAACAAATGGAGGGGGGGTGTGCAGAAGATGCTCCTTGCCTGGGGCACCATTTGGTTTAGGGCTAGCCCCATTTATAACCCTGTCTTACAGGAAAAGTTAGCAATTTATAGTGTTGATTCAGTGCAGTTTCATAGACTTTAAGGCCACAAGGAACTATTAGAACATCTACTCTGACTAGGGTGACCAGATGAGGGGAAGAAAATATCGGGACACATGGGGTTGGAGAGCAGCAGAGAGAAAAAAAAAGGCACGAGTCCTGCCGGCTGAGAAAAAAAAAAAACCCAGTGCTGCCGGCAGATATCGGGAGACAGACACCAAAATATCGGGACGGTCCCGATTTTATCAGGACGTCTGGTCACCCTAACTCTGACCTTTGGTATAACACAGGCCATTAAATTTAACCCAGTTACCTTGTATTGAGCCCAATAACTTGGATTAGACTAAAGCAATGAATGTCACTTAAACACCTGAGTATTTGCTTTGTGAGCGCAGTCGCTGGTGCTTGGGTGTTCAATTACATTAACTGTGCCCACAGTTATTGGCACATACAATTTTATGGGCACAGAAAGGTAGGCCAATTCTGAGGTGACCCCGAATACATCATTCAGATGTTTTTCATGCAACATGGGAAAGATAACTTCTCCAAGGCAGAGGGAGATAGGGAAACCCAAGCACCTCTCAGTTCTCTAAAGGTACACCTATACTGCAATAAAAAAACCCTGTGACACAGTCTTAAAGCCCTGGTCATTTGACTCAGACTTGCAGGGCTACAAAGAGCAGTGTGGACATTCACACTCGGGCTGGAGCCTGGGCCCTGGAGACCCACTCCCTTAAGAGAGTTTCAGAGCCTGAGCTCAAACAATTTTTAGCCCCACTGTCCAAGCCCTGCAAGCCCAAGTCAGCTAACCTGGGCCAGCTGTGGCCGTGTTGTGGGTCTTTTATCGCACTATAGATGGACCCTATGGCTTTGATGCCAAACTGACGGTGGAACTAGTCAAACACAGAAACTGCAGCAGTGCGGCCTCTCTTAGTGATGGATGCTCTGACTGCCCTAGTTATTAAGTGACGGAATGTGTTTAGGATATTTCCCAATAATTGTGACTTTTTCTAATGTATATCATCAATAGTTCACCAATCAAGCACAGTCCCAGCTGATATTCTAGGTATGTACTACACACACTAATAAAGTCTTGCAAGCAACTGTCAAAGAATAGGCTTGAGGCTCAGTGGTTACACCAAGGGACAATCTAAATCACCAAAATGTCTTCTTATATTTACTTATGATCATCAATTCTTTCATACCTTGCACATTTATCACTCTTCTTGTACTTCTCCAAGATATAAGGATGTACTTGTCTCTGAGGCACTCCTATTTTTGAGTGGATTGGTCCAAAAGGGGCAAGTTTAAAGTATCAAAAGCAATTTCTTAAAGTTACAGTTTTAAATCTCTCTGAGGTCAATTTGCTTGGACTTAGACATGAGAGCATGCCTTCATTCAAAAATACGGTCATTTGATGTATCAGAGAGTGTAGACTTAATCAAGAGAACCTCCAGTTATTTATGTTAAAGAACAGAAGGGGAAATACAATCTTTGAAATCTCACCACTTCCTCTTATCCTCTTAACTCTGGGACGTGAGGAGAATCCTTTCCACCTGGCTGGTCCAGGTGTCTGTCGCACTTGGGATTCTGCAACTTCCTTATGGTCTCAGTCAACAACGGGGTGACATCAGTTTTGCAAAAAACCCAGTTTCAGGGCTCATTGTAGGGGGCACCCTCTCACGCGTACTGGACGGGTGTCAAATGAGTGTTCAGATTGCAGCTCTCTGTTTATCTGCTGCTTCCATTGATATCCAGTAGATGACAATGTTGTACAAAAAATTCTTTATCCTTTTCTTGTCAGAGATTTTTTATGTTGGATTTATCTCAAGGATTTCATTTCAATATTAGCCCACATTGTTAACTGGAATTTCCCCCTTTTTAAGCAATCCTTTTTTTAATCGTCAAAATTATACCCCAATTTAGATCTATCAACATTCCTTCTTTCTGGTCCCATGCAATTCCTTTTATTTCTAAAACAGAGTATACATGATGTAGTATCATAGAACTGGAAGGGACCTCGAGAGGTCACCTAGTCCAGTCCCCTGCACTCATGACAACACTAAATATTATCTAGATCATACCTGACAGGTGTTTGTCTAACCTGCTCTCAAAAATCTCCAATGATGGCGATTCCACAACCTCCCTAAGCAATTTATTCCAGGGCTTAACCACACTGACAGTTAGGAAGTTTTTCCTAATGTCCAGCCTAAACCGTCCTTGCTGCAATTTAAGCCCATTGCTTCTTGTCCTATCCTCGGAGGTTAAGGAGAAGAATTTTCTCCCTCCTCCTTGTCACAACCTTTTATGTAATTGAAAACTGTTATGTCCCTTCTCAGTCTTCTCTTCTCTTCTCCAGACTAAACAAACCCAATTTTTTCAATCTTTCCTCATAGGTCATGTTTTCTAGACCTTTAATAATTTTTGCTGCTCTTCTCTGGACTTTCTCCAATTTGTCCACATCCTTCCTGAAATGTGGCTCCCAGAACTGGATACAATACTCCAGTTCGGCCTAATCAGCATGGAGTAAAGTGGAAGATTTACTTCTCATGTCTCGCTTTCAACACTCCTGCTAACACATGATGTTTGTTATTTTTGCAAGTGTTACACTGTTGACTCATATTTAGTTTGTGACGTACTCTGACCCCCAGATCCCTTTCTGCCGTGCTCCTTCCTAGGCCGTCATTTCCCATGTTGTAAGTGTGAAAGTGATTGTTCCTTCTCAAGTGCAGTACTTTGCATTTGTCCTGATTGAATTTCATTCTACTTACTTCAGACCATTTCTCCAGTTTGTCCAGATCATTTTGAATTTTAATTCTATCCTCCAAGGTACTTGCAACCACTCTGAGCTTTCTATCATGTGCAAACTTTTACGCCATTATCTAAATCATTGATGAAGATATTAAACAGAATCAGACCCAGAACTGATCCCTGTGGGACCAAACTTGATATGCCCTTCCAGCTTGATTGTGAACCACTAGCAACTACATTCTGGGAACGGTTTTCCAACCAGTTATGCACCCACCTTATAGTAGCTCCATCTAGGTTGTATTTCCCTAGTTTGTTTATGAGACAGTCATGTGAGGCACTATTAAAAAGCCTTATCAAAGTAAAGGTATAACACATCTACCGCTTCCCCCCATCCACAAGGCTTGTTACCCTATCAACGAAAGCTATTAGGTTGGTTTGACATGATTTATTCTTTGATATTTGATTTACAAGGCAAACAAGTGTATATTTTTGGGTGAAAACACATGATTTGGATTATTTTGGGTAACAGACAGTTTGCAATATTTGGCCTTCAATCTCACAGCAAGTTCCTTCTAGTTTGTTTAACTCGCAGCTTCCCCATCCATCTCTTGACCCACTTACACAGTGCACAATAGGCCACTTTGCATAGGAGGGCAGGATGTTACACTGCTTGGTAACTGCTGGGCATTCTTTTTATAGATTCATAGATTC
>NW_020664588.1:381694-438428 GCF_002925995.2 Terrapene triunguis
TTTCTATGCCAATATCTAAGTCGTTGATGAAGATATTGAACAGAGCTAGATATTTTAGCTAGATTGAGCTTGAGAAAGAGGTTGTATCTGTATGCAAATTATGAGAGATTCTTGCCTAGGCAATTAACAATCTCATTTAGCCATTTTAGGTTCTACTCTTAGGATACATCTACACTACAGACCTTACAGCAGCACAGCAGTACCACTGCAGTTGCGCAGCTGGAAGGTCTCCCGCGTAGCTGCTCTGTGCCAGCGGGAGAGAGCTCTCCCACCGGCATAATTAAACCACCCCCAATGAGTGGTGGTAGCTATGTCAGCAGGAAAGCATCTCCCACAGACATGGCACTGTCCACACTGGTCAGTTGGGGTGTTTTTTCACACCCCGACTAACAACAGTTTTACCGACAAAAGTGCTAGTATAGATAAAGCTTTAGTGAGTGGAATGCCCAACCTTGGCTGATCTGTGGGTTATTAGACAAAGTGTCTCACATGACATAAACCACTTTCTTATTTTGTCTTAACTTCCTAGGTGGATCCTATTTTGGGATAAACAGAGGTGGAGAGCTTTTCTAATTTTTGAAGGCCAGGAGGAAGGGAATAGATTCCCAAGAAGAATCGCTATATCTAGAGTCATGCAAATCCTTTTTATTTCATTTGAGGATTTTTTTAAAATCTTTTTTTCCAAAACACAAAACTGAAGCATTTTTTTTTTTAATTATCGAATGTTCCATTTCAAGTGTTGAACAAAACATTTAAACTTTTATGGATTTTTTTCTGTTTTTCTGACAAAACAATTTTGTGAATTTGAGACCCATTCAAAAAATGTTTCAGTTGAGACAAAAATACCTTTCTGGGGAAAAAATGTTTTGTCCAAAAAACCCACGTTTGGCCAAAGCTACCTATACCATCTATCACTGGCTGTAGGAGGGGAGCTTTCCCTTTGCATTACATGAAGATTTCTGCTCTCAGAATCCTAAGCCAGTTTCTGCCAAGGCCCCAGTGCTGCAATCGATAGCAAGCCGGTGAGCGGCTGCACCCACACACTCTTGGTTATAGGACTGGAGCCTAAGAGCTCATTTCCTGAGATAAGTCTGGGAAAGGAGACAGTGAAGGAGGGAGGCCACTGGATTGCCAGTAGGTGGCAGTCAAGTCACATTTGGAAATATCAGCTGGTTTTATCTAGTAGCATTCCACATTCATCTACTTAGAAATACAAAAACATCATGAGGCACTGGAGCCCAACATGACCTTGTTAGCATATTAGCAATAAGGAGCTTGGTCAGCCTCTGTAATTCATGAAAACTCAAAATGAGAAGTAAAATGCAACCTCCAGGATCATACTGAGCAGGCCCTGTGTTTTCCTAGTTCCTTTTTTTACTAGAACTGGATTTCGTGAGAGTGTTTTTGATCCACCAGTAGTTTTGAGTCACTTTTTTCCTATACTCAGGAGTTATGAGATCCAGTTTCAGGACTTGATTTTCAAGCCATCAGAAGCCAAGAAGCCGCATGCAAATCATCAGTACAATTACTGTTATTGAGCATGCAAACAATCAGATGCAGGTACTGTACTTACATATGTAAATGAGGCAGAAAATGCCACAAAGCCCCGAGAAAGTTGGGCCTTTTTGTGTGTGGGTTTTTTTTTTTTTTTTTTTAAATAGTTATCAGGTACTTTACATTTAACTTGTCTGCAAAATGCTATAAGTATTTAAAAAAACCGTATTCCATTTAAACTTTCCCCACTCCATGAATATGTACGGATATAGGGAACATCAGTAATTCGTACTTAGTTCAGTTGCAAATTTAGGCCAGGACCCTGCAGTGAGACCCACAGAGGTGAACCCCCTGTGCTCACATACAGCTTATTTGCAGGAGCAGTGCCACAGTAATTCTGACCAGGACAAAACCCCTCTCCCTACATACATGCGCTTTTCAGCAAATATGCATTATCAGAGCACTGCACTTTCAGCCTTCATCACGTTCATCATAGAATCATAGAATCATAGAATATCAGGGTTGGAAGGGACCTCAGGAGGTCATCTAGTCCAACCCCCAGCTCAAAGCAGGACCAATTCCCAACTAAATCATCCCAGCCAGGGCTTTGTCAAGCCGGGCCTTAAAAACCTCCAAGGAAGGAGACTCCACCACCTCCCTAGGGAACCCATTCCAGTGCTTCACCACCCTCTTAGTGAAATAGTGTTTCCTAATATCCAACCTAGACCTCCCCCACTGCAACTTGAGACCATTGCTCCTTGTTCTGTCATCTGCCACCACTGAGAACAGCCGAGTTCCATCCTCTTTCAGGTAGCTGAAAGCAGCTATCAAATCCCCCCTCATTCTTCTCTTCTGGAGACTAAACAATCCCAGTTCCCTCATCCTCTCCTCATAAATCATGCACTCCAGACCCCTAATCATTTTTGTTGCCCTCCGCTGGACTCTTTCCAATTTTTCCACATCCTTCTTGTAGTGTGGGGCCCAAAACTGGACACAGTACTCCAGATGAGGCCTCACCAATGTCGAATAAAGGGGAACGATCACGTCCCTCGATCTGCTGGCAATGCCCCTACTTATACAGCCCAAAATGCCGTTAGCCTTCTTGGCAACAAGAGCACACTGTTGACTCATATCCAGCTTCTCGTCCACTGTGACTCCTAGGTCCTTTTCTGCAGAACTGCTACCTAGCCATTCGGTCCCTAGTCTGTAGCTGTGCATGGGATTCTTCCGTCCTAAGTGCAGGACTCTGCACTTGTCCTTGTTGAACCTCATCAGGTTTCTTTTGGCCCAATCCTCTAATTTGTCTAGGTCCCTCTGTATCCGATCCCTACCCTCTAGTGTATCTACCACGCCTCCTAGTTTAGTTCATATATATTGAATTCATTTACCAGAATTAGTGTACAGAGCAACACAAGTGTTACTGTCTCCCAAGTAAAGCATCATGATAAAGTTTTCATGCTAACAGGTTGGAGTGTCTCTAAATTGAGCCTGGTAATGCGCTCAAAATACTGGACTTCTTTTACAAAACCTATATTTTCTTCTTACCAAAGAAAGCCAGGTGGCAGAGACTTGGTCTAAGGCATTCATCTGTTCTTGACTGATTTGGTCTGGCAAATCTGATGGAGTGTTAATAGCCTCTGCCCAGGTAAGGCTGCATCCGAGATTCCTTTCAAAGGCTAATTTTGACTCAACACTTCCCTTGGGAAGTAAAAAAAAATATATATTATATATATCTCCCTATCCCTCATGGTGCTACAGCTTTTGGTCATGTCTTGTTAGCAAATAGCACAAGCACTGGCAGTCCCAGGTCAACTGCATAGGCACTTTGACATTTACAGGCTTAAAAATCTCTCCTTATAAGGCTGGTGCAAATTGTCTACCATTGCTGGCTCCCTTTAGCAGCCCAGCTAAAGCCCTAGCTACACGGCGACACATACGGAGATTTGGACAATGGCGCTTCTCTCTCTAATCCTACCAACAATTGCTGCCCTTGATCAGGAATCCCTGGGTGAGGTTTTCTGGTCTGTGTTAGCAGGTCTGACCAGATGATCTAATCATGGTCCTTTCTGGCCTTAAAGCCTACAGATCTCTGAAAACGTTTATAGTGCGCTTCCCATTTGTCAGTGAAGCTGGCTGCAGCCTACACTAGACTGAGTGGCTAGCCGCAGCTGAGCAGGCCTGAAGCCAGCCCCTCTGCAGCTGTGCTCCAAGAGCTTCTTAACAGCTCTGTGCTGGCGTCAGCTGGGGAAGCCAGACCCCGAGACTCCAGCCAGGCCATCGTATGGCCCTGCTGTACTGAAAGCACTTTCAGTTCAGTGCCTTGTCTCTTCAGTGCTATGATATGATCACCGATGCAACTGTTAGGTATTCAAGCTCGATAAATGTCTTTTGAAACTGTCTCACCAGATAATTAGCACATTCCTCCAAGTGCCTCTGTGACTGATTCAAAGATGGAAACTCAACACCTTTGACAAGAAAAGTGATTTAAAATTACCACTTAATATACATAAGTCTAATATACTAGTGTATAAAAGGAAAAATTGCTACCCTCACATCTCTTTACTTGTGACATTTATGCATTAGCAGAGCACAATGCCATTAAACCCACCACTGGCCTTTCTGTGTCCTTACTAAGGAACAGTGATTAGGGGAGAGTCATAAAACCTACAAGAGCAGTTCTTGCAAAGGATTGCAGGTGTGAAGAAAGGTGATAGATGACCATAGTCAGCATGCAGAAGATACTCATTGACTAAGAATGTCCATCACAGTTCTCACAAATACAGCAGTAATGAAGAGTAGGTCACATTGTTGCCCTGTTAATTAGGGAACCATTTCAAAGCTTTTCTGCTTCAGCATATTTTTGTCAACTGGATTTAATTAATAAATAAATAAATAAGTAAATAGCTAGCCTAGCTCTTATACAGCATTTTTCGTCAGTAGATTTCAGTGTTTTAAAGAGGGGAACACAAAGAGGCAAAGTGACATGGCCAAGGTCACCCAATAAGCCATTGGCAGAGCCAAGAATAGAACCCAGGTTTTCTGAGGCCCAGTCCCATGCTCTGCCCATTAGGCCACATTACCTACCTGGCAAATTTTTTTCAGGTTGCTGAAATTCATCTAATTTCCTCAATATTTCATGTGCTATTGATTGGCTGGACTCAGGGACTCAAGAACACAGAATCTTGTGCTGCTATAAAATGAGAGCTTGTTAACAGACCAATCATTTATCTTTGCAAGACCACATAGGCTTAAACTCATTGGTAAGTTAGTGGCTGTTGGAGAATAATATAGGCTCTTGGCCTTCTGCGTTCATTGCATCTCACAGGCAGTGGCAGCTAACGTGATCCGTTTGCAGCTAGAGAGATGTTTCTTCTAACTGTGAACCCTGCAAGCGCAGTCAGGTTTGACTGTTCCTATACAGATGCCAATTTTCCAATTGCAGAAAACCGAAAACCCTTTCTGTGCCCATGCCCCACCCCTTCCCGAGGCCCTGCCCCGCCCCCTGTCCCTTCATCACTCGCTCTCCCCCACCCTCGCTCAATCGCTCATTTTCACCAGGCTAGGCAGGGATTTGTGGTGTTAGAGGGGTGACGGGCTCTGGGCTGGGGTGCAGGCTCTGGGGTGGGGCTGAGGGGTTCAGAGTGCAGGGGGGGTAGGCTCTGGGAGGGAGTTTGGGTGCAGGACTAGGGGTGTGGGCTCAGGGCTGGGGCAGGCAGTTGGGGTCCAGGAGGGGATGTGGGGTCCAGGAGTTTGGGTGTGGGAGGGGGCTCAGTCCCGGGGCAAGGTGTTTGGGGTGTGGGCAGGGCCAGCTCCAGGCACCAGCGTATCAAGCAGGTGCCTGGGGCGGCCAATGAAGAGGGGGCGGCACATCCGGCCGTTCGGCGGCAATTCGGCGGAGGGGCCATCATTCCCTCTCGGAGTGAAGGACCAGCCGCCGAATTGCCGCCTATCACGATCGCAGCTTTTTTTTTTTTTTTTTTTTGCTGCTTGGGGCAGCAAAAACGCTAGAGCCGACCCTGGGTGTAGGAGGAGTGTGGGCTCTGGGCGGCACTTACCTCAGGTGGATCCCGGAAGTAGTTGGCATTTCCCTCCAGCTCCTAGGCGGAGGCGTGGCCCAGCGGCTCTCCACACTGCCCCTGTCCGTAGGTGCTGCCCCTGCAGCTCCCATTGCTTGCAGTTCCTGACCAATGGGAGCTGCGGAGCCAGAGCTCGGGGTGGGGGCAGTGCACGGAGTTCCTGTGACCACACCTCCGCTTAGGAGCCGGAGGGAAATGCCGGCCGCTTCCGGGATCCACGTGGAGCCAGGGCAGGCAGGGAGCCTGCCTGAGCCCCGCTGGGCCGCCGACCGGACTTTTAACAGAGCTGCCAGAATCCCTTTTCATTTGGGCATTCTGGTCAAAAACTTGACACCTGGTAATGCTATGTTCCTATCTCCAGTAACAGAGGCTCTGGAAGCTAAACCATCCCCTCAGCTACACTTGTGCAGCCTGATTGACTTCTGATTTTGCCCTCGCTGAGACCTGTGTCTCCACTGCTGGGAATGGGGCTGCACACATGCAGCCAGGACGCAGTGTGGTCAGCATCAGCTTTATGCTGGGTCTGAGGCACAAGACAGTGCCCTGCTTGACTGTCTGGGCCCAGAGCTTGCAGGGCTGGCAGCTAGAAACAGCATGCTTGTATAAAAACTGGGTATGGAAATCAGTGAGACATCATAAGTATCTGTCCAGAACTCGCTAGGCTGTGCCGTCTCTGTGGTTTGAGAATGTATTTACCTTTCTGTAATGTTACCACTCAACCCTGCAAACCCCAGCAGGTCAAAGTCAAGGCTAAATATACATGAAAAACGCAAAGAATCTCAAACATTCAAAACTATGGAAAGTCACATCTAATGCAGCCAAACTTATAGAATCATAGAACTGGAAGGGACCTCGAGAGGTCGTCTAGTCCAGTCTCAGCACTCATGGCAGGACTAAGTATTACCTAGACCATCCCTGACAGGGGTTTGTCCAACCGGCTCTTAAAAATCCCCAATGAAAGAGATTCCACAACCTCCCTAGGCAATTTATTCCAGTGCTTAATTTCCCTAAGCCTGCGCCCAGAGAGGTGTCCTGAGAAAGCCAAACTCACACCACCCTCCTTGCACAGCTGAGTCTCAATTCAGTGCAAACCTGAGATGGGTTTGGAGCAGCCGAAGCGCTAGCTAAGCATTACAGTATGCACAACTGAATAGGGCAGACAGGGCCAGTACACTGGGGGCAGCATATAGACCCACCACAGCGGTAGACCTGTGCACCTGAAGCCTGGCACAACAGTGCTGCAGTATGCATGTCTCGTGGTCAGGAGCCACTGGAGCAGATGGTGGTTGTTCATTGTTGACAAGGCTGGATTGAGGCAGAGGCACTCCAGGCTGACGCTGAGGGTTCTGGCCTCTGGACCATGGTTTTACAGCAGAAGCTGAGCTCTGGATACATTTCTAGACCTCAGGGTAGCAAAGCAATGTTTAAAAATATGCCCCAAGTGTAACCAATGCAGTTACCTCTACCTGAGTCTGCAGAGTGCCTGAAACAATAGCTCCAAAAGGGAGAACATCCTCCCGCATCACAACACAGTGTTAACTCCAGGGTCTACTGCTGTGGGGAGCCTGACACCATCACCACCCCAGAGGAGGGCTCTGGGTGGCAGGTGGGGAAGAGGGGGATCCCTGCAACATCCTGCCTCTCTGGGAGCAGAGGGGAGCCCCCTGATGCTCCAAGTGGGGTTGGGGTTGGGGGGGGGGGCAGGCCAGGGCAGAGGCATGAAGGGGTGCCAGCATTGTGTTGTGCAGAAGGCTCCAGATTTCCTTCATCTGGCCCTGAATTGAGTTGTTCTCAGCTGGCATTGTACAAAGCAGAACTGGCTCCCCTGAGTGCTCCTTGAGCGTAGGGCTACGGTGAGCTGAGAGCTAGATGGGCTGTGCTGATGGCAAGAGCAAAACAAGGCCCAGACCTTCCCCAGTCGTGCTGGGCATGGGTCAGTCTGTGCTGCTCATGGAACTGTGGCTGATGATCTGAAGGATTTGCTCCTTTGCATGGAGCAGGCTAATGAGTATGGAGTCAACACATAATTTCCTGTCACTGTGCTCATGCCAGGTAGTCACTACTGCTATTCACAGTAAGTTAGTGATTTTACAGTTTAAGGAAATACAGTAGGAAAGGAGAAGATCACAAGTGTTTCTCAGGAAACTGGGCATGTAGACTATGTATACGTTGTGACAGACCCGGACCAGTGGGGTACAGGAGTCTGGTAGAGGGCAAATATACTGGTCACTGGATGAGTAGTTTTCTGTTCCCTGAGTGACCAGAGCAGGGGCTGCACTAGAGTAATCAGGAACCTGCTAGAACCAGTTAAGGCAGGCAGGCTAATTAGGACACCTGGAGCCAATTAAGAAGAAGCTTCTAGAATCAATTAAGGCAGGCTAATCAGGGCACCTGGGTTTTAAAAGGAGCTCACTTCAGTTTGTGGGGGGAATGTGAGGAGCTGGGAGCAAGAGGCACAAGGAGCTGAGAGGGAGAGGGAGTGCTGCTGGAGGACTGAGGAGCACAAGTGTTATCAGACACCAGGAGGAAGGTCCTGTGGTGAGAATAAGGAAGGTGTTTGGAGGAGGCCATGGGGAAGTAGCCCAGGGAGTTGTAGCTGTCATGCAGCTGTTACAGGAGGCACTATAGACAGCTGCAGTCCACAGGGCCCTGGGCTGGAACCCGGAGTAGAGGGTGGGCCCGGGTTCCCCCCAACCTCCCAATTGACCTGGACTGTGGGTTCTTCCAGAGGGGAAGGTCTCTGGGCTGTTCCCCAACCCACATGGTGAATCTCTGAGGCAAGAAAATCTGCCAATAAGTGCAGGACCCACCAAGATAGAGGAGGAACTTTGTCACAATGTGTATACTTGGATTTGGCTGTGTTGGTCATGACTTTTTAAGAAATAACATTTAGTCTGTGTGCACTGCTAGAGAAGGGGGAACGCCACACAACCTCCTCTAGCAAAAATGCTGTGTCCTTGACTATTTTTTATGAATACTATACCAGTTCTCAGCAGATGTACCTAGTCTGTAAAGCACTATATGGACCATCATTTCAAGTCTGTTACATGCATGGAGTAACTATTATTGCTCCTTACATGTCCTCTGGAGTTGTAATTGGATTGGCTGTGCCTATAACACTTTGTGCAGTAATCCCCCAAACACTAACCAGAATTGGGCAGAATCAGTACCTTTGATGGAAGATCTTCAAGCAAGACCCAAGTCCAGCAGTGACAAACTCTACACAAAATTTGCCTACAGCTTCAGCTGGCTACTGTGGCATTCTTCACTTCCTGGCTTACATTTGTATGTAGTGTTCTGGGCTGTGAAACATTAGCGGTCTTTCAGTCTGGTGTTGCAGGCAATGATCCCTTCAGATCAAATTCTTAAAGTTGAAAAGTACTTTGGGATCCTTCTGGATAGAAGCATGACAAGAGACATTTATTATTTACTCCATTTTTCACTGTTAAGTAGCTGCCATGTTCTACTCTAGGGATGGCTACATCTCAGCTAGAGATGTGACAAACACCACATTTTATGTATTATTTCTTGTACATGAATACAGTCCCACTGAAGGCACTTTGAATCACTTGGAGAACAGGAACATGACAAAGACGGATAGCAGCTAGTCCCAAGTGCATGGTGCATCAGCTGAGACAATCAGCATTCAGCATGTAATCAGTCCTGTAACTTGTTATGCAAGCCCTTCATTTTAAGATATTGTGGAATATAATGAGTGAGCTAAAGACTGACTGTGTCCCGGAGTTCCTGTGAAAATATCTAGCCAAAGCTGTGCACAGATTTTGCAAGGCTGAAGTTTCCCACGGCAATGGGAAAATTACTATTCCAACGAGAAGCACTTTTAAGGCGAGGCCCTGGAAATCCATGACACTATTGGCAAATGTGTTAATCCTCTATATGCAGGCTCTTTAGCCATGTGCCATTGTACTGCACATGCTCAAATGCCTCTGACTTCTCAATTTAATGTCATTAGTGTGGAGACCCTGTGGTGGTGGATCACTGATCTTTAAAATTCCTGCAGCCAGAGTACAGAAAGCCCAGCAAGAGACTGTTGCACTGGCTTGGGCCTATATATCTATATCTATATCTATATATATATATGGTAAAATAGTAACAATGTGTCAGGGTCAGCTCTAGGTTTTTTGCCGCCCCAAGCGCGCGCGCGCACACACACACACACACACACACACACACACACACACTCCGGAATGCTGCCCCTAGAATTCTGCTGCCCCAAACACCCAGAATGCCGCCCCTGGAATTGTGCTGCCCCAAACACCCGGAATGCTGCCCCTGGAATTCTGCCGCCCCAAGCACGTGCTTGGTTTGCTGGTGCCTAGAGCCGGCCCTGCAATGTGTGGTTCTCAGCATCAGTGTTATGTGAAGGCCAATCTTCTGGATCAAGGGGTGGGGAGGGGTGTTGGTCATTAGGATCCAGCAATTTCATAAACCAGAGACATTCTGAATCCTCCACAGTAGATAACCAGCTATTATCAACCACTGTCGTTTCCCCCAGGCAAATCCTAGATGCACTCCATGACCTTATCTGGGCTGCAGGCTGCTCCAATGCTCCCCAAGAGGCTCTCTATGACGATGCTGCCCGTGGGAGCCAGCTGAGGTCACTCAATTAGGGTGAACTGCAAACAGAATGGGGCAGACAAACCCCAAACGCTGGTGGATATCCCAATACTTAGATTTACCAAGCCAGCACAAAACAGCTTCTATAGTTCCTCACTGGTTACTCAGAAGTCCAAACAACGCAGTTCCCTTAAAGTGCCCAGCCTCAGGCCTCCGTCTAGACACACCTGTCAGATATGATGATGATTACTGAGAATCTTATCTCATCATATAAAAGAAAAGGTTCTCCCAATCCCAAAGGATCAGCCACATACCCAAAATACACATATAGTCAATTAACTAAGCTAAAATTTATTAAAAAGGAGAGAGAGAGAGTTGGTTAAAAGATCAATATACACACAGACTTGAATTCAATTTTTGAGGTTTAGATACATAGCAGAGATGAGCTTGTAGTTGCCAAAAGTCCTTTTAGAAATAGTCCATAGGTTATAGTCCAATGTCCATATTCAGGGTGGCTCCAGTCAATGACTGGGGATCTCGATCCTTATGGCTTAAGGTTTCCTCGTCTTGAAACCCAAAGCAGATCTGAGATGAAGCAGGATCATGTCCCAGGGTTCTTATACATTTCCAGCAGCCCTTTGGCCTGAGAAAACAATAGGCTTAATTCTCCTTCTCTCAAACATCCTGGCAATTAGCACAGGGTAATTTATCCATTAAACAGTTCAGATACAGGTTACCACAACCTTCAAAGAGGCATATAGACAATAATACCATTTTACTCAAGTATCTTCCTAAATGTTAATATTCCTTTTTTGATCTTTGAATCAAAGCTGTAGCAATAGACAAGACTTGTTTGCTTACATCACAAGACCTGAGCAAACACCTCCCCTTTTACCTCCAACAATGCAAACTTGCATTTCAAAACTCTATTCATTTACAGATCTTCCTAACCAGTCTTTAAAGTTCAGCCATGGGTCAGGTAAGCCTGTAAGTTGATTACTCTTTCTGGCCCTGTCATTTTTCAATGAGATATTATATTACACTCATAATGTCACACTCTCGTAGATTGAGAAGGACAGAAATCCTGAAAGGTTCTGGGGAACAGTCACAAGCAGATATTGTTCTACTCTGAGGATTCAAACAGTGATTCCTCATTCTGTTCTCCTAGGGCTCTGCTACTGCAGCTCACCTGCAGGAGTTCCAGACCAAAATGGCCAGATGTGCGAACAGACGCTGCTGGATGAGCAGGACCTCTGTCTAGGACCCTCTCTGGACTCTGTATGTTTTCAGAACTGAGTCATGGCAGAAAAAGCCCAAACTGCCAGACATGTTTGCTCGAGAACTCCCGACAAGAAATAGCAAACCACAGACTCTGAACTAAGTCTCACAACAGCTATCCACCTACCACAAAAAAACAACTGGGACACTTGAACTGCGCAGAGCTGCTAGGGAAACACTGTAAGAGAGCTTCAATCTCCATTGCCTACATACGCTGCAGAGCCTGAGATGGCGTTTGCTCCACATACAGCCCATGCCAGGAAGTGTTGCCAGATTGCTCTCTCGGGTAGCACTATCCCCGAAGAGTGCTGTGCAGCAATGCGCCCTCTGGATGAGCGCACAGGTGTGTTGAGATGGGCTGTTCAGATGAGCAACGTACACCACTGCTCTTAAGAAATACCAAGGGAGGACAGATTTTAAAATGCATCCTACTCCCATTCACACTGCATATCAGACCACCCCTTATTGCCTGGAAGCGCCTGCTCCTCTTACTCAGGCAAAACTTCCATTGAAGCCAACAACCCTTATGCATTCCCTGAAATTCCTTTTGTATCCATATCCGCAGTATCAGCTAAAAACCAGCTGTTCCTCATGCTGCTCATGCGTGGGAGGTGCTCCCTGCAAACATCTGCAAAGCTACCTTATTATCTGCCTCCAGATCCCTCCTTAAAATAGTTCTCTGCTGTGAGGCCTACAATGTCAACAGGCTACCACCAATAGTGTCTCCTTTTACTCTCCAGCTGCTATTTCTTATCTTGTACTTAGACTGTGAGCTCCTTAGGGCAGGGACCCACCTATCACACTGAGGTTCTGGTCCATGTCTAGGGCTCAGAGGCATTATTCTAATACAAATAATAGCTAATGATAACCAACACCTGCAACAATTAAAGCTAGGTTTTCAAAGTTAGGCCTGTGCTATTGAATATCTAGGTTTGCATGAACCTGATGGAAATAAGATGTCTGTAGGCAAATCATGTATTCGCCTGCCTAGAAGGCCTATTATGCACCTCCCTGGCTATGTCCATGGTCAGTAGCTGATATGGCTACTGGGCGCTTGCACATGCAACTTACAAATGTACAATGTACAGAGGTGTGGCTTGTAATGCAGCACTGTATTGATGGGATGCCATGTTTAGAGTGATGGTTTAATTCTTTTATAATATAGGACAGCTCTCTAAGAAGAATGTAAGAACCAAACCATCTGACCAACAGCGTTTAGCTCTTTAGCACAGACATTGCTTTAGAAAAAGTTCATAATCAACAGCAGGAGATGCCAGATGGAAATGTTCCTCCAATCCCTGGCCCCAGGACTCATACCCACAGCTCCTCTTCACCTCCAAATGCCTTTCTGAGCTAGGTTCCCAGGAAGGAGAAGAGAGAAGGAAGGGTCAGGTTGGCTCCACAGAGGCTATGCCTTCAGGTCCTTGGTACCAGGTACTCCTGTCTGATCAATGGGATGGTCAGTACAAGATCTCCAAATAGATCCACAATCTCTAACTTCAATGGCAGGGAAACAGGAGCCTGTATCTATCTATCTATTCTGCCCTCGGTGGGTATGGACAATAAGCTATATCCATGTTGATAGACTAGTGGCTACAGATGATGGACTTAGTGATCCTCAAGTGTACCCATTGGCAAACCCACCTGGCTGTGCTATGAAAGCCTTTATGAATTGTGTCCTCCAAAACCACCATTACAAAGTAATGAATTTCAGAAGGTACAAACCCATATGGCAGATAAATACCAATTCCTGTATAGGCTGCCATCATGAACCACTGACTTCATGGGAGCTGCATGTGCATTTCTGATAATTGAATTTGATGTCTTGTTTGAGACTGTAAGGAGAACTTCTGGAGCAGAAAAGAGAAGGTATTATTATAGCACTACAACAAACTGTCTTCTGATAACAATATCACTTTATGCAGTTCAGTGTAGAGTGCTGTTATCCTCTGCCAAGAGTGGAAGTGTTTATTGTCAGACAATGTGCAACACTGTCATGTGTGTCATGTTTCTTAACAAGAGGGTTACAGCACTACACTGCCAGCCATAGAAGTTTAAGCTGATACGATTCTCAGTGTTATGGTTTACACATGGGAGTCAGTAACTAGGTCTTGCTGATTTCTACAAAATTTCTGAAGTCTCAACAGTGTCATGATAGTTCATGGCACATTATTACAAAGTCATTTTGGGGTGCAAAATTTGCTATAATTTCCATTCTTTCTCTGAAAAACATTATAGTCATAGATTTCAAGGCCAGCAGGGACCATTGTGATTATCTGGTCTGACCTCCTGGATAACACAGGCCAGAGACCTGCCCCAAAGTAATTCCCAGAGCAGAGCTTCTAGAAAAAACTTCCAATCTTGATTTTAAAATGGTCAGTGATGGAGAATCCACCACAATGCTTGGTCAGTTGTGCCAAATGATAATCACTCTCACTGTTAAAAAATGTACACCTTATTTCCATTCTGAATTTATCTAGGTTCAACTTCCAGCCAAAACAGAGTAAGCTCCTTGAATCTATTGCTATCAGGCAAGTTTTCTAATCCTTTCATCATTTTCATGGCTCTTCTCTGAAGCCTCTTCAGTTTATCAACATCCTCTCGAAGTGTGGGCACCAGAACTGCACACAGGTTTCCAGTGGCAGTCACTCCAGTGCCAAATACAGAGGTAAAATAACCTCTCTGCTCCTACTCAAGATCCCCGTTTACGCATCCCGGGATCACATTAGTCTTTTTGGCTACAGAATCGCACTAGGAGTTCATGTTCAGCTGATTATCTACCACAGCCCCCAAATCTTTTTCAGAGTCGCTGCTTCCCAGGATAGAGTCTCCCATTGTGTAAGTATGGCGGACATCCTTTCCCCTAGATAATACATTTACATTTAGTCATATTAAAACACATATTGTTTGCTGGTACCCAGCTTGTCAAGCAATTCAGATTGCTCTGTATCAGTAACCTGTCCTCTTCATTATTTACCGCTCTCCATTTGTGTGTCCTCTGCAAACTTTATCAATGATGATTTTATGTTTTCTTCCAGGTCAGTGAAAATGTTAAATAGCCTAGAGCTGGGAACCAATTCCTGCAGAACCCCACCAGAAATACTTCAAAAATGTTTGTTGAATATCATAGAATCATAGAATCTCAGGGTTGGAAGAGACCTCAGGAGGTCACCTAGTCCAACCCCCTGCTCAAAGCAGGACCAAGTCCAACTAAATCAATATAAAGAAATGCTTCAGTTTTTCATTAGTGAGACATTTGAGATAATAGTTGACGGTACAATATTTGTTTTTCAAAAGTATTAAGGAGAAATTGTTAGATCCAGCAGAGACCAGGTAGGTTCTGTATATGTATACATATTTTTACCAATGATATTTTATCACTGTTTGTCCCATCCTTCCTCACAGGGTTCAGATGCTAATCTAATAGAGGCAGCAAGTCATTCCTTTTCTCTTAATTCTTCAGGCCTTGTCAGCCACACGTCTTCAACTGGCAGTTGTTTTGCAACTTTCACCTATAGAAAAAGCTTGGGAATTTTCTACATAGTGAGCAATTGTAAGAGAATGCAAACTTTCAAAGAGTATATGCCAAACCTTTAAATTTCTAAGAAACCAAAAATACTTTTTTTCTTGTTGTGCAATATTAGGGTTTGCTGGCTTCAAAACAAAGTAAGTTGGACAGTTTGTTAACATAATGGATTATAGACAAAGTCAGATTTATAATTAACAGGAAAAAGATATTTCAATAGTATTTTGCTATATTTGATTGAGGGCAGAATCTCATGAACCTTGCCATGACTGGGCTTCACGTGTCTGTTAAACAGGTGGCAGCTCTGTAGAAGACTTGTTGAACCGCACAGCTGAGATCCCTGAAGCAGTAGCAGCACTTGGGGTCTGAGTGCGCTAGGCACTGTACAAACTCATCGGGAGGGAATTTCTGCCATCACAGAGTTCACAGTCTAAACAGACCAAGTGTAGAGGGAAGTGACCTGCCTGATGTCACTTGCTAGTCAATGGCCAAACCAGAAACAACCCAGATCTCCTGTCTCGCAGACCAGAGCCATGTCCACTAGACCCTACTACTACTCCTGGAGCTGGAGGTGTAACTGCCCCTCCCAACTCCTCAGGGCTGACCTGAGCACTGGAATGGGTTACGTAGGGAGGTGGTGAAATCTCCTTCCTTAGAGGTTTTTAAGGTCAGGCTTGACAAAGCCCTGGCTGGGATGATTTAGTTGGAGATTGGTCCTGCTTTGAGCAGGGGGTTGGACTAGATGACCTCCTGAGGTCCCTTCCAACCCTGATATTCTATGAGAGGAAAGATACCTGTATTCCTGTTCACTCCTGCAAGATCTCGAAGGTGAGTCAGCAGCATCTCATGAGCTGAATGCTGCTGAGAAATCCAATGGTGCACATACAGTTTGCATGGCCAGCAGATCATCCAGCATTAATATTCTGCACTTCTATAGCACCCACAGCCAAAGATCTCAAAGTGCTTTAGAAATATGCATACATTAAGTGGCCACTTTAAAATTTAGTCTAACTGCTTCCATAAATCATGAAGTTGGCCTGTGCAAGTGGTAAGCCTCCTTCATCGGCGCACCTCTTCAGCGGGAGCAGACCAGGGCTGTTTGCGACTGCCCACAGACAGGATGCAGGCAGATAGTGTTCTTTAAAATCAATGCACTTGTAAAAAGGGCAGCTCAGGAGACTGAAGCCCTTTCCTTATCCAAAACTCAGGTGTGACAGACAATGACAACAGATTAACAGCCCTTCCCACCACCCTGCCTCACACTCCACTGTCAGAGCCAGTTCTTGGATTCAGAAAGGGGGGTCAAACGCATTCTGACCTGCCCTCTCTGCAGAGACTGCTGATTTGTGCCAAGTGTGAGAGAGCTTCCTGTAATCTCTTCACTAAAATTAAAGGTCAAAACTTCATTTCACACAGGCCAGCCGATGAGCGGCTGGTACCATTACAGAATTCCCTCAAGCTCTGAAATTTGTGGGCATGCAGAAGTCATCGTGCCCTTTGGACACAGCACTAGTCGTTTGTATAAAGCACAAGAATTGCCAAGACCATGCTGTAAAGACAGCTGTGCATCTTTGCCCTTTTTCAGTGTACTGAACAGGGTCAGTTTTTCAATGGACTCCATTAAATGTGCCCCAAATATTTACATGCACATTACTACTGTTATTGGTTTACACATGTTCTGACAGAACAAGGAGTTATGGTCTCAAGTTGCAGTGGGGGAGGTCTAGGTTGGATATTAGGAAACACTATTTCACTAGGAGGGTGGTGAAGCACTGGAATGGGTTACCTTAGGGGTGGAATCTCCTTCCTTAGAGGTTTTTAAGGTCAGGCTTGACAAAGCCCTGGCTGGGATTAATAATTTAATAATGGAGATATCCTATCTCCTAGAACTGGAAGGGACCTTGAAAGGTCATTGAGTCTAGCCCCCTGCCTTCACTAGCAGGACCAAGTACTGATTTTGCCCCAGATCCCTAAGTGGCCCCCTCAAGGATTGAACTCACATCCCTGGGTTTAGGAGGCCAATGCTCAAACCACTGAGCTATCCCTCCCCCCAATGATTTAGTTAGGGATTGGTCCTGCTTTGAGCAGGGGGTTGGACTAGATGACCTCCTGAGGTCTCTTCCAACCTTGATATTCTATGATTCTATGTGCACCTAGAGACCCGAAGCAAATTTGGGGTCCCACTGTGCTAGGGACGGTACAGATACACAGATTGAACGTGAGAACATAAGAACTGCCATACTGAGTCAGACCAAAAGGTCCATCAAGCCCAGTATCCTGTCTTCTGACAGTGGCCAATGGCAGGTGCCCCAAAGGGAATGAACAGACAGGTTATCATCAAGTGATCCATGCCCTGTCACCCAATCCCAGCTTCTGGCAAACAGACGAGGGACACCATTCCTGCCCATCCTGGCTAATAGCCATGGATGGACCTATCCTCCATGAATCTATTTAGCTCCCTTTTGAACCATGTTATAGTATTGGCCTTCACCACACCCTCTGGCAAGGAGTTCCAGAGGTTGACAGTATTTTTTTCATGCAACGCACTTTCTTGTGTTTGTTTTAAACCTGCTACCTATTAGACTGGGAACTCCTTGGGGAAGGGTCCATTGAATTAATGAGACAGGCAAAGCATGGGAGAAGAGAAGGATTGATTGTTACCTTCATTTTTCAGATGGGGAATTGAGAGATGAAGTGACTTGCTCAAAAAGTCATGCAGGGAGCGAATGGCACAGCTGGGCAACTGAAACCAAATCTCTCAAATCCAAGTCCAATGTTTTAGCATGGCCAGCCTTCCTCTCTGTGACTCAAAGCCTGGCACGTAACCATGAACTAGATTAGTGCACAGACAGTTCAGGATTTACATTTGTATTTCTCCATTCTGCACGCTCCAACAGCTGTGTCTACAAAGACAGTAGGATGCAGAAGGTGTGAACTGCTTGGTGACCCCGGCTGAGTTCAGGGCCTTGGCACACTGCAAGTTTTCAGGCCTCCTAAATCTTAGAGGAGATTAGCTGCACCCCAGAGGAGCCTTTATAAATTTCAGGCGTAACAGCTCCATAGGCCTGACATCCCAGATTGCCACATTCATCCATACATGCTGGTTGTTCAGTGGACAGGGAGGTGGTTTAGATGGTCTGGGTTTGGTAAACCACTTCTTCTACCTATCCCAGAAACTGGTGTCAATCATTGTGCAAGCATCCACGATCTTCATCTGTCCAAGGCAGTAATAAAGTCCAACCGCTTATCTTCTTCAATGCAATCCAGACATCATTTCCTCACAGTCTCTTTCCTACCACCCTCTTTTGACATGATACCTTCACCTCATTCCCTTCGTTCATCCTCTCTTGGTTTAGACACATGCCAAGTGGAGCTTACTGGATTTTGTCAGCCACATCAAAGACTGATTTCTATCCTGATACTTTCCTTTTGAAATCGGTTTCTTTGTGTAACTCTTATGACATGAGGCTCTCTCATCTCAAACACGTGTGGATGTTGTACCTGCTGTCTCTATCGCCCATCCTTCTACCCCATACAGCATTGTGGGCTGCACCATAACTCTATACAGTTGGACTTTTCATACAGAACCCCTGAAATGTGATTCCACACTCTTCCAGCACTTCCCAGCCTGGACGGTCTCTCACATTTAAGCTTGGTATCTTCCGTGACCCACTGCAGGTGCAATTATGGAAATTGTTGAAATTCTAACCCAGTGTGGACTGAACTTCCATAGAGCACTGAAGAGGTTAAAGGAGTATTTAAATGGTAAAAGTTAGTTATTCCCCATGTTCAGTTAATTTTTAAGAGTCCTAGAAACAGCAGGTGTTCCTGTCTGAAGGCTGAATGTACAGTATATCCACTTTCTCTAATGGAGTCTCTGGTTACAGAGAATGACACTTTTGTTCTTAGATGAAAGCAAATTAGGATGGCCCTCAAGAATCTGGGACATTTGATGGTCATACCAAAACCAGTGAAAAATATGCCGAAATGACTAGGCTTCATTGTTCTAGACTGGCCTGCAGATGGCAGCCTTGTGCTACCACAGTTGGTGCTGGATGGAGCCCACTGCATTTTTCCCTCTCTTCCGTTTTCCTGGGGAGGGGATCTCTTAGCTTTTACCTTACATCTGTGCAGTTACATTCACTGTGAAACACACCGTTCCAGCTTCTTTCTTATGACTTCAGTAAAACATACTCCAGAGAGATGCTTATAGCAGTTAGCTACTTTTGTAAAACAAATACACAGAGATTTATCTTCCTGCAGGGTCATTCATTTCAAAGGATATAATTTGGTGTATTACAGGGCATAAGAATGCTGTGCTGTATGAGGTTACATTCCAGTGATGTGAAATTCCAGGTACTCGGCCCTTCCTGCCTAAGGACTCTGCATGCTCTTCACCGACTCTGGCACAATGGAAACAGGGAGTGGCAGACAGCCAGAAGAGCAAACTAGTTTTCATCAAGGATATTTACAGTTTTCCAGACAAGATAGTCATCTCTGTGGTGGCTCCCTGACCTCCAGCCAGTGAGAGTTTCCAGGTGGGGTGAGGGATGGCTGAAGCAGTGGTGGGACTGGTCTGACAAGACAATAGAGGCTCATCTCTCCTAAAATGTCTGGCTGCAGGAGGCATCTGCTCACTTTATAGCTACTCATCTTAACACCAAAAAAGGTATATAAAATGGATAAGGGCCCCAAATTTAACCCCACTAGTTGGCTTCTGCTCTCAATTAAAGCATTAAAGTTAAACAGTGTTAACAAAAACTTTTGCCTCATAGATAACTGAAGAATTGCTGAGAGTTGCACAGTCCAGAATCGCAGCCCCTTGTCCCAAGTGCTGGGGGAGTTTGATAATGATCAGTTTGTGATTTCAGAAGCCTCATGCTTGTTTTATTTTTAAGTTCTTGTTCTGCAATTGCCATTCACACTCCTAGTGTGCTAGCCATTTCCCTGCTCTGCTGAGCCAGCCAACAACAAGAGGAAGGGCCAGTTACTCAGGAAAGGAGCTGCCTGCCTCTGTGGAGTCAGTGACAATTGCAGGAACAGCATCTCAAAGTCATGGGGAAAACGGGGAAGAGGAAGAGATGGAAATGGATGAAAAGGAGAACAAATGGAGGAGGAAAGTGTAGCTGTGTATGGGGGGAAATGGCAAAGAGCTGAGTGTGCATTTTTCTTTCCACATAAACTTTACTCCAGATTAAAGGAAAGAGGAAGAAAGAAAACTTGTGAAGCCTTCAGGAGAGAGTGAAATCCTGCAGCTAAAATGAAAAACAAAATGGGCAATGCCTGTGCAGCAGACAGGCTCCTTTGCACTTAGTGAAGTCAATGGTAAAGATACCACCCACTGCAATGAGGCAGGACCCTGAAAGCAGAATCACAGCACACCAGAGACTGGTAGTGCAAGGCTGCACTTCCTTTCTGCATTCCAGACAGAGGGAAGCAGGCAAGGGGGTGGGAGAGAAGGAAAGCACAAAGAGAAAACAGGGGAACGGGTAAAAGGTAGGATTGAGCTGGGGACAGAAAGTGGGGCAGGTGCACGTGTCTGTCTTGGGACTCAGGCTAAAGAAACATGACCGTTTTTTTGAAAATCTTCGGACAGCAGCAGCTCTCCCAAAAGCTGCATGTTAAATCAAACAAACTCCATCTCCATATACGTTTATTTTCCTTCCTAAGCATGGAGTCTGGCGCTCTGTTTAAACACTAAGATTCATATCCTGCCTTTGAACATTAAGCAAAGAAGCAAGCTGAAAGGCGAGTTGCTCCTTTCGTTTTCCTAAATGTTGAAGCAATGCAGACAACAATAGCGAGCTTAGCACGAAGCTGAATGCATCTTCATGCTGGTATAAAAATAAATTGAGTGTTCCTGGGGCTCACTGGGCTGTTCCTAATCCTGAGGCTGCACAGAATGAGACAATACAAACTATTAAGAGAAAAGAGGAAATAGATTCTAACCACCATATTTTATTTCTGCAGCTCTGGTGCAAATAAATAAATAAATAAATAAATAAATAAAAAGATCCTTTCAATTAAAAACAGTTAATTAAAAACAATACATTGTGAGCTACGTTCAGATAAACTACAATAGTTACGTGGACTTGAGGAAATAGGATTAGGGGACCGTAAAACTGGTTCTAGTAGTCAATCAGGTATAGAACTGATCAGAGTTTAAGTTATGATCTGTCTGTTAAGAAAAATCCATGCTAGCAGGAAGAGTGATCGGGAGACTGTAATGGAATGCTAAACTATATTATACTGTTCCATTGTTAAGTGATGAAGTTTGTAAAATACCTTATTTAAGCGACCCTCAGTCATACCTGGCAGATCATTAAAGGATCTGATGAGGAACACATCAGGTGTGTACCAGGCTCAGAAGGGAGGTCTGTAGCCAGTCCATATCTCTTAAGGAACATGACGTGGTGTTAGCAGTAGGATTAGTGGTAGAGGAGAACAGAGACAGAAGGAACAAAGGCTGGAGGATCTCATCAACATGTCACTCTCCAATGCTCCAGAGAACTTCAACTTTGACAAACCTTCACCATGGGTAGACTGGATGCAGCATTTATTTTGCAAGATTGCTCATTGCGAACAAGCTCCACAAGGAAACTGGAGACATATGGGTATTTTCTTTAAATTATGCTATGTCAGAGCATATCTTTAAATCCTTTTACTTTACTGAAGACAGTCACAAAGATGACTATGAAGGGGTTCTGGCTATGTTTGCTACATATTTTATATTCCAGAGAAATGTGGTTTATGAAAGAGCATGTTTTCAGCAGAGAATTCAGGAACTAGAGGAAACTTTTGAATCTTTTATAAGAGCTCTAAATACATTGGTTGAAAACTGATTTTTGGGGATGCAAAACAAGAAGCTATCAGAAACAGGCTGGTTATTGGGTTAAGAGATAAAAAGCTTTCACAGCAGCTACAATTGAAAACAGATTTGCCAGATTAGTCTGTGTAGCCACAGCTATACAGAAAGCAAGGCAGGATTAATTTGGGGGTGGGGAAACTAGCTTACAAACTATAAACAGACCCTTGAGGGTAAAAAGTAATTATCATAAAATCCCTGAGGCAAGGAGAGAAAACTCCCAGGACAAGAGGGCCAAATTCCAGCCAACATGCACAAGGTGTGGAAAAAGTCATATCCCAAGAGATGATGCTTGTTCACCCAGAAGCACATGGTGTAATAAATGCATGAAATGTGGACATTCTGCAGCTGTTTGTCTGTAATGAGTCAACACCATGACAGCTTGGTATGGCAATCAAGAGCCACTATTTCTGGGATCGAGTATTTGTGATGACAGAGCTTGCCTGGATATTGAAATTGAATATTCATGGCAAGAGTATTTACTTTAAAATGGACTCAGGAGCAGATATCACAGTCATCTCATAAGGGACTTACAATCATCTTCAACACCTCCCAGAGCTGAAGTCACCTGACAACTCTGACTAGCCCTGGATGGATTCTGAACTACATAGGTCAGTTCACCATGGAAGCAACTTACAAAGACAAAAGCTTTGCATTCACAGTGCATGTGATCAAAGGATTACAGACCAACAGCCTTGTGAACCAGAGTGGCAACCATGATGGGCCTAGTGAGAAAGGTGGAGGAACTCGACAGAGGATTTGATGATATTGGACTTTTGAAAGGCAATCCAGTACAAATCAATTTTAAAAGAACGCTGAACCATACATTGTACAAACACCCCTACCAGAGAGACCTTGGAAGAGACCAGCGGCAAATTTATACTAATTAAGAGGACATTACCTGTCTATTGTAGACTATTTTTATAGGTATTCAGAAGTAATGTATTTGAAAGACGTAACATGTGACAGTGTTATCGAGAAACTGACATGCATTTTTGCTCATTTCGGTATTCCAGGGCAACTAGTGACAGACAACAGGCCACAATTCACTGCACCAGAATTTAAGTCATTCCAAACTAAATATGATTTTGATCATATTACTAGCAGCCCACATTACCCACAAGTGAATGGAGAGGCTGAGAGAGCTGTCCAGACAGCCAAGAAAATCCTACAGCAGGAAGATCCATTCCTTGCTCTTCTGAGTTACGGATCAAACACCAAGAGTGGCCACTGGCTATAGTCCAGCACAACTCCTGAAGGGAAGACAACTCAGAACTACTGTTCCAACGTTGGGGAAAAAATTATTTCTAAAGGGGCCAGACATGAAGAGAGTAGCCAAATTGGATAAAAGAGCTTATGAACACTTTTACATCAGATGTCACCCAGTTAGGGAACTGCCAGGTCTAGGACCTGGGTGACTGTGTTCATGCCAAACTGGATGGAGAAGAAAGGATGGATAACTCCAGCTGTCATGAAGAAAAAGAATTCAGTGCCTAGATCATATGTGATCGAGACCAACAGTGGAGAGTTCAACAGGAACAATTTACATCTACAGATTGCTCTGTTGATTGTTCTTTCTGAGGAACAAACTGTACAGATGGTGGATGCAGAACAAGAAGACCACTCAAGGATTCCAAACTGACCACAGCCAGTCATTGCAACTAATGGACAGCCAGATGACCATGTGGTTATGTAATTAGAAAATCTGCACGATTCAGAGACACTTAACAGGCTGATCTGTACTGAACTTCAAAAGACAGTGTGATCGCATCAGTATTGTATATGGTAGGAATGTAGAACAAAGGGGGAGATGTAATGGAATGCTAAAATGTATGACACTGTTCAGCCACTAGGTGGCATGGTGAGTACAATACCTGATTTAAGCTAAACACGGCCATGCCTGGCAGAGCATTAAAGGATTTTATGATAAACACATCTGGTGTGTACCAGGCTAAGAAGGAAGCTCTGTAGCTAGTCCATATTTGGTACAGGAACAAGACAAGGATTGCAAGTGCTGAGATGTTCAGACATCAGTCTCTTCAAAGGAGCATTTTTGTTGCAAGAGGAGGAAGGGCAGTTAAGGTGCTTGCCCATGGGGAGGGAAGGATGAAGTTAGAAACTCCATGTCCAGTATTAAGCTATCAGAAAATGCCACGTTTCTTTCCCCCAAGAGACTCTCTGGTCACTAGGTCAGCCTCGGCACCCCAGTGCTACTGCTTGAGAACAAACAAGGGACAAAAAGAAGATAGCAGGAAACCATAACACGATGGAGCCAATTCACATCAAGCAGAGTGGGGAAGGATGGGAAGGGCCAGCTGGCACTGAGGTGGGATTAAATTAGGCAATTATAATGCAGAAAACAATGTCATGTGATGAGCACATGGCTGAGCTTGAGAGGTAAAGGGTCACCAGACTGTTATATTTAAGATGCACAGTTCTCACTGAGATTATCAGGAATTACCAAAGCACTGAGAGGAAGGGCAGCCTTGTGGTTAGTGCATTGGATTAGGTCTCAGGAGCTCTGGGTTCAGTTCTCAGCTCAGCCAGAGACTCTGTAACCTTGGTCATGTCACTTTACCACACTGCACTTCAATTCTCCAGCTACAAAATGGTGAGTCTTCCTCCTCACTTTGATTTGGACAATAAGCTCTTAGTATGTGTCTGTACAGCACCTAACACGGTGGGGCTCCGATTTGGGTTGGGATCCTCCAATACAAAAACAAACAAACAAAAAACTAATTCCTTTGTGCTTATATCACTTATATGTAGAGTTAGTATCACTATCCAAATCTAAACAAGTCATTTTAGCCAACCATTTCCCCTCAGACATAGAACCCTAAGCCAATATCTGTATAACCTTCTAATTGGAAGTAGTGAACCTGGCTTTTCATGCCCATGGACAGCAAGGTGGTTGAACTGATAAGAAAGCAGCTGACTTAGCTTTTTCTTGAGAAAGTTCTGATTTCAGATTTTGTCCTTTGTTTTCTCTTTAGGTATTGGTAACACACACCACCACAAACAGTTGTCTGTTAGAGACCTCCTTGCATTCAACTGTGACTTCCGCAATTATCAGACTGTGGGCATCATGCTGTTGTGAACCTTGAATTGTTTATATAATCCACATACAAGAGAGCACTGGCTAAAATCTGATGTTCTGTCAGATCATAAATACATACTTGCATTTAGCTCTGTAGGAGCCCCTGACATCTTCATATCAACAGTAAGAAATTCAGTGGAACCTCAGAGTTACAAACACCAGCGTTACGAACTGACCAGTTAACCACACACCTAATTTAGAACCAGAAGTACACAATCAGGCAGCAGCAGAGACCAAAAAAAAAAAAAAATACATAAAGCAAATACAGTACAGTGCTGTGTTAAACGTAAACTACTAAAAAAACCAAAACACAATAGAAAAGCAGCATTTTTCTTCTGCATAGTAAAGTTTCAAAGCTGTATGAAGTCAATGTTCCATTGTAAACTTTCGAACGAACAGCCATAACGTTTTGATCAGAGTTACGAACATTTCAGAGATATGAACAGCCTCCATTCCTGAGGTGTTTGTAACTCTGAGGTTCTACTGTATAGACAACCTGGGTCTGACAACAGTCACTGCATAGAGAGGAAAAACTTTTTCAAAATCTTGCTTTTTCCCCCTCTTTATAGAGCCATTTCGACAGATCTGTTATAAAATGTAATCCATCAACACTGGAAATCAATGTCATTATTGCGAGAACATGTTGTTTTGGCTCTGAAATGTGCACCCATATGGCCAAGGCAGGAGATGAACTATTGAATTAAAATCTTGCACTGCAGTTCCTTACTGCGTTGTTCCTCTGTACCAAAGTGTTTATGCAGAGTAACAAGCAGAGCAGCTCTCTTGCTTGCCAGTACACGTGCATACATGCGGGCTGTGAACTCATCAGTTTGAATAAATAAGCAAGGTTGAGCCTAGTCATTGCTTGGATGGAGACCTGTAGCAGTCTCGGCCGCAGTTCGGCCCTCAGCGGGGCTGTGGGGTATCCCACCGCCTCGCTACAAGACCTTTAGGGAAAATCCACAGGGCTACAGGAAGGAGCTGGTTAATTACATTCAATTTTCAGCCCTCTGTGGTTCTTGGTCTCCCAAGGGTGAGAGAGCAGCATTGCTGACCGAATGGCCATTCTCATTGTATCTCTGACTTGTCTGAAAGCAGAAACAGATTTAAAGTTTTTATTAAAGTTAAAGGTTTAAAATTAAATATACACAAGTTAAGAGCAGGGCCAGCTCCAGGGATTTTGCCGCCCCAAGCGGCGGGGAAAAAAATAAAAAAGCCGTGATCACGATCGGTGGCACTTCGGCGGCAGCTCCACCGCACCGTTTCATTCTTCGGTGGCAATTCAGCGGCAGGTCCTTCCCTCCGAGAGGGAATGAGGGACCCACCGCCAAATTGCCGCCGAAGAGCCGGACGTGCCGCCCCTTTCCGTTGGCTGCCCCAAGCACCTGCTTGCTGCGCTAGTGCCTGGAGCCGGCCCTGGTTAAGAGGGAAGGTACTGTACATCTGGGGTCTGGCTTGAATTATGAGGGTTTACAGGTATCAGTAACAAGGATCACGGGATACATACATATCACATAACCAGCATAGACCCAGATTGGGGTGCGTGGGTTTTTAAAGCGTCAGTGGATAAGTAGGTTTGGGTAAGCCACCCATGGAATGTATAAAGAGTCCAAGTCAGTATCAGTGTCGCGAATAAGTACATGGGTGGGGTGTGTCCCTTGGTCCGTCAGGGAAAGAAGTGGGTTATTTCCCTGGTTGGTGGTCTTGATTACTCAATGTGGTATTGACGGTGTCCTACTAGTACTAATGCCAACCCAGGATGGAGAATTCTGACAAGATTGCTAGGCCAAAGGAGCTAATGTAAGTTCAGCATCCAAACCTTCTGAGCTCATCTCCATGAGGTCATGCGAGTTAGCAGCCTACCCGCTAACATGGGAAGTGCAGCCCAGCGCAGGAATAAGTCACAGGTACCCCAGCAGTACATATGCAGGCACCGTGTCGCCAGCTAATTACATACTTGTAACCTAGGGAATAGAATTCCTGCAGTTTCACTCTGAACTCTGGTCTCTCAAGTATTATTTGTATTGCAGGGGCCTATAGCGGCTTCAGCTGAAACTGGAATGCCATGGCGCTGGGTGCTGCAAACATATTGAGATAATCTCTCACTGCTTGAATTGTTTACAGTCTAAAAATAGAAAAGATGGAAAAAAACATGAGTGAAGGGAGAACAAGTGACTGGTCCAGTCAGACACAATTCCAGATTAAAATCCACCATGGCCATATCATAGAATCACAGAATATCAGGGTTGGAAGGGACCTCAGGAGGTCATCTAGTTCAACCCCCTGCTCAAAGCAGGACTAACACCAACTAAATCATTCCAGCCAGGGCTTTGTCAAGCCTAACCTTAAAAACCTCTAAGGAAGGAGATTCCAACACCTCCCTAGGTAACCCATTCCAGTGCTTCACCGTCCTCCTAGTGAAAAAGTTTTTCCTAATATCCAACCCAAACCTCCCCGACTGCAACTTGAGACCATTACTCCTTGTTCTGTCATCTGCTACTACTGAGAACAGTCTAGATCCATCCTCTTTGGAACTCCCTTTCAGGTAGTTGAAAGCAGCTATCAAATCCCGCCTCATTCTTCTCTTCTTCAGACTAAACAATCCCAGTTCCCTCAGCCTCTCCTTATAAGTCATGTGCTCCAGCCCCCTAATCATTTTTGTTGCCCTCCACTGGACTCTTTCCAATTTTTCCACATCCTTCTTGTAGTGTGGGGCCCAAAACTGGACAGCACTCCAGATGAGGCCTCACCAATGTCGAATAGAGGGGAATGATCATGTCCCTCAATCTGCTGGCAATGCCTCTACTTATAAAGCCCAAAATGCTGTTAGCCTTCTTGGTAACAAGGGCACACTGTCGACTGATATCCAACTTCTCGTCCACTGTAACCCCTAGGTCCTTTTCAGCAGAACTTCTGCCTAGCTACTCGGTCCCTAGCCTGTAGCAGTACATGGGATTCTTCCGTCCTAAGTGCAGAACTCTGCACTTGTCCTTGTTGAACCTCATCAGATTTCTTTTGGCCCAATCCTCTAATTTATCTAGGTCCATCTGTATCCTATCCCTACCCTCCAGCGTATCTACCACTCCTTCCAGTTTAGTGTCATCTGCAAACTTGCTGAGGGTGCAATCCACGCCATCCTCCAGATCATTAATGAAGATATTGAACAAAACTGGCCACAGGACTGACCCTTGGGGCACTCCGCTTGATACTGACTGCCAACTAGACATGGAGCCATTGATCACTACCCATTGAGCCCGATGATCTAGCCAGTTTTCTATCCACCTTATAGTCCATTCATCCAGCCCATACTTCTTTAACTTGCTGGCAAGAATACTGTGGGAGACCGTATCGAAAGCTTTGCTGAAGTCAAGGAATAACATGTCCACTGCTTTCCCCTCATCCACAGAGCCAGTTATCTCGTCATAGAAGGCAATTAGGTTAGTCAGGCATGACTTGCCCTTGGTGAATCCATGCTGACTGTTCCTGATCACTTTCCTCTCCTCTAAGTGCTTCAGAATTGATTCCATATGAATGTTCTTGCTAGTGAACTTGTTTACGAGGATGTTTTTTGAGACCATGAAAGCACCATGGACCCAATCACAATGAAATCGCTAAATGGTGGTAGGAAATGTTTTCCAGCATTTACCCAGCTTTGCCAAAACCTGATTGGGAATTGCGCATTCCCCTGAGAGACTGCTGAGAAGAGAGTAGCACTCAAGGTGCCAAAAGTTTCTTGACAAACAATTTCAGGTGTATTTGAGTGGCTGCCTGTGAAGCATTCAAAATCTCGTTTTAGATCTTCTGGGGTAGTCTGAGACAGCATCCCTTACAAATGCTCTGTCTATGGACTCTCACCGGTTCTCTCTCATGCATTCTAATGAGCTCCACTGAGCAACATTTCTATTAGGCCGTTTCCATCTTATGACAGTCCCATTTTCACAGACTTTGCTTCCCTGAGGCAAAGGAGGCGGTTTCTAGTTCAGTCAAAAGAAGGCAAACGGAGCGGGAAGAGCACGTCTGTGGTCAGATGTGCCCTCCATCCCCCAATATCGAGCACTGTGGAGTCACAGATTCCGGCTGTGATAACTATACAGGAGAGCTTCTCCCCACAGTACACAAAAACCATCTGCTGCAGCAGGACGCTGGCGCCTGGAGGACAGTAGTAATTGTGTATTTAAGGTGCTTTTCTGACGGGACATTCTAGGCAACATTACAATAGTCGCAACAATTAAAGGGTTATTCAAAAGTACAGGAAAAAAACAAACCCATTTAGATGAAATCAAAACACCTCAACCCCTGTATTGTGCCAAAAACAGAGCTAGAAATGGGGCTGAGCACCGATTAAAGGAGCTGATTCAACCGAAGAGTGAGGAAATGCCGTGCCAGGCCTCAGACAGAACTGTGGACAGTGCTCACTCAGTACGAAGGGGAAACACCTACATGCAAATGAAGGCTGATTTGCACTGCAGAACGGTCACAACCAGAAAACATCAGGCATTGCTAGGAAAAAGCAAACTACCTTGGCACTAATTTTCCATACTGCCTTTTATTTTTGCATTTCTCCATTGACACCAGATTTTCCTTCAGTTTGGTCCTGCCATGAAGTCATGAGTAGGTGTATGATATTTATTTATGCATTGTGTTTATTACAGTAGTGACAAAGGGCCAGTCGAGAACAGGGCCCCATTGCAATAGGCACTGTACAAACACAGAGTAGCAGACGGGCCCTTTCCTGAAGAGCTCACAGTACAACTAGACCAGGCAGGGGCCGGATGAGGGAAGGGGCAGAACACGCCTGCAGCGTGAACAATGGGATGGCAGCAAACGTCATGTTAGAGCCACAATTTGGGGGGCAGAGAGGGACGAGCTAAACATGAAGGGGAGGAGAGGGTAAGAGGGCAGGTGTGGCAGTGAAGAGACTGACTGGGGGGAGGGCTCGGGCTAACAGTCCATCAGCACAGGGCAAAGAAAATTCAGTCACACGGCTCTCTGAATGCCAGAGGAGGGGTAGTGCTGTTGGACTGGGCCGGATGAAACGCAGGATGGAGCTACTCTCCGGCATGTCAAGAGGGATTCCCCTCCACCCCACCACCCCCCCGATGCTCCCACCGACACATGCACACTGACCGCCAAGCCCAGAGACGCTTTCTGTTCCCCTCACACTAATGTGCCAGCAGGGTACAGAGCAGCGCTAGAGGAGAACTCAAGAGGCTGAACCGGACTCTTCCTGCCCCTCCACATGGAGCCGGAGAGCGGAGCGGAGCCAGCGGGAGTGTGCTGAGCTCGCAGGGGGGTGGGGTGGGGGATGGAAGTCAGTGTCTTTCCCCAACATGGCGGGGCCCACCTTCTTCCTGACTGCTCCCTTAGGGGACAGCTCTCTGGGGAGGGGAGGAGGTCCCATGAACAGGAGGCTAGAGCCTCTCTAGCACCCCTCAGCTAAGCACGTAGTAGGCCCCTGGGCCCCACTCCCACACAGGCCCCAACAAAGTGCCGTAAACTTTAAATGAACTAAAAGAAACACCAAATAAACAAGCACGCCCACTCACCCCATGAATCTGTGCTCACTCCTTCAGCAGGCATCTCCCACACGTATAGAACCGCTTCTTATTGCCTTTGACATCCCTCACTAGGTGTTATTGGAGATATACATCAGAAATGAACGGCTTTCCCCCAGACTCAGCTCAGTCGCTGGGACAGTGCCCTGCCTTGAAGTTTCTGTAGCAGCTCCCCCTCCTTAGTGTCTAGTGGCAGGCCAGCTACGCTCTGCCATACCCATATGTATTCACGAGAGCGGCAACAAACCGCCTCCTGCTGCTATGCAGTACCTTCAATATGGATGCCTAGTGTGACTACTCTTACACTGAGCATGCTCAGTGAAGCCCTATTTGGCTTTCCCAACGTGACCCGCTATCTTGCCTTCACTCTTCGGGGCATGCTCTCTCGAGTGAAAAAGCAGCAATGGGCATTTTGTCTTTGGCTTCATGGGGATGTGGATCAGGTGCTAAAGTAGAATGGGGTGTAATGATATTTCTGAGCTTTTCAGTCATCTAGCTTTTTAAAGCTATGCTGTACCCAACTACTCCCTGAAGGAGAGGGCCTGGAATTTCACCTCAAATCCACATGAGGAGCAAAACTCGCTGACATTTGGAGATTTTCACATTTACGTTTTGGATCTTAATGCAGTGTCAGAATTTGCATGTTCAAGGAGTTAGCCTAGATTTCTAACCTAGGGCAATCAATCAAATTAACTCTCCAGAGGGCTTTTAGTGCAGTAATTGTGGTCTCAGTTTAGTTTTTCCAAATGAGACATATTATCCCTTTGACCTGATAGAGCATGTGATTGTTATCTAGTCATTTAGTATCGGCTTTCCCTTCTGATTAGTGAGTGAAAGATCACTGTGACTGTTTAGTCTAAGCAAGCTGCAAAAATTCAAAGATTGGCTGAATGTTCCCTGCAAAGGTTTTCTAGTTTTTGGTTGTTGAAGTCTGTGTTAAATCATAAATCACTGATGTGTTTGGTCTTGGGAATATTCCTAGAGAGATCAGCAACCTCAGCTTCTGAAAACATAACCTACAAAATGTGGAGAGTTCTGTTAGGTCACAACACAGTAGAAGAACAGGAAGGCATCATACTCTCATCCCTGTCTCTAGACATTGGCAGATATGTGAGATTAATGCTGTGATATGTTAAAACAAATAAAGTAAAACCTTCTTTTAATGATTTTATCCAATTACAGCACTAAGCTGTGACCTGTCTGTCTCCCTCAAGTCATAACAAGAGTCTTCAAACACAGGCCCAGTAATTAAAAGGTGCTTTACACAGGTTACATCCAGTCATAGGCCTGGTCTACACTACGAGTTTAGGTCGACTTTAGCCGCGTTAAATCGACTTAAGCCTGGACACGTTTACACTACGAAGCCCTTTCTTTCGACTTAAAGGGCCCTTTAAACCGGTTTCTTAACACCACCTCGACGAGGGGATTAGCGATAAAATCGGCCTTAGGGGGTCGGAATTGGGTTAGTGTGGACGGAATTCGACATTATTGGCCTCCGGGAGCTATCCCACAGTGCTTCATTGTGACCGCTCTGGACAGCACTCTCATCTCAGATGCACTGGCCAGGTAGACAGGAAAAGCCCCGCGAACGTTTGAATTTCATTTCCTGTTTGCTCAGCGTGGAGAGCACAGGTGACCATGCAGAGCTCATCAGCACAGGTAACCATGATGGAGTCCCAGTCCCAGTCCCAGGATCGCAGAAGAGCTCCAGCCTGGACCGAACGGGAGGTACGGGATCTGATCGCCATCTGGGGAGATGAAGCAGTGCTCGCCGAACTCCGAAGCAGTAAAAGAAATGGCAAAACATTAGAAAAGATCTCCAAGGCCATGAAGGACAGAGGCCATAACAGGGACGCACAGCAGTGCCGCGTGAAAATTAAGGAGCTAAGGCAAGCCTACCACAAAGCCAGAGACGCAAACGGAAGGTCCGGGGCTGAGCCGCAAACATGCCGCTACTACGCGGAGCTGCATGCCATTCTAGGGGGTGCAGCCACCACTAGCCCAAGCGTGTGCTATGAGTCCCTCGCTGGAAACAGGGAAGCGGGTTCGGCAGACGAGGAAGATGAGGATGGAGAGAACATAGATAGCTCACAGCAGCAAGGAAGCGGAGAAACCAGTTACCCCAACAGCCAGGATATGTTTGTCACCCTGGACCTGGAACCAGTAACCCCCGAACTCACCCAAGACCCTGAGGGCACACAGGGGACCTCTGGTGAGTGTACCTTTGTAAATATTACACATGGTTTAAAAACAAGCGTGTTTAATGATTAATGATTTATTTGCCCTGGCAATCATGGCCAGTACAGCTACTGGAAAAGTCTGTTAACGTGTATGGGGATGGAGCGGAAATCCTCCAGGGACATCTCCAGAAAGCTCTCCTTCATGTACTCCCAAAGCCTTTGCAAAAGGTTTCTGGGGAGGGCTGCCTTATCCCATCCGCCATGGTAGGACACTTTACCACGCCAGGCCAGTAGCACGTAGTCTGGAATCATTGCATAACAAAGCATGGCAGCGTATGGTCCCGGTGTTTGCTGGCATGCAGACAACATCCATTCCTTATCGCTCTTTGTTATCCTCAGGAGAGTGATATCATTCACGGTCACCTGGTTGAAATGGCGCAATTTTATTAAGGGGACATTCAGAGGTGCCCCTTCCTGCTCTGCTGAACAGAAATATTCCCCGCTGTTAACCACGCGGTGGGGGGGAGGGGTGAAGTGACCATCCCAGAGAATTGGGTGTGTGGGGGAGGGGAGTTAGTTGGGTTTGTGCTGCATGTTAAACCTGAAATCGCAGCCCCTCCTTTTACATTGCAAACCCATTTTAAATGGCCAACCAAACGGGTGCTTGGTATGGGAAATGAGGGCAGTACTGTTTGAAACCATCCCCACATGTTAAGAAGGTTAAAAAAGCCCAAAGACTGTATGTCTTACCATGGCTGCCTGCAAGCTGAAATCTGTGTCCTGGCACTGCGTGAGTGATCTCTCACACCAAACCAGGAGACTCTCAATATAAGAGGAAAAATGCGACCTTGTAACGAAAGCACATGTGCTGTGTGATGTTGTGAACAGCAAAATCTAACGTGAAAGAGTGTACCCATTGTTCTCTAAAATGTATCTTTTTTAACCACCTCTCCCTTCTCCACCAGCTGCAAATCTTACTCCTTCGCAGAGGCTAGTGAATATTCGAAGAAGGAAGCGAAGGATGCGTGACGAAATGTTTACTGAACTACAGACTGCCTCCCACGCTGACAGAGCACAGCAGAATGCGTGGAGGCAGTCAATGACTGATTTTAAAAAAGCCCAATATGAGCGAGAGGAGAGGTGGCGTGCTGAATCGCGGGCTGAAGAGGAGAAGTTGCGTGCTGAAATGCGGGCTGAAGAGGAGAGGTGGCGTCAACTTGTACTCAGAAAGCAAGAGTCGATGCTCCGGCTGCTGGAGCATCAAAGTGATATGCTCCTGCGTATGGTTGAGCTGCAGGAAAGGCAGCAGGAGCAGAGACCGCCGCTACAGCCCCTCTGTAACCAACAGCCCTCCTCCCCAAGTCCCATTGCCTCCTCACCCAGACGCCCAAGAACACGGTGGGGGGGCCTCCGGCCACCCAATCACTCCAGCCTAGATGATTTCCAGTGCAATAAGTTTTAAAGTTTTAAAGTGCACTGTGTCTTTTTCCTTCCCTCCTCCCCCACCCATCCAGGCCTACCTTTGCAATTATCCCCCTAGTTGTGTGCTGAATTAATAAAGAATGCATGAATGTGAAGTAACAATGACTTTATTGCCTCTGCAAGTGGTGCTCGAAGGGGGGGAGGGTAGTAGGGGAAGGTGGGGTGGTTGGTTTGCAGGGAAGTAGAGTTAACCGGGTGGGGGGGGAGGGGCGGAGGGTTCACCAAGGAGAAACAAACAGAAGTTTCACTCCGTAGCCTGGCCAGTCACAAAACTGGTTTTCAACGCTTCTCTGATGCGCACCGCGCCCTGCTGTGCTCCTCTAACCGCCCTGGTGTCTGGCTGCGCGTAATCAGCGGCCAGGCGATTTGCCTCAACCTCCCACCCCACCATAAATGTCTCCCCCTTACTTTCACAGATATTGTGGAGCGCACAGCAAGCAGCAATAACAATGGGGATATTCTTTTCGCTAAGGTCTGAGCGAGTCAGTAAGCTGCGCCAGCGCGCTTTTAAACGCCCAAATGCACATTCCACCACCATTCGGCACTTGCTCAGCCTGTAGTTGAACAGGTCCTGACTACTGTCCAGGCTGCCTGTGTATGGCTTCATGAGCCATGGCATTAAGGGGTAGGCTGGGTCCCCAAGGATAACGATAGGCATTTCAACATCCCCAATGGTTATTTTCTGGTCCGGGAAGAAAGTCCCTTCCTCCAGCTTTCGAAACAGAAGAGACTGCCTGAAGACGCGAGCATCATGTACCCTTCCCGGCCAGCCCACGTTGATGTCGGTGAAACGTCCCTTGTGATCCACCAGGGCTTGCAGCAGCATTGAAAAGTACCCCTTGCGGTTTATGTAGTCGGTGGCTTGGTGCGTCGGTGCCAAGATAGGGATATGGGTTCCGTCTATCGCCCCACCACAGTTTGGGAATCCCATTGCAGCAAAGCCATCCACTATGGTCTGCACGTTTCCCAGAGTCACTACCCTTGATATCACCAGGTCTCTCATTGCCCTGGCAACTTGGATCACAGCAGCCCCCACAGTAGATTTGCCCACTCCAAATTGATTCCCGACTGACCGGTAGCTGTCTGGCGTTGCAAGCTTCCACAGGGCTATCGCCACTCGCTTCTCAACTGTGAGGGCTGCTCTCATCCTGGTATTCTGGCGCTTCAGGGCAGGGGAAAGCAAGTCACAAAGTTCCATGAAAGTGCCCTTACGCATGCGAAAGTTTCGCAGCCACTGGGCATCGTCCCAGACCTGCAACACGATGCGGTCCCACCAGTCTGTGCTTGTTTCCCGGGCCCAGAATCGGCGGTCCACGGCATGAACCTGCCCCAGTAACACCATGATTTCAACATTGCTGGGGCCTGTGCCTTGTGAGAGGTCCATGTCAATTTCCTCATCACTATCGTCGCCGCGCTGCAATCGCCTCCTCCTCAGCTGGTCCTGGTTTTGCTTTGGCATGTCCAGGAGGCTCTGCATATACTCCAGGACAATGCGCGTGGTGTTCATAGTGCTCATAATTGCCGCGGTGATCTGAGCGGGCTCCATGATCCCAGTGCTAGCTATGGCGTCTGGTCTGAAAAAAGGCGCGAAAGTAGTATCTGACGGACCAGGGGAAGGAGGGAGGGAGGGATGGAGGAAGGGGCGAGTGACGACATGGCGTACAGGTACAGGGAATTAAAATCAAGAAAGGTGGCTTTGCATCAGGGAGAAACACAAACAACTGTCACACAGAATGGCCCCCCCCAAAGATTGAACTCAAAAGCCTGGGTTTAGCAGGAGGGAGGGGGGAAGCAAATGAATACAGAATAAATCTATTTTTTATATCTTAAGACGACGGTGCAGCATGACTGATAGCCCTTGGCATTTTCTGGGTGCTTGGCAGCAAATACTGGGCGCTTGGCAGTTAGCCTTCAGGTCTATTGCACCATCTGATACCCACTGCAGTATGACAACGATGGATACCAGTCGTAATATACTATCTTCTGCCCAAAAGGCAAGGGGTTGCTGCTGTGTAGCAATCTAGCCCCACGTCTGCCAGCCCCATGTCTGCCAGCACCCAGATCGCCATCGGCCTCTTCTGGGTGCTTAGCAGACAGTACTGGGCACTTGGCAGAAAATAGCATACTACGACTCTGCTAACGTGCAATGAGCCAACAGGGCGCGTGGCAGAAAATAGCATACTACGACTGATAACCATCATTGTCTGCCCGGGTGCCCATGATCGACAGCCACTGCAGTACGACGACGACGGATACCAGTCGTAATAAACCATCTTCTACCAAAAGGCAAGGGGCTGGTGCAATGCAGCCCCACGGCTGCCAGCCCCACGGCTGCCAGCACCCAGATCGCCAATGAAGGCTACCAGTCATGCTGCACCGTCTACCGCCAAAAGGCAGTAAGCTGCTGCTGCTGTTTAGCAATGCAGTCCCACGTTTGCCGGCACCCGGAAGACATATGGTGACGGTGAGCTGAGCTGAGCGGGCTCAATGCTTGGCGTGGTATGTTGTCTGCACAGGTAACCCAGGTAAAAAGGCGCGAATCTATTGTCTGCCGTTGCTGTGACGGCGGGAGAGGGGCCTGACGCAATGTACCCAGAACCCCCCGTGGCACTGCTTTGCATCATTCGGGCATTGCGATCTCAACCCATAATTCCAATGGGTGCCGGAGACTCCGGGAACTGTGGGATAGGTACCATAGTGCAATGCGCCGGAAGTCGACGCTAGCCTCGGTACTGTGGACGCGGTCCGCCGACTTCATGCACTTAGAGCATTTTATGTGGGGACACACACAATCGGCTGCATACAACCGGTTTCTATAAAACCGGCTTCTATAAATCCGACCTAATTTTGTAATGTAGACATACCCATAGCAGAAGGCTGGTTCTAAAAAATAATCACTAGAGTAAATTCAGGCAAAAGCATCCTGAATTTAGAGGGACTTATAAAGTACAAACAAAAAACAAACAACCTTTTCTTTTTAGAAACCTTTTGGATTTAAAAATAAATTCCTACATTTCTTATCAATTTATAAAGAAAATCAAAACACACAAACAGAGAGCTCCTTAAAACCAAAAACCAAAAATAAACCCTTAGGTATTTTATCCTAGGAGAAGTCCAAACAAGAGAGTTTTTTCCTTTGTCCACTCTGTTTCTTCCATTAAAAGCAAATACCCTCAGAAACTCCAAGCAGAAGGAGCAGCATTATCCATGCATTCACAGCAGTTCATTTGGGGCCAATCGTAAAAGCTGAACATGAAAGTTAGTCTAACTTGCTCTTGTTCTCTGAACCATTGCACTATATATGTAGCGTGTACAGCCTTACATAAAAGTGTTTTAAATCTTTGATACATCCTCAAGACACATTGTAACTTGAGTAGGTCTTATTTCTCTGGTGAATTATGAGCATAAAAACAGCCATACTGGGTCAGACCAATGGCCCATTTAGCCCAGTATTCTGTCTCTGACCGTGGTCAATGCCAGGTGCCCCAGTGGGAATGAACAGAACAGGGCAATTATTGAGTGATCCATCCTCTTGTTCAGTTCCATTTTCTGGCATTTGGAGGTTTAAGGACACCCAGAGCACAGTGTTGCATCCCTGCCCAACAATTTATGTTCTTCTATGTGTCTGACAATTTTATTCTTTACTATTGTTTTGACTAATTTGCCTGGTACCTGTGCCATCTGGTCCCAGTGACTTGTTAATGTTAAGTTTATCAATTAATTCCAAAACCTCCTCTAGTGACACTTCAATCTGTGACAGTTCCTCAGATTTGTCACCTACAAAAGCCGGCTCAGGTTTGGGAATCTCCCTAACATCCTCAGCCGTGAAGACTGAAGCAAAGAATTCGTTTAGTTTCTCCGTAATGACTTTATCGTCTTTAAGCGCTCCTTTTCTATCTCGATAATCGAGGGGCCCCACTGGTTGTTTAGCAGGCTTCCTGCTTCTGATGTACTTAAAAAACATTTTGTTATTACCTTTTGAGTGTTTGGCTAGCCGTTCTTCAAACTCCTCTTTGGCTTTTCTTATTACATTTTTATACTTAATTTGGCAATGTTTATGCTCCTTTCTATTTACCTCGCTAGGATTTGACTTCCACTTTTTAAAGGAAGTCTTTTTATCTCTCACTGCTTCTTTTACATGGTTTGTTAAGCCACAGTGGCTCTTTTTTAGTTCTTTTACTGTGTTTCTCAATTTGGGGTATACATTTAAGTTGGGCCTCTATTATGTTGTCTTTAAAAAGTGCCCATGCAGTTTGCAGGGATTTCATTTTAGTCACTGTACCTTTTAATTTCTGGAAATAATCATGTATTAAGTATCTAAGTAATTAGGGCTGAAACGCAGGGGTTCTGGGTGTGGTTCTATTCAATATCTTCATAAATGATTTGGATAATGGCATAGAGAGCACATGTATAAAGTCTGCGGATGATACCAAACTGGAAGGGGTTGCAAGCGCTTTGGAAGTCAAGATTAGAATTCAAAATGATCTGGACAAACTGGAGAAATGGTCTGAAGTAAATAGGATGAAATTCAATAAGGACAAATGCAAAGTATTCCACTTAGGAAGGAAAAATCAATTGTGCAAATACAAAATGAGAAATGACTAATTAAGAAGTATTGCAGACATGGATCTGGGGGTTATAGTGAATCACAAACTAAATATTTATTACCAGGAGAGTCGTAAGCAAGACGAGAGAAGTAATTCTTCCGTTGTACTCAGCACCAATAAGGCCTCAACTGGAGTACTGCGTATAGTTCTGACTCCACACTTCACGTAAGATGTGGACAAATTGAAGAAAGTCCATAGGAAAGCAACAAAAATGATTATAGGTCTACAAAACATGACCTACAAGGAAAGATTGAAAACTTGGGTTTGTTTAGTCTGGAGAAAAGAAGATGGGGGTGGGGACATAACAGTCTTCAAGTATGTAAAAGGTTGTTATACAAAAGGGTGATAAATTGTTCTCATTAACCACTGAGGACAAGAGAAAAAGAAATAGGCTTAGTTTGCGGCAAGGGAGATTTAGGTTAGACATTAGGAAAAACTTCCTAACTGTAAGTGTAGTTAATCACTGGAAGAAATTGCCTAGGGAGGCTGTGGAATCTCCATCACTGGAGTTTGTTAAGAATTGGTTAGAAACCTATGTGGGAGGCAGACTATCCCATCTGCTTGCTCAGTGTTCTTATGCTATCCTCTAAAACACCTGTCACTGTCAGAGACAGGATGCTGGGCTACATTGGCCACTGGGCTAATCCAATCTGGCAATTCCTATGATTGTGTAAGAACATAACATTTGCAAAACTCGACCAGATAACTACTCCACCTAGTGTCAGATACCAGGCTAACAGTCAGAGCCAGAGTCTCGGGTTACCACCGGGCTGGTATTTGACTGCCTGGCCAGTTATTTTATGTAGTTGCCAGTTGCCAGAAAAATAATTTAATGTGCTGGGTTTCTTTTTTTACATAGATCTAAAGATTTGCATTATTTTCACAATGCACTGGGATGGCTAATGTTAAAAGTGTCTGTGTCCAGCTAAACATGCTGCAGTGTTCCCACTTCTGCAGTTTAAGCAATAACAGATCAAAACTTGAAAATACAGCAGCTGTCTGCCCACCAATACGCAAGTGCAAGTGCGGGTGTGTGAAAGAGGGTTTGAGTCACACGAGAATGAGGAGACAAGTGATGTTACCAATCTATATGTATTATCTCCCTAGATACTATAAGTGGCTGTTGGGGATGGGTGGGGGGTTGTGGAGTTGCCTTGTGGCTGGGAGTTGAGGTTGTGGCGGTCTTGCCTTTTGGGGGTAGGGGGAGTCCATTGGTTTTTTTTGCATTTCAAAGGTGGTAACTCTACCAAGCTAGGGGTCTGATCTATTAACTACGTTACATACCAAGCCAAAGGTCCGCACCGGATACAGAATCAGGTGCCAGGCCAGGGATCAGAGCCAGAGACAACATCTATGGTAAAGCAGATGAGCAGGGACCTGGAGTAGGGCATAACCTAGCAGATCGAGGGACGTGATCGTTCCCCTTTATTCGACATTGGTGAGGCCTCATCTGGAGTACTGTGTCCAGTTTTGGGCCCCACACTACAAGAAGGATGTGGAAAAATTGGAGGGAGTCCAGCGGTGGTCAACAAAAATGTTAGGGGGCTGGAGCACATGATTTACGAGGAGAGGCTGAGGGAATGGGATTATTTAGTCTTGAGAAGAGAAGAATGAGGGGGGATTTGATAGCTGCTTTCAACTACCTGAAAGGAGGTTCCAAAGAGGATGGATCTAGACTGTTCTCAGTGGTACCAGATGACAAAACAAGGAGTAATGGTCTCAAGTTGCAGTGGGGGAGGTTTAGGTTGGATATTAGGAAAAACTTTTTCACTAGGAGGGTGGTGAAGCACTGGAATGGGTGGTGGAATCTCCTTCCTTAGAGGTTTTTAAGGTCAGGCTTGACAAAGCCCTGGCTGGGATGATTTAGTTGGGGATTGGTCCTGCTTTGAGCAGGGGGTTGGACTAGATGGCCTCCTGAGGTCCCTTCCAACCCTGATATTCTATGATTCTATGACAGCAGGAACCGGGATGAGATGGGAGTCTGGGATAGGACAGGAACTGGGGGCAGGCAGAGGGGCAGGGATCAGGAGTCAGGTAAGCAGGAGGGGTACATAGTAGCAGCCAGCCAGGGATTCCTAAAGCTGCTCAGACAACTTCCTGTTCTTACTTCCTGGTTTATAAAGTACTCCTTAGCCAATCAGAAGCTGGGATGTTTCCCCGCAATTGGGAGCTTTGGAGGCAGGGCCCTCTGGAAGCTAGCCCTTCCCTTGTTACTGAAGTGAGCTGGTGGGTAGATCCTAGAGCTAAAGTGAGCTCTATTAAAGTGCTGGCCATTTCCACACTGATAAGGTTCTCTCTTCCTTTCACACCTACACCATCACTGTAGAATCCAGGTGCAAATCTGAGATTTGCTTTTCAAAGAGAAAGCAGCGACATTTCTGCTATCCTTTTAGCACAATTAGAAACAACGGCAAACTTGGACAGCACCACAGGTTCTGCCTTCACAGCAAGATCGCAGCATGCAGAAAGCAGACGCTGGAGAAAGCCAACAGATAGAGAATGAAAAGCAGAGGTGGGAAGAGCAGAGGGACAGGAGAGTGAGTACCAGGGGAAAAACAAAAACAAAACAAAAAACCCCTTCAACCCCAGCATTTCTACAACACCAAAATGTAATCTAGCAGGTAGGTAAGGACCCAGGATAACCTGTCGGGGTCCCAGCGAACCATGGCAGAGAGAAAAAACCGAAATACCCCTGCTCTCAAATAGCTTATCCTTCTTCATTTACCCGCTTGCCTTAGAGCTCAGCTCCGAGACGCTGCTTTTCAAAAAAACTCTGCTGCTTGAATGTTTGCTCTGTTCTGCTCTCACTGATGTTAATTTCTCTACAAATGACATAAGTAAGCCTTACTTATTGGTATCAAAAGTAATCACATTTTAATGAACTAGCTAAAGGCTTTGTTGTACTAATTCTAATTCTTCCCTTCTGACCACTTTAGAGGAAGGAAGGATCTGAATACACTGAAGGGGGCATATGGTCCACAAGTTTGCTTACCTTGCAGTTTTCACTCGTGTGACCAGTATGTCAGGGTAGGCCCCAGGTGACTTAGCCACCAGGCAGGGTAGGTTCTAGTTAAGTGAAAACCATTGAAGGGAAGGCTCCTCATGTTTGTTCATCAGGGTAACTAACTACACAGTTGCATGAGCCAACTCACACATTGGAGTTGACCCTAGAGGCATTGGGCCTAGCAGTGCTGAAGAGAAACGTCAGAGCAGACACATCAGCTGCATTAGCACCATCAGGCTCTGTGAGATGTATGACTCTCCTTGAATGTTTAGAGCAGCAGCAGGCCAGCCAAAGCTCCCAGGAAGCAGTCTTCCTGTATCTGGCCCCAGGCTCCCCAAATTAAACAGCCTCTATCTTAGCAGATGAATAGGTACAAAATTAGCATCTGTGCCAGAGAAACAGCAGAAGCATCATTATCCATGCCTGATGTGAACAGAGCAGCAGCAAATGCCATGAGGATAAAATGACCGGACCTGGGGTGCAGGTCAGAGCCACAACTCAGAATGCATGTCTGCTCCATCAATCACAGAACGTGGCTTCAGAGATAAAGCTCCTCGGGTGCACTAATGCTTCTGGAACTGCAGTGGACACCATGGTATTTGAGACACAGCTAGCAGAAGGTGATTAATGTACAACAAGATCACAAGCAATTGTATTTTTCAGGTTATCCATAGAGATCACCTGCATCCTCATAAAAAATGCCAAAGCCCTCATTACCAAGATAAATTGCTCATTAAGAGCACTATGATTATATTGCCATTAGTAATCACCTGCATTTTCAGATCATATGCACTGGATGAGGGCAGGACTATTCTATTCCATTCTCTGTAGTCATCACTATACCATCGTTATACCGTGCTCATCACCATAGTATCTGAGCACCTTCAAGTAGTGTATTAAACCATCTGACTACACAGCTGTCATGTGTTTGGGCTCTCATCCTCTCCCCAAAGGGAGAAGACAATGAATGGATTCCAAGACCAGAAGGGAACACGATTATCTAGTCTGACCTCGTGTATAACACAGGCCATAGAATTTCCCTGTAATAATTCCTAGATCAGATCTTTTAGAAAAAAATATCCAATCTTGATTTAAAAATTGTTAGTGATAGAGAATCCAACACAACCCTTGCCAAATTGTTCCAATGATTAATTACTCTCACGGTTAAAAAATACGCCTTATTTCCAGTCTCAATTTGTCTAGCTTCAACTTCCAGCCATGGATCATGTTATACCTTTCTTTACTAGATTGAAGAGCCCATTATTAAAGATTTGTTCTCCAAGAAGGTACCCATAGACTGTATTCAAGTCACCCTGAACCTTCTTTTTGTTAAAGTAAACAGATCCTTTAATCTTTCTCGTGGCTCTTCTCTGAACTATCTCCAATTTATCCACATCCTCCTTGAATTGTGGACACCAGAACTAGACACAGGATTCCAGCAGTAGTCACACCAGTGCCAAATAGAGAGGTAAAATAACCTCTAGACTCTTCTTTGAGACTCCCTGTTTATGCATCCAAGGATCACATTCGCCCTTTTGGACACAGCATCACACGGGGAGCTCATGTTTGGTTGATTATCCACCATGACCCCTCAAGTTTTTTTTCAAAGTCACTGCTTCCCAGGATAGACTTCCCCATTCTGTAAGTATGGCCAACATTCCTATTGGCATACATTTAGCTATATTAAAATGCATATTGTTTGCTTGCACCCAATTTACCAAATGATCCAGATTGTTCTTTATGAGTGACCTGACCTCTTCACTATTTACAACCCCCCAGTTTTTGTGTCATCTGCAGACTTTATCAGTGATTATTCCAGGCCACTGATAAATATGATAAATAGCAGTGTGCCAACAACATATCCTTGCGGGACCCCACTAGAAACACACCCACTTGTAATGTAAATGGGGAATCACCTTCATTTTGAGATGTATCAGTTAGCCAGCTTTTAATTCATTTTGTGTGCACCATGGTAATTTTATATTGTTGTAGACTTTTTAATCAAATGATGTGCGATACCTAGTCCACCTTACCAAAGTCTATGTATATTACTTCATAAGAACATAAGAACAGCCATACTGGGTCAGACCAAAGGTCCATCTAGCCCAGTATCCTGTCTTCCGCCAGTGGCCAATGCCAGGTGTTCCAGAGGGAATGAACAGAACAGGTAATCATCAAGTGATCCATCCTCTGTCGCCCATTCCCAGCTTCTCGCAAACAGAGGCTAGGGACATCATCCCTGCCCATCCTAGCTAATAGCCATTGATGGACCTATCCTCCATTAATTTATCTAGTTCTTTTTTTGGACCCTGTTATAGTCTGGGCCTTCACAACATCCTCTGGCAAGGAGTTCCACAGATTCACTGTGCGTTGTGTGAAAAAATAATTCCTTTTGTTTGTTTTAATCATGATGCCTATTAATTTCATTTGATGGCCCCTAGCTCTTGTGTTCTGTGAAGGAGTAAATAACAGTTCCTTATTTACTTTCTCCACACCAGTCATGATTTTATAGATCTCTATCATATCCCCCATTACTTGTCTATTTTCCAAGCTGAAAATTCTGAGTCTTATTAATCTCGCCTCAAATAACCCTAATACCTTTATAAACCAAATATGTAACCTCATCATCTTAGTTTCACAGGATGTATATTCTAAAAACCCATATTGAGTGGTGTTAATTACATTACCCTCATTTGATTCTTTATTAATTGGGCCTATATCAACCACTCCATTAACTAGCCCGGGATTGATGTCAGATTGACAAGCCTATAATTACCCAGATCATCCCATTTACTATTTTAAAGTATTGGTACAACATTAGCTTTCTTCCAGTCTTCTGGAAATGGGGAAAACTTCCCCAGTGTTCCAGATTCATTGAAAAAAAAAATCATCCCTTAGTGGGCCAATGAGCTTCTCATCCAGCTATTTTAAAATTCTATAACTATAGTACTGTGGATGTGTTTGCACCCAAAATATTGCTTATGTCAAGAATTTGTGCCCACAAAATTTCATACAAGCCAAATTTGCATGTACAAATCAAGTAACTTACTATCCAACTACTTGATGTTCAGTTGACCATTTGTCCATGAAGTTTGGGTGTATATATCAACATTCGTATATGCATTTTTGCAAGTGAAAAAATCAGACAATGCATTCTGTCAATAGGAAATTTGGCCCTGAGTTTCCCCATCTTTTCTTACATATATAGATAAATGTCATGAATAAATCAGCTAGTATGTATTTATACCTATGTGTATGTATATATGTACATCTATACCTATGCGTATACACACACACACACACAGATAGATAGATACAAAATGTTACATCTACAAGTGAGCCAGGATACAATGAAAACTTGGAATGGCTGTAGTACTCATGATCATGTAATGCAGGTCAACCCAAGGCATATCAATACCACCTTTATGCAACACCACTCTGTATCTTGTACCCATGTTACAGAAAAAGTATTTTTCTAACACTGCTAGAGAATTTTAAGCAATGTGATTAGTCCTGTCTTCTGTAACCCTCTGCTCTTGTTACTCTGAGTCTAACACCCACACAATGGAGGTAAAGATAAATGGTAACTAACACATTTTAGCAAACACTGAAAATGGTTCAGTTAGTTTTACTACACATCATAATGCCATGATTTCAGGTACACTATCCTGGAACTAAGGGGCCAGGAAAAAAACCTTCTATTCTACAAAGAGAGATGCCTGGCCTTCACATCACAAATATTCCTATGCCCAGTGGGGGGGGGGGGGTCAGAAATGATTGGGCCTGGAAGTTGTAACAAGACCAGAAATGATGAGTGCCTATCCTCATTCTTGGACCAGTGTCACTGTTGGAGAGGGGAAGAGTCCACATTTAGGGGCAAAGTAGGATCTGTTTGTCTGGCAAGTTGTGGGGCAGAGCTAACAGACAGACATTTTACATAGGGATTGCAAGATTGAATCAGACTAAAATCCATCTAGTCCATCTGTATCTCACCAGCACCAGTTGCTTCAGAGGAAAATTCAAGAAACCATGCAATTAGCAGATGTGGGCAGAATAGTCTCTGGTGGATCACTCATTTTAGACTGAAATGAAAACTGGCAATAATTCCTGGCTGTGCCTCCAACCTTTCCTAAAAATATTTGTGTTTGTGTTGTTAACAGATCTGTGCAATACTAAAATATTCATCAAAATGGTAGCATCTTCCATGGGCACTGCAGTGTCTGTTTCTCATGTACTCTCTCACTGTTGGGGCTTGTTTACATAACACTTTGTCTATTCAGTATGTTTGTACTGCCTTAGAATGATTGTGCCATGTTATTAACTATAGCCGCTGCACGCCCCAGACTTGCATCGATGAATTAGTTTGAGACCTTGTACAATCTCCTCTCTATGAGATTTACATGGAAGAAGAGAGGGTTGATTTTCAAACACTTAGTTGTTAATAAATCGTGACAAAAATATTAGATGCTGGGCCTGTCCTAGGAGCGAGGTAACTTCCAGCTGCTCAGCAGGCACCATGGGCAGGGAGGATATTCCTCATGCCTATTCTGTATTTCATTTACAAATGTCTCCTCCTTTTGCTCTCCACCTGCTGGCTGTTAACATGCTCAAAATGCAGAACTGGTTCTAAGCAAACCAGTGTTGGCTCAAACCATGGCCACTCCCTCTGCTGCCAGCCCTCAGATCCAACCTCCAGCCCTTGTTGTATTAGATTCATTCCATATATATTAAGAGCATCAAAGGTGTTATCATGACCCAGTTGCTGTCCAACTTTAAGTAGTTTTATTTAAGGTTTGGGGTTTGGCATACAGAGACCTCAACCTGCTTAGTACCATGGCCAACACCATGAAAAGTCCTTTGAAACTTTTATTAAAGATACAGAAAAAGAGGGGGAAATAGTGAAAGCATTCAAAGTGTAATGTATTAAATAAGGCTTTTGTTTTAACAGCATCCCTTGTTCCCTTCCCTGGAGAGAATTTTAGAAAGAAAGGCCCCGTGGCTGTAGGAGATCTCTGTGCCGGCCACGTCCCCAGGGCTGGAGTAGCTGTCCTTCTCCATTGCTCACTGTAATGATCCCCTAGCTTTACTGAACAGGGGTTCATTATAGCGAGGGTGTACTGCATCTCCACTGCTACAGTGATCAACACCCCCCACAACACACTTTCAAGATCCACGGCTCCTACACATGTCTATCACAACACGTGGTGTACCTCATCCAATACACTGAATGCCCCAATAACAACTACCTGGGTGAAACCAGATGGTCGCTACGATCTCGAATGAACTCATGCAGGAAAATGATGGAAGACAAAATCACCACATCACCTGTGGGTGAATACATTTCACAAAGCGATCACTCTACATCTGACCTATCAGTCTTCACCCTCAAAGGAAACCTGCACACCACTTTCAAAAGACGAGCCTGCCAATTTAAATTCATAACTCTGATAGACATTAAAATCATGGTCTGAACAGAGACACTGGATTTATAGCTTATTACAACAATCTTAACTAGGGTTGTCAGGCGTCTAAAAAAATTAATCACGATTAATTGCACTGTTAAACAATAATAAAATACCATTTATTTAAATATTTTTGGATGTTCCCTTCATTTTCAAATATATTGATTTCAATTACAATACAGAATACAAAGTGTACAGTGCTCACTTTATAGTTATTTTTGATTACAAGTATTTGCACTGTAAAAAAACAAAAACATAAGAACATAAGAATGGCCATACTGGGTCAGACCAAAGGTCCATCTAGCCCAGTATCCTGTCTACTGACAGTGGCCAATGCCAGGTGCCCCAGAGGCAGTGAACAGAACAGGTAATCATCAACTGATCCATCTCCTGTCGCCCATTCCCAGCTTCTGGCAAACAGAGGCTAGGGACACCAAAATAAATAGTATTATTCAATTCACCTAATATAAGTACTGTAGTGCAATCTCTTTATCATGAAAGTTGAAAGGGTTCTGCTCAATAACAATCCAAAGCAGAACGGACCGACGCATGTTCATTTTCATCATCTGAGTCAGATGCCACCAGCAGAAGGTTGATTTTCTTTTTTGGTGGTTTGGGTTCTGTAGTTTCTGCATCAGAGTGTTGCTCTTTTAAGACTTCTGAAAGCATGCTCCACATCTCGTCCCTCTCAGATTCCGGAAGGCCCTTCAGATTCTTAAACCTTGGGTCGAGTGCTGTAGCTATTTTTAGAAATCTCACATTGGTGCCTTCTTTGCGTTTTGCCAAATCTGCAGTGAAAGTGTTCTTAAAATGAACATGTGCTGGGTCATCATCTGAGACTGCTATAACATAAAATATATGGCAGAATGCAGGTAAAATGGAGCAAGGGACATACAATTCTCCCCCATGGAGTTCAGTCACAAATTTAAATTAACACTTTTTTTTTTAAACGAGCATCATCAGCATGGAAGCATGTCCTCTGGAATGGTGGCCGCAGCATGAAGGGGCATACATATGTTTAGCGTATCTGGCACATGCCAGATACAAAAGTGCCATGCAAATGCCTGTTCTCACTTTCAGGTGACATTGTAAATAAGAAGGGGGCAGCATTATCTCCTGTCAACGTAAACATACTTGTTTGTCTTAGCGATTGGCTGAACAAGAAGTAGAACTGAGTGGACTGTAGGCTCTGAAGTTTTACATTGTTTTGTTTTTGAATGCAGTTATGTAACAAAAAAATCTACATTTGTAAGTTGCACTTTCACGACAAAGAGATTGAACTACAGTACTTGTATGAGATGAATTGAAAAATACTATTTCTTTATCATTTTTACAGTGCAAATATTTGTAATAAAAATAATATATACTTTGATTTCAGTTATAACACAGAATACATTATATGTGAAAATGTAGAAAAACATCCAAAATATTTAATAAATTTCAATTGGTATTCTATTATTTAACAGTGCAATTAAAACAGCGATTAATTATTTTTAATCATGATTAATTTTTTGAGCTAATCATGTGAATTAACAGTGATTAATCCACAGCCCTAATCTTAACCCAGTAACCCCCTTTCTGTACTATGACTATAAAGGTATTAATGGGCCACTCCACCTTCAATGGTCACTTACAATATATGCTAAGTACTTATGCTAAACAATCTGTTCCACCTAGAGTTGCCAACTTTCTAATTCCAGAAAACCGAACACCCTTGCCCCACCCACTGTCCGGCCCACTGCCTTGCCCCCGCCTGAGGCCCTGCCCCGCCTCACCCCTTCCCTTCCTGAGGCTCCGCCCCCATTCACTCCACCCCTCCCCCGTTTCTTGCTCTCCTCCACCCTCGCTCACATGCTCATTTTCACTGCAAGGCCCAAACAGGCATATTTATTGTTTTAACAGATGTATTATGTTAATTTCAGGTTTTATTTGTTACGCAATGCTAGAGCTGGCAGCAAAACAGTCAAAAAGGGTCATTTTTAAAAAAATGAAATTTCACAAGGGTTTTCATGATTCTTTCTTCCCCTCTTCCCATTTTTCATAACCAGCTCCATGTTTTTTGTTCTTTACAGTTATTGTAATTTTATGTGTGGAATTAGAACCACACATTATCACAGCTGCAATGGGTCCATGAAAGGCCCACTCCTCAAGCCCAAATATAAATCCATAGAGCACAACCACAGAAAAGCACACCTGTCCAGATACCTATATAAATAAATCTGTAGAAACTGACTCAGACCCCTACATGCATATACACACGTATATTCATGTGTACACATCTAGCATGTACTAACACATAGACTTCCACGTTATTTATTGTTACAGTTATTGTTTAATACCTAGAGACCCCAGCTAAGATCAGGGCTGCAGGGTGGAAGGTGCTGGACATGCACATAAACAGAGAGAGTCTGCAACAAAGAGTTTATAATGTCGCTAGACAAAGGTGGGGAGACATGTCTGATCCGTCGGCTCTTCTGCAATTACTAGTCAACAACATTCACTTTTTAAGAAATAACACATTGCTTTTAGAGTTCCCTTCTCTTCTAAAAACTTGTTATGAAATGAATAAACACTTTTATGTCATCAATTTTTTGTGTGCAAGCCAGAAAAAGGAATAAAAGTCAAAGAGTTAGGCTGAAAATTTTATTCACACAGGTATACACACGCGGCAATACACATGCCTCCCTACACAGACACACAGTCTCTTACACACATACAATGCATGCACGCACACACTTGCCTACGCAGACACCCCCAGCCAGAAAGGGAGGAGGGTTGGCTGGAGGGGAAAAGATGGGATGGGGGCTGGAGGAGAGAGGATGGGGAGGGAAAGAGGCCAAGGACGAGAGCAGGTGGGGGTGAGAGTGGGCAGTGAAGGGAAGAGGAGGGGTGTGGGGGGATATGTGGTGTGAATGAGGATGCAGGGGGAGGCACAAGGCTACAGGGGCATGAGGATGTGGGGAGGACAGGGGTGTATAGGGACATAATGGGAGTGCAGCAGTGTATGGAGGTGAACGGAGTGCAGGGCTGTGGGGGGTGAGGGACATGGGGGTTGCGGCTCTGGGAGGTGGAGAGGATGGGCAGGAGAGCACTGGAAGGGGTTCAGGGCTGGGATGGGTAGGTGTGCGGGGCAGGGTGGGATGGGACGGGGAGGGATGCAGTGAGGGGGATGAGGGTGCTGCCCCATTTTCAGCACTCGGAGACGGGGATACTCATACCTTCAACTCCTGGGTGCTGGCGATGGGGCAACAGACCACGGTTCGCTGCAGGGCATGCGCCACAGCTCGAGCCCAGGCACAGGGGGGGCGCGAGGAGGAGAAGTGGGCCGGTAGCAGCACCCTGCCACTTCACCTTGTGGGAACGCTTTCAAAGAGCAGCTGACTGCTTTGCTACAGATTTTTTTTTAAATGAAAATTAGCTATTGTTGTTTTTTGAGAAACGTTATTTTTCATCATTTGTAGGTCAGAGTTCAAAGGTATCAGGATATGTTGTTATATGAACCTATTTACTCCACTTTTAAAATTTGAAGGTTTGGATTTTATTCTCTGACCAAACAAATGGATGTAATAAAGCTATTTCAAAACTGCATAAACAGAGACAGGGACATGTTAAAAGCTACCAGGATTGCAAATGGGAGAAAATGCATTTTTTTCTTGAATATATTTAAAATTGTCATTGTTTTCAAAAGAGGAAGGGATGGTAGGTAAAAGAAAGAAGGAAACATAGGAGGTTTAAAAGTCAAAAATTATAGAGACATTACTATCATGTATATACAATATCACAGGGTTCACGAACATGGACGACATATTCCCTTAACCTTTAATCAAACACATTTTAAAATCCTCCTGCTAATGATTGGCTACAGATTTGCTGATTTCTCAGACCACCCTGAGAACCCGCTAAGTTATTTTTCCTGGTATTTCTCCAGTATTTGACAATTAGCCTGAGCAATCATGCTGCATTTTAATACCAACAATTTATGTGAATTTCTAATGCCTTGAGGTAACTCTTTGCAAACTCTCGCAACCTTCTATAGTGTTATGCTGTAATTAGAACCCAGGCTAATGTTGATCCTATCAAGACTTTAATTGGGGGGAGGGGCCGCGCGGGAAACAGACACTTGGCTACAACTGATGAGTGCCCAGCCTAACCTGGGCGTGCAGGTGAGGCCAGCGGAGAGAAAAGGCAGCTTTAACCAGCGACGTGCTTTCCCACTCCTGGGCGTGTGGGTGAGGACAGCAGAGAGAAAAGGCAGCTTTAACCAGCGACGTGCTTTCCCACTCCTGGGCGTGCCCTGGGATAATTTAGAACAGCCTCAGGGCAGCTCCATACTATGCTGGTTGCTAGTTGCCCCAGGGGACTAGCTGGCAGAGGTTGTTTGGGTGCAGGAACGTCCCAGCCACGATGCCTTTCCCAGTGTCCTGGGCATAGGACCACAAGGCCACCCGCGAACACTGCTATGCCCTGGTGCCCCTTTGTGCCAATGGAACAGCATAAAACAGCCCTTTGCGGATGCCATCAGGCCCTTTCCCTGAATAGTCGGTGATTAAATTGTCCAAACAGATTTTGACGTTCCTAAGCTCAGATTTCTCATTTCCTCTATCAGCATCAACGTTTTAATAAGTAATTTTAAGTTCATCCCTTCTCTTTGTTATTAGCACCATCCGGCTCGATGGGGTTTTACCAAGGCTGTTTCAATGAAACACAAGAGTGAGGACAAGAGAGGGATATTTTGGGTTGTCCAAAAGCAACACATGATCAGTATTTACATGACATGGCCCAGACACTTTGAACAGGATACACATAACAACCCTGAATAAAAGGAGGAGTAATATAGCGGGTGTACAGTATCAGTGTGTAATTAGTGATTAGTTTCCAGGTCCATGTTTCTTCTCTGACATTCATCACAAAAGCCTGCACTGAATACTCTGGGCTGGAAGCCTGGGCACCGCATAAAGCAGCACCATTAACCCCCTCTGGCTGCATTCACAGAGAAGATCAAGTAGGACATCAAGGAAATCCAGGTGGAGTTCTCACCATGTTTTTATTCTTTCCATAAATGCACTGTTCCTACAAGCATGCAGATGTAGCCTGGGCATGTACCACGTAGGGGCTGCACTGCCAGTCGCCAAGCGCCTATTGTCCATAAGCTGCCAGGCACCCAATATTCCCCTTGAAGGCAACAAGACTAGCAGGTGCAGAGCACCTGACAGTATCAGACCCTAAATACAGGGAGCAATGGGAATTTGTTTAGCCACAGCCAAACCAACTCTACTGTGGGATCTGCATGACATTGGCACATCCTGAAAAGGGCTGGTTAACTGGCTATTCCAGAAGTCTGACTCCAGTCAAGGTCTCCCTGTGAGGTTAGTGCCTATGGAGTCCAAATACTGCCCTGTTCGTGACCCGACATAGCACATTTGTAAAAATAAATTCCTGTTTAAAGAGCCTATTGCATTGCGAAACTTTGCAGAGTACTCCGGTTACAGGATGGGAGAAGTGGGATAGCTCAGGGAACTGGGGAAGGAATGTGGAGCCATGTGTGCTGACAAACAGACTCTAATGCAGCCCAGCTGAGTGGTATCTGAAAGTAATTCCCAGGCAGAAGCTATTGGTAGTTGTTGTGAAATGACTTGGCACCTGTACCAATGGGAGCTGCCATTTCTACATACAGGAACAAGCAAATATAGAGACAAAGGCCAGATTCAGAGAGGTGACCGACAGGTCAAAGTCCCTATAGCATCATTTAGCCTTCTGTGCAAAAGCATTCATTAATGTAGCCATTCACGTGCCACCTGCAGCGTAACCCACTGATGGAATGCAGTAAGTGACAAAAGCCATGGCCAGCCTGTCACCGGGCATGGTACAGACTGGAGCGGTGGGGAAGGGGGCATGCAGCACCGCAGGGCTTTGGACAGAAATCTGCTCTCCAGGCTACAGAGCAGCTACTTATGGACACTCCTGCAGCCCAGCCTACGTAGTCCCTTACATCGTTCCCTGCCCCATCTTGGGAGGATGGAGGACACACATACTTGAGGTTCTGCTGCCTGGAAAAATCTCTGCACCTGGGCTGGAGGGGGCAGGGTTTGGGCCTCAGGATAGTAAGTGCTGCACAGCATGCTAGAGCCCTGCACTTCCTATTGATTCTACCTGCATTGGTTTCTAAGGGCTGCAAGCATTCGCCTCTCAAGCAAAGCACTCGTTACTGAAGTCCATCTAGTGGAATCGCACAGGTGGCTCAGAAGTGCATGCTATGAATTTCTGAGATGTAAGTAATTGATATTCAATTCTCCCCAGAAAGGGTTAAACAGGGGCCACAACTCATCATTGTGCCCCAGATCCCTAGTGCAAAGGGGCTGTAAACTAATGGATCCAGCCCCCAGCAGCGTGTCCTGGCCCGGTGCTGTGCTGAGGCAGCAGCTCTATGCTATCTTTCTGCTCTAGGCAGGTTCTTATACTGTGCTCATCATTGGCGTGCCTGAGCCCTTTCAGTGGTATATGATGTAATGTGACTAACGTCCGTCACGTCTCGTGCTCCCAGTGCAACAGGCATAACTTGGGAAAACATTCTGAGACTCTGTCACCAATTTCCCTTCCAACACCAAGAAACTGGCCCACTGTCAAACCCTCAAAGTACTGCTGCCGTGTGCTGAAGGGGCAATAGTATTTTAGCCTGATTGCGTAGATCTATGTCCTACAGCCCCGATCTTTGGGGAGCTCTTTGGTTTTTAAAATAGCACAGCATGTGAGTGGGTGTCTTTTAACGTTTTAAAAAAATCTATTCTTGTGATGGGGATTTTTAACTCCTTCCTGCAAAATCCGATGGCCTTGGTACAATACTTTTAACAAAGGATTGCTCTTTCCCCCTTATATTCTCTTCCCATGGGACCTTACCTACCAGCTCTCTGAGTTTGCTAAAGTCTGCTTTTTTGAACTCCATTGTCCTCATTCTGGTGCTCTCACTCCTTCCATCCCTTAGAATCATAAAATCATCATTTCATGATCATTATCACCTAAATTGCCGTCTACCTTCCAATTCTCAACCAAGTGTATAATGATATATAATACAACACCTCCTCCCTTTTTTCCTTGCTTTTTCCTGACTTTGTCCCAGGCTCAGCTAAATAAGGAGATAGGAGAAGATAATTTAAGAACTGAGTGGCTAAGGCCATAATGGGTGCCCTCCCCCAAGTATCTGCTAGTGAGAACGCTTCCTTGGTGCTCCTCTAGATGTGTGTCAGATGGCGTGGGGCCCATTCGGCAGCAACAGCTCATGTTGGGGAAAGGCACAAAGGCAGACAGGTCATGAGCCTGCTCACATGAAGGAGTCAGAGACATCTGGGCTTATTTCACACTCAAAGAAAGAGACGTCCATCCATCTGGCCTCTCCCATGCAAGACACTGAAGGTGCTCGAGGCCGCACGAGGGGGGCTGGACGCAGCAAGTGTAGAGACCGAGGGATATTCAGACAGGATGATTAGCCCAAGGTGATCTTTGCAGACCTATTAGCACCTGAGCCCTCTCTAACCAACCTTCAGGCAGGGTTACCCACCATCAGTTTATCAAAAGATGATACCTCTCTAGCTCCCCCCAAAACCTTTGTTTTAGATACTGAGGTCTGTTTTAATCTGTTGTTATGTTACAGACACATTAAAAAGGCCTTGGTCAGGTAAATAGATGGCAAAGTGACAGGCACTTTAAATAGAGAAATACACCCTGGATTTGGGGTTTGTTTCTCCCCTGTATCTATGCGAGTGTTTACGCCAGCTGCTCTGAGTGACAAGGATCAACAAAGTTATATTGAAAAAAGAGTGAGCAGCCAGGCCTCAGAACCGCACATCATGGCAACACCACTCTGGTCCTCTCAACTTCGCAACACTGGCCGCAGATTGCTAGTGACCAAATAGAACCACCAGCTCCAAAAGGTAGTCTTGTTCAGAGTGAGCAATTGTCCAGTCTACCAAAACCATCATCGCTATTAGCACACCCCTTGGCAGTCTCAGCAGTGTAGCCAAGGAATTGATGGGCATTAAGTCCGAGGGCCTGGTTTTCAAAGATATTTGGGTGCCCAAGGTTGCAGATGGGATTTTCAGAAGCACCGAGGCACCGGTGCATCTAGCAGAAATCCAAGCTGTGTCACTCACACTCATTGCCAGGTTTGTTTGTGTGCATGCTACTCCAGCATTATGGGGACTCTCACAGACTCACAGTAAATTCCATAACCTGCAGCCGTTCAGCTGGAAAATGTTGGAAATTTCTCACCGTTTTCCCCTCTTTTTGGTCAAAATTTCAGCAAAAATTCTCACAAAAGTTTGAAAAACTGTGACCAGCTTAACTTACCATTACACGTTTCACACCCTGAAGGAATGCAGAGTGCACAGGGCCAGCTGAGTTCAGCGAGGGCGTAGGAGGCCAGGTTAAGTCACATGACAAGAAGCTACAGTAGAGTGTGCCAATAATAATAATGGTTGTGAACAGCGGTCATCCCACGTAAACTTACACCTTCATTTGGCTCCTCGGGGTGTAGTTTACACCAGTTCAGGCACTTCCTCGCTCATTCATTGGTAAGTGAGTGTAGATCAGAAGGAATCAGTGACAGGGAGTACATGTGACCTATCACTATGGCAGGGAGACCGGGTCACTTTTCTCCCTCCAGTCTGGGCACAGGCACTGTCAGATGGGTGGGAATCTTGCACGATCAGCCCTTTTTATAGTTAAGAGAACTTTGAGCCAGAACCGCCACCTTTCATGAGCATTGTAGCATGTTTTTTTTTTTAAATAGGAATAAGCCAAAGAACAAAACTAATGATGCTCTTAGTTCATCATGCATTAGAGGATGGCACAGAGTTCTCACTGATCCCAGTTGTTTTCATGTCTAAACTACATTTACAGTTGTTAACTCTATGCATATTTAACTATAACATTTGCTCACAGAAGTGTACAAGGATAATCCTAGCTTTACAGTTGTCTAGGAGATAATCCCACCACAGAGAAATGTGCAGGTGTTAATACCCAGAAAATACAACAACAAACTTCTAGAAAGTAAACATATCAGCAAGTTTAAACCTTTGTGACAATACACTGAGGTATTAAGAAGCTGGAATTTCCAGTCTGACTTTTAGATTTAAATGCTCTAGCAATTTAGGTGTAAATAAACTATAATTTTTAAACTTGTGATTGCAGAGAGCACATTCATTAGAAAGAGCATTTGTATGAGGAAGCTGAAAGTGCTTTTTCCTGTTTGATATGGTTTAAAAATACTTTGATATTCTGCAGCACAATTTATATTACAGAACATTCACTATCAAGGCAAAGAATACAAAAACTGCCATGGCACCGTATCTTATAGCACAGTTCAGAAGAGAACAGCTCCAAAACAACCCTAATTAAATATCATTTAATCTCCTAGAAACATCACTTTCAGCAATTGTCTATGCCTCTAAAGCCAAAATGCTAGTAAAAACTGTTTCTTCCTGCTCATTCCATCACACACAGCAATGCCTGCAGACAGCAAAGCAGTTGTATTGTAA
>NW_020664588.1:443428-518772 GCF_002925995.2 Terrapene triunguis
ACACACATTCCAGGTACTAAGTGACATGAAGACATCTCCTAAGTTAGTGTGGGTAACTCCCTTCTTGTTGCCATGAATAAATTGTCCTGATACTGACAGTTTTCAAATGTACTCAACACAAGGTTTACTTCAGCTAATGCAAGGTATTATGGAATACTTAGAGTAAGCATACAGGATTATAACAAAGCTACAGGCTAATGAGGGCTATAACTGCTGAACAATATATTGTGGGTAATATTATCAGCATAATATATATGTATGCTAATAAGCATATATTAGGGTACGTCTACACTTACCTCCGGGTCCGGCGGCAGGCAATCGATGTTCTGGGATCGATTTATCGCGTCTTGTCTAGACACAATAAATCGATCCCGGATCAATCCCGGAAGTGCTCGCCGTCGACGCCAGTACTCCAGCTCGGCGAGAGGAGTATGTGGCATCGACGGGGGAGCCTGCCTGCAGCGTCTGGACCCGCGGTAAGTTCGGACTAAGGTACTTCGAATTCAGCTACGTTATTAACGTAGCTGAATTTGCGTACCTTAGTTCGAAGTGGGGGGTTAGTGTGGACCAGGCCTTAGTGAACAGCTCCAACCCAGAAATATAAAACAATTTGTATGACTCTGAGGCAGATAGAATTAAAGACTGGATCTGTAGCAAGAAGCCAAGGAGTCCATGAGTTCAGGAGAAGGTTTAGACTGAGGTTTATGGCTGTTTCCTTTAACAACGAAGAAAAGCATGGGATGGGGTAAGCTGGACCTTCACTTGAGTGTGTACATCTCGGCAGGAGGAGGGTGGAAGTGGTGCCTAATTAAAGTGCCCATTAGTTCAGCATTGACCTTCCAGGCCAATATCCAACTTTTACATCCATTAGACATTCAGAACTTACTTAAACTCTTTCCTCACCCAGAAACTCCTTCCTTGGAGGTTTTTAAGGCCCGGCTTGACAAAGCCCTGGCTGGGATGATTTAGTTGGGAATTGATCCTGCTTTGAGCAGGGAGTTGGACTAGATGACCTGCTGAGGTCCCTTCCAACCCTGATATTCTATGATTCGGGCTCAGTATCTTGGCTATTCCAGAGGAATAGTGGCCACAGACTGGTACACCTTTCCAAGTACAACAGAATTGACCGACACCCTCCCAACACCTTGGCTGCATGGCTGGATGCAGTAATCTTGTAGCTGGGGGTCTGCACAACAGTAACCCCAACTGCAGAGTTTTACTGCTGCTTTGGCCATTTTTGTTCAGGCACACAGGGCTTGGGTTTGTTTTGCAAATAAACACTGAAGATACCCTGAGTCTGTCACTGATGGCTCTCTGACTGAGACACAGACTCACAGCCAAGCACCAACACCTGCTACCACCAACTTCACCACCACACGAGCCAGAGCAAAAGTTTCATATACAGATGAAGTACAGAATCTCTGGAATTTGTTTTCCTAGACTTTAAGGCCAGAAGGGACCATTATCCAACAGGTTCTTGGAATGCACTGGGGATAATTTTTTATTTCAGAAGGTGGAGACAGCAATTAAGGGAGAGGCTGTTCTAGATTTGATTCCGACAAATACAAAGAACCTGGTTGAGACTTTGAAAGTGGAAGGCAGCTTGGGTGAAAGTGATCCTGAAATGATGAGTTCATGATTCTAAGAAATGGTAGAGGCAAAACAGCAGAATAAAGCTAATGGATTTCAAGGAGGCGACTTTAGCAAACTCAGGGAGTTGGTAGGTAATATCCCATGGGAAGCAAGTCTTAGGGGAAAAACAGTTTGAGAGAGTTGGCAGTTTTTCAGAGACATTATTAAGGGCACAAGAGCAAACTATCCTACTGCATAGGAAAATAGAAAGTATGGCAAGAGACCACCCTGGCCTAACCAGGAGATCTGCAGTGATCTGAAACTCAAAAAGAGAGTCCTGCAAAAAGTGGAAACTAGGTAACATTATATTCTTCCTTTGTAGACAAACAACACAAGCATGTAGCGACAAAATTAGAAAGGCCAAGGCACAAAACAAGATTAAACTAGCCAGGGACATAAAGTCTAGGAAGAAAACATTCTGCAAATACATTAGAAGCAAGAGGAAGACCAAGGACAGGATAGGCCCATTACTCAACAATGGGGAAAAAACAATAATAAAAAATGTGGAAATGGCAGAAGTACTAAGTGATAATTTTTGTTCCAGTTTTCAGCAAAAAGGTTAGTAGCGATTGGACATCTAACATAGTGAATGCTAGTGAAAATGAGGTAGGATCGGAGCAGAGGCTAAAATAAGGAAAGAACAAGTTAAAAATTACTTAGACAAGTTAGAGGTCTTCAAATCACCACTGTCTGATGAAATGCATCCTACAATTCTCAAGGAGCTGACTGAGGAGATATCCGATGCATTAGAGATTATCTTCAAAAAAATTCACGGAAGACGGGAGATATTCCAGAGGACTGGAAAAGGGGAAATATAGTGCCAATCTACAAAAAGGGAAATAAGGAAAACTCAGGGAATTACAGACCAGTCAGCTTAACTTCTGTACCCGGAAAGATAATGGAGCAAATAATTAAACAATCAATTTGCAGACACCTAGAAGATATTAAGGTGATAAGTAACAGTCAGCATGGATTTGGCAAGAACAAATCATGTCAAACCAACCTGATAGCTTTCTTTGACAGGGTAACAAGCCTTATCGATGGTGGGGGAGGAAGCAGTAGATGTGGTATATCTCGACTTTAGTAAAAACAACGAGGAGTACTTGTGGCACCTTAGTGACTAACCAATTTATTTGTGCATAAGCTTTCATGGGCTAAAACCCACTTCATCAGATGCATGGAGTGGAAAATACAGTAGACAGATTATATATATATATATATATATATATATATATATATATATATATATATATATATATATAGTGTACACCTCTACCTCAATATAACGCTGTCCTCGGGAACCAAAAAAATCTTACCACGTTATAGGTGAAGCCGCATTATATCGAACTTGCTTTGATCCGCCGGAGTGCGCAGCCCCGCCCCCCCGGAGCACTGCTTTACCGCGTTATATCCAAATTTGTGTTATATCGGGTCGCAATATATTGGGGTAGAGATGTACATGAAAAGATAGGAGTTGCCTTACTAAGTGGATGGTCAGTGGTAACGAGACAATTCAATTACAGTGGTAGTGGGCTATTCTCAACAGTAGAATATCAAGGGAGGAAAAATCACTTTTGTAGTGGTAATGAGGGTAATGTAATCAAGGTGGCCCATTTCAAACAGTTGACAAGAAGGTGTGAGTAACAGTATGGGGAAATTAGTTTCTGTAGTGACACATCCACTCCCAGTTTTTATTCAGGCCTAATTTGATGGTGTCCAGTTTGAAAATAATTCCAGTTCTGCAGTTTCTCGTTGGAGTCTGTTTTTGAAGTTTCTTTGTTGAAGAATTACCACTTTTAAGTCTGTTATTGAGTGTCCAGGGAGGTTGAAGTGGTTTTTGAATGTTATAATTCTTGACCTCTGCTTTGTGTCCATATATTCTTTTGCATAGAGACTGTCTGGTTTGGCCAACGTACATGGCAGAAGGGCATTGCTGGCACATGATGCATATATCACATTGGTAGGTGTGCAGGTGAATGAGACTCTGATGGTGTGGCTGATGTGATTAGGTCCTATGATGGTGTCTCTTGAATAGATATGTGGACAGAGTTGGCAATGGGGTTTGTTGCAGGGATAGGTTCCTGGGTTAGGGTTTTTGTTGTGTGGTGTGTAGTTGCTGGTGAGTATTTGCTTCAGGTTGGAGGGCTGTCTGTAAGCAAGGACTGGCCTGTCTCCCAAGGTCTGTGAGAGTGAGGGATTGTGCCACTTCTGCCACAAGTACTCCTTGTTGTTTTTGCTGATACAGACTAACATGGTACAACTCTGAAACTTGACTTTAGTAAGGCTTTTATATTGTCTTGCATGTAGTAAGATGAGGCCCTGAAACATAAACCCTTGTATCAGAGGCCTGGTATGAGGCCTAAGGCCTGAACTAAAGTATTGGTCAAGACTTTGTTAACATAAAGCAAAGTTAAGTTGTGAGCCAGAGGCAGGCCCTGCTCACAGAAGCTGGCAAGGAGAGGACTGATGCAGCAAAAATACACATACCTAAAAGGTACCGGACACTAGAGATATTAGAACACTCCGATACTTGCCTTCGTACCTTATCGGAGTCCGTGGTCACTGGGGGTTCTCTCGGGGTCTGCTGTGTCAGCGATCTGCAGAGCCGGGGCAGCACACAGAGGGAACACACGCACGCAGCCAACTGTTATCAACATTGAATAGAGCAGAACACCACACCGGCATCTCTGACAACAACCTTCTCATAAACAAACTAGGGAAATACAACCTAGATGGAGCTACTATAAGGTGGGTGCATAACTGGTTGGAAAACTGTTCCCAGAGGGTAGTTATCAGTGATTCACAGTCAAGCTGGAAGGGCATATCGAGTGGGGTCCCGCAGGGATCCATTCTGGGACGGGTTGTGTTCAATATCTTCATCAATGATTTAGATAATGGCATACAGAGTACACTTATAAAGTCTGCAGACGATACCAAGCTGGGAGAGGTTGCAAGTGCTTTGGAAGACAGGATGGATTAAAATTCAAACTGATCTGGACAAACTGGAGAAATGGTCTGAAGTAAATAGGATGAAATTCAATAAGGACAATGCAAAGTCCTCCACTTAGAAAGGAACAATTAATGAATTGCACACATACAAAATGGGAAATAACTGCCTAGAAAGTAGTACTGTGGACAGGAATCTAGGGGCTATGATGGATCACAAGCTAAATGTGAGTTAACAGAGTTACACACTGTTGCAAAAAAAGTGAACATAATTCTGGGATGTATTAGCAGGAGTGTTGTAAGCAAGACACAAGACGTAATTCTGCTTTACTCCATGCTTATTAGGCCTCAACTGGAGTATTGTGCCTAGTTCTGCGAGCCACATTTCAGGAAAGATGTGGATAAATTGCAGAAAGTTCAGAGGAAGCAAACAAAAATGATAAAGTGTCTAGAAAACATGACCTATGGGGAAAGATTGAAAAAGTGGGTTTGTTTAGTCCGGAGAAGAGAAGACAGAGAGAGAACATTAGAACAGTTTTCAAGTACATAAAAGGTTGTTACAAGGAGGAGGGAGGTAAATTGTTCTTGTTAACCTCTGAGGATTGGTCCTGCTTTGAGCAGGGGGTTGGACTAGATGACCTCCTGAGGTCCCTTCCAACCCTGATATTCTATGATTCTAAGAAGCAATGGGCTTACATTGCAGCAAGGGAATTTTACGTTAGACATTAGGAAAAACTTCCTGTCAGGGTGGTTAAGCACTGGAACAAATTGCCTAGGGAGGTTGTGGAATCTCTGTCACTGGAGGTTTTTATGAACAGGTAAGACAAACACTTTTCAGGGATGGTCTTCTTATTATGTCATTCTTCCTTGAGTGCAGGGACTGGACTAGATGACCTACTGAGGTCCCTTCCAGTCCTACACTTTTATGATTAGATCATCTAGTCTGACTTCCTGTCTATCACAGGCCATTCAATCTCACCCAGTTACCACCTCGAGCCCAAAAACTTGGGTAAGACTAAAACATTTCAGTCCTCAGTTGACTGAACTGTTGTGTGCCACAGGCAGAGAACAGGAGAGGCCAAGGTTCCACCAATGCCCGAGGCCCCTCCAATGGCAGGGAATTGATTAGAAGAGAAATGCCCAGATGATCCCAATGGGTGAACCATTATCCATGCTGCACAGGAGGGTGAAAAGATCCCCAGGTTCCCTGCCAATCTGACCTCCCCCCCCCCCCCCAGCAAGCTCTCTGTTCTGGGGAACACATGACTCAATCTTGTCCCTATTCTGTATCCTTCACTTCCATCTACCTCCAGGCCATTTGCCTGTGCGTTGGCTTTTCTCAGGCCCACTCCCGGAGTCTCCTCCCTCCCTGCTGCCCTCTCCCACTCAGGGCAGGGTGTAAACTGCCTCCTGGAGTTCCTCTGCTCTGTTACCCAGAGTCCTTCCCGTCTCTCCCTGAAGCCACCTTCAGTTCCAGGCTTCCTCTCTTTGTAGCGCCATCCAGTTCCCCCTCCAGCAGGGACTCCTCTTTAACTGGGTCTGCAGCCAGGTGTGTGAATTGTCCTCAGGCCAACATCAGTCATTTCACAACCTGCATGGAACAGACACCCCATCATACCACATTATCCTTTTCTGGCATCCTGGCCCTGAGCAGAGCCAAGTCAGAGAAGCAGCGCTGTGATGTACGCACCATGCGGTGGTGTTCTAGGGTACGGTCACAGGTTCTGCCTCTCAGGTGTCCCCTTAGTGTGAGGATGGACTTCTCACGTACCTCACACTTCTTCCCTGGGGGATGGCAATACTGCAGAGTGGTTCCTCAAGCTGTACCGCTTAGCACTGACACCCCCTTCCAGGGGTATGGAGTAGTGCAAATGGAAAAGGGAAACACCCCTACAGCTCCCAAGAGGCTGAGTTCCTTGCAGGCTCAGCCAGGGGAGGTGAAGCATCTTTCAGACCCTGAGAGGAAATCTCGGCTCCTACCCTCCTATCCAGTGAAAGCCAGGGCTCAGTCTTAGAGATCTCAACATCAACAACACTGATCTTCCTTTCTCAGAGGGCTCAGGTGGGAGCACTCACAAGCCATTCCTCTGTTAGTAACCCAGTGTCCTGGTCTGGGAGGACTAAGCTCCAGTTCTGCTTGTTTCAGCAGGCTGTCCAAACTGAGCATGTGCCCTCCCTCAGATGGGCCCTTCTCTGGGCCTGAGAGGCCCCATGGGGTGAGGGCCCGGGGCTGACGATAACCACCAGCAGCATCAAACTCCTGTGGTGGCTCATCTGCCTCAGCACAGTCATACAACCACAGAGGCTCCAACTGGGGGGACGGGAGGCACTCTGGGGATTGAGTCTGTCTGGGATATAACCGGGCTGAAATGCTCTGAACATTTTGTTAAAAATCTTCCTGTTCTGACTCAGTGGAACAGGAATCCCAGACCCCTGCTCTCTGACTGCTCAAGGGGAGTCCCATTGATTGTGGGGTGGGGAACTGATCATCTGCACTTCCTGTGCTGCCTGACATACATGACTAGTGTGCAGGATGCCGAAGGAAAGCATGTTCCTTACTGTGTTTGTCACGTGACAGTGATCCTCGGCTTTGTGCACAGCGGATGCTGCTAACAACTAAAGGGGGTGGGGGGAGAGAAGAGCCTGAACCTTTGGGGTAGAGTGATCCTGGAAAGAATGGGATCACATGGCCACTCATTCATATGCAGACATTTTTGTGCAGTAACACATAGACTCAAAACCATGTCAGCCTGTTGGCTTTAATGAGGAGTCTTTGAATAGCCAGCCATTTGTTATGTATGTTCGAGACAGATGAACATATGGACATTTATTGCTGCAATGTAACTGAAACTATTCCCTAATGTGATAATCTAATCATCATCTTCTCTTAGAGAAATAACAGTTTATGCTATAAATCTTTATACATGCATGGGCATGTCAAATTCCCTCAAGTACAGTATATGGATTTACAGAAATAAGTTAATTGCTTTCCTAATGATTAATACGGTTTGCAATGTAATCATTATCAAACCTTCCGGATAGCCCATCTTGTGAACTTCATTTCAGAGAATGAATATTTATAATGGTTTCATTCTAATCTTTTAAAAAAATGCAAAGACTTAATGTTCCTTTAAAAATGTATGATAATCCCTGCCATCATTGTTGTGCAAATCAGTTTACTGTTAATTTGGTTATACTCAATCTTTTTGATTATCACATTCATGACTTCAGTGCAAACAGTTTGAATTGATCAACTAGGATTATTAGAAATTCTTGTCAATAGTCCTTCAGCCATGACACGATTATGGATTTATTAAGCAAACTCACAAGGAAATTAAACTTATGAACAAGAAATTACAAAACAAAATACAGAAAATATAGAGATGATTATGCAATCTGTATCACTGCCACATTATGAACCGATTTTTAATTAAACCCATAAGAAATCTACAAACCGATTCTGTAACAGAGAATGATAGTAAACAGAACCTTCATCCTGCCAGATTTTTTGTCTCTGTGCCAATTCCATCATGTTTATTGATAAAATAATTTCAATATTTTAATAAAAAGTATATTGCCATCAAAATTGAATGTACCAACTTGTTTCCATTGCCCCATCTCTCTTCTTCCAAGTGCCTCCCACTCTTTCCCAGCTTCTAGAAGCTTATTTCTTTCCATTGTCTTCCTGAACCACACCTCTCTGTAAGTCTCTTTTTCCAAGGAAGGTTCCCAGCCACTAGCCATCCACTACATGATGCCTGTGCTTTCCTTTTCACTATCTGTCCAGGACTTCCACCAGTCTCCACTATAGGCTTCTTCTTCCCCGTCACTGCCAATAACTGTGTTCAGAACCGACGCTGCAGTTATCACCACTGCATTTCAGCAGGGTGACCAGTTACGAGCTTATGCACCACGCGCGTTGCTAAAACGGCCCTTAAGGAGGTAGCAGTAATTCATAAGCACTTCTTCCTCCCATATCAATGTAAGAGCCATTCAAGTTTGTTTTCAGTGGTGCTGGAAAGAGTTCAGTTGATACAAATGTGCCTTTTTTCCATTTTCTACATCAGAATCATGGGACAATGCTCTAGAAGAATGTCTGACATGTGTGGGTAGCATACGAGAGAGTGTGATGCAGCAACCATTTACAAATGCACACCTGAACATTTCATATTGTGTGCTACGCTTTGAAACAAGTCCCTTGGAATTACCTTAGGCCACTTCCACATGCAAATAGTAAGTCGAATCCTAGTGGTCAGTGATGTGCTGCTGAGTCCGAGCTGAGTAAGCAGTGCCAGCTCTGGCTGATTTCATGGAAGATTTATAAAGATTATTTACATCTGTCATTTGGAAGGTGTAAAACAGAAGTAGCTGTAGAGTTTGCAGGCATAAGGTTAATACTTTAAGTTTTTAGAAGTTGTTGGTTATGTATTAAAAATGGAAAGGTTCTGAGTCAATGCATGCAAACCAATGGAATTAAAGTTTTAACCATGTTTGATTACTCCTCTCCAGGCTGTATTGGTAGCAAAATGGTTGTCTTTTCTCCTGTAAATGTCATTTCCTGCTAATGTCGGGCTTTACTGACAGTGCCTGCACTGTGACAATAATGAGAGTAGACACCTATGTCAACCAAGCTAGTAAATATGCTAATGATATAGGGTGATTGAACTTGAGTTTTAGACTTCAGGTATAAATATTAATGTAGGCTTGCATTTCATTACCGATTCTCCAGTTTCAGATGCACTCCGTTTCCAGGGGCCATGGGAGTCTGGAAAAAGTTTACATGATACTCTGAGTTATCTAATTAATCATTGATTCATTAGATTTTAACCTCTTTCTGATGGTGAAATGGGTTTGAGAAGATCAAAAAAAATTCTCAATGTAGTCATTACTCAAAATTATTAGTGAATATCCCCATGATTTTTCCTGCCTCATGAATAATTTGCTGCAACTATTCAGACTTTGAAACCTGGGCAGTTCTGATTAATTTCAGAAGTCATGTGCAATTGTTTCTGTTCCTTGAATGGATGACTTCTATAACTGTGTATATAGCAGTGACTTATGCAATAGCATGAATTTTAAAGTTTGAACATTAAATTATACATTTCAAAATGTTCTGTAGGCGATTACTGGAGCAATCATAAACACACAATTCACCGCTGCTCTAACTTAGCACAATTTAGCTTTAACTGTAGAACAAAATTCTGACTGTAAGGTACTGGCTGGAACTGGGAGCATTTCATTGTGAAGCACATGGAATGTTATTGATCTGATGGCCTCTTCTGGTCTTAAAATCTGATTCTTTGTATTGTTATACTCCATACAGTCTTCTTCCTTTTGACCAAAAGAACTAATTAATTACTTAAGCTCCTCTAGCACCACAACCACTTCCAATCAGTCTCAGTCTCATCAGTTATTTGCTGTAGCACTATAAGTATTTACTGTAAAATATTTTCTCTGTGGTATTTAACGTACAGAAAATCAATCAATATGACCCAATAGGTAAACGCTCTTTAGTATCCAGCCTGTCTATACCAGGACAACCATTTATGGCCTTTCAGATAGTTAGCCTTGTATCTCACCGCTTCTAACTTTACTGGTTTTTTTGGCTAATAGACTTCGGGTACGAATTAGACCATAATCACTTTTCTCACTGTATGATAGCATGTGTCTTCCAGGCATCCACCTCTAAAAGAAGCAACAGCATCTTTGCCTCTGGGACTCTCAAGTGACTACTGCTGAAATCCTAAAAGCAATTTTCTTCCGACCCCTGGAATGCTACATGCCTCCATATCCCTTTGTGAGCAATCCCTTCTGGCATTTTTACCTCGACCCCATTAGGAAAAGCGTATTCATCGCAAAATACTAATCTTTAAAAGGCAGAACTGATTCCGACACGGAAATAAGGACATTGGGCCAAACCCCAAGAGGTTCCTTATTTAGTGTTTACTCAACCCTTACTCAGGCAGATCTGCATCCAAAGGCCAATGGGAGGTTTGCCTGAGCAAGAGCTGAATGCTGTAGCCGATAGGTATAAATGAAGGCAGCAAAGCAATGAGCTTACAAGCCTCGGGGCCTGTAAAACAACAGTTTAGCTACACTAATCAAGGCACATGGCCCAAATAGCTTAGCAGAAATAGCTAACCCAAGAATAACCCTAGATCCTACGATCTCACAAGATAATATGGAGATACACCTATCTCATAGACCTGGAAGGGATGCTGTAATACACAAGGATGACTAAACTGCTGTCAGGTAACCACAAGATGCTCGTTTATACCTGTCAGATATTTTTAGTTAGGGACATCAGCAAATGTCCAACCACACGGATACCGCGGTAACTAATTGACATGTATGCTAATGAACTTGAGGTTAAAAGGCTCAGTGACCTATGGGAGAAAGGCACCCAAACATTAGTAGAGTAAGGAAATACAAAGAAGGAAAAGGGGGTGAATGTCACAGCTCTCACCTGAATAGTAATTCTAAAGCTGGGCCTGATCCTGGAACAAGAACCTTCCAAACTCTTCAGTGTTAATTGGGAATTCTTAAAATGATCAACAAAATTAATGAACAAATAATCCATCAGGCAACAATGCAAACTGAATGAGAACCTTATGATTCGGTCCATAACGAAGTATATTTTTTACATTATAGTTATTTGAAACACCAAGAATAAAGAATAATATGGTGATGCCCTAAAACAATTCAAGTCTAGTTATTTGATAACAGTTTGAATAGAATGGAAAATAGTAAAACAGGTTATAAAGTCATATAGATTCCACTGTTAGCATTAACCCAATTTCGTTACAATTTATATGGATTTTGAATTAACATAGTGGGCCAAAGTCATCTCTTATTTAAACGAAGAATGAATTTAGTCTGCGGTATTATAAACCACACAATCAGTGATGCAGAAAGTAAAAACAAAACAAAACAAAAAAACCTCCAGCACACATCTCTGGAAATAATTTTGGGTTTCTATTGAAATGCTTTGTATATTTTGGAGGCCGAATTCAAACCTCACATTAGTGGTGAAACTGCACTGATTTTCAATTGACTGGATTTTTCACTAGTACCCAGCTGTGAAAAACAATGTTCTGACTTGGTAATGAGTTTATACATGGCACTATGAAGTACAGGTCTGTCTCATCTTACGCTGGGGTTACGTTACGCAGTCAGCGCCTAAAGCGAAAATCGCGTATAGTCAAAATGACATTGAGTGTAATGGCAGGCGGAATCGCCCGCACTACAGAAACAGTATTTAAATTGTTATTTTTCTCCTTTTTTTTTGTTTTTTGTTTTGCCGACCGCGTAAAGATGAAATCACACATGTGAAATGCGCCTAAGATGCGACAGACCTGTATGTTTATCCACAGGACATTTTTGTCTATGTAAAGGCTGTGGTCCCATTTCTTCTCCCATTGAAGTCATGATCAAGCCACAGAGACTTACAAGCAGTGCTTTATTGTGCCAGGTCTTCCCAGGGCTGAGCCCCAACACCTCTAGACCTGGCAGTTCATAGCTCTGGCACCTCTGGGCTTGCCACGTCAGTTATGAAAAGCAAATAAAAAAAAGAACGCTTACGCCCCAGCACCTCTTTAATTCCAAATTAAGCCCTTCTTACAACTCATTATACATTTGTGTGGAGTGTGAAATTAAATGAAGTGACATTATCTTGGAACACCGAAATACCCTGCACTTCTAGTTCTGTGGAGATGCTTTAGCAGTGCCAGTGTGTATGGAAAAAGGGGAGAGGACAGAGCTTACAGATTCCATGGCCAGAAGGGACCACCACTGTGATCATCTAGCCTGACTTGCATTACACGTAGAACTTCCCCCAAAACATTCCTGGAGCAGATCTTTTAGAAAATCTGTGTACCTTTAGAGCCTCAAGGAAGCATGCTCACACACTCACTCCAGGAGATGGGGTGAATGATGAGTGAAATGCCAGAAAACTAGTGAACACAACCCCCCATGCAGTGGGCATACGCTCTGTGGAATTAGGGGAGGATATAGCAGGCTAGTTCACACACTGGCAATAAAGTGAGTGTGATGGGTTGGACCCCACTTCTGGGATGCCACCTGATGTGCTGGGGTTTAACTGAGACGCCCCTGCTCAGTCAGGCTGGGTTCCCTCTCCCTGCTGTGCTGAATGAGGCTCTCCGGCCTCTTGCAGCATACACAGGTAGGGCCACATCCCGCGGCAGACACAGACTGAAGTCAGCTCTGTGTGAGAGGGCTCCCCCAGCACTCACGTGCCCACCCCTTTTGGGAAACAAACCCAAAATAATATTGTCTTGCACTGTATAGAAAAATCTGTACAGCGCAAGCTCATAAAATTCAGCCTCTTCCTCAATGTGAAGAGAGAGATGTGCACAACTTCTTGCCCCCCAGTTAGAAATTACATAAGCTAGGTTTTATTATAAACAAGTAATACGTTTATTAACTACAAAAGGTGAATATTAAGTGTTTGCTATCCCTTGAAACAGAACAAAGCAGATTGTCTTATTAAATAAACAAAAGCCACAGACTGAGCTTAACACACTAGATAGGTAGGATACAAATTAACAAATTCTCACCCTGAGTGATAAACAGGCTGGCAGATTCTTAAGGCACAAGTTGCCTTGCTTTCCTAGGTTTTCTTACACAGGCTAAAGATCTTAGCCTGGGACCATCACTTCTCACAGTTCTGCCTTTGTTCCTCGGGTGTTTTCAGGTGTGTTCTTGTAGGGAAAGTGAGGATCCCTCATGTTGTCATTGTCCCTCTTTTATACCTTCCCCCCACTTGCTGGAAAAGGTTTTTTCGCTGTGACCTGGATCAAACAGTTCCCATTGCGTGGAGCTCTCTCTGAGAGGTTTCTATTGCACACAGTTCCTGGGGTGATCCTTATCCTTGTGTGCATTTCTTCACTAAGCCACTAACATTGTTCGGCCTCATCCAACGTAGCACATTTGAAATACAGAGACATGGTCAATATTCCTAGCTTCAGACACAGAAATGATGCATGCATACAAATTGGATCAACACATTCAGTAAATTATAATAATCTTTCCAATGATATCTTACAAGACCCATCTTGCATAAAGTACATTTCATTTGTGCCATATCCATAACAACCATATTTCCATGAAGAATATGGGGTGTAACATCACAGTGAGGTTTTGCCCTCTGCCCTGTTGTGGGTTGTTTATGTTTTTACAATGGATTGTCCATTAATTGTCACAGGCACCCACCCAGGGACCGGAGTTGGAGAATGAAGAGAAAGGAACCGTTACATTTCCTTTTGAAGCTAGCTACAGCTCTCGCTTGAGAGCTAGCTGTGCTAAAAAACCCCTGTGCTCCCCAAAGCAGGCCAGCAATGCAGAGCAGCCTAACACCTGCTTGACACTGTCACTTCTTTTCTAGACTAGTCAGAAAGGGGGCAAGATTTCATCTCTGTACCTGCTAATTATTCACACCGTCCTGACAAAGATAGCTGTACCGTTTTTCAGGAACACATGATATTTTTAGGTATTTGCTAGAATAAACACGAGCCCCCTCAGATATATTGTCTATAGGGAGCTATCTGGCCACTTGTAATCTTAAACATATTTCAGTTAACTTACTGGTCTAAATGTAAAACCCAGCACTCAGGGACATCCTAGGGAATTTCTGCTGCTTCGGAGGATCATATCTGTGTACCTGAATAGGCTACAAAAAGACCATGCTAAGAAAATGCTTTGAAAGATGGTTTCACCAAACATGGCGTTTGGCCCTAATGTAGCCAAGTCATTATTTGGCTTAAATTTTTTTTGAAAAGTCATTCTCAGCACAATGTCATTCTGAAGAGCAGATTTCAACACTTGCCCACTGGGACAAAACCAGACTAATTGATACCATTTTGGAAACTAATTTCCTAGAGTGGCATTTTCTACAACCAATGGACCCAGCAAGACTCTGAACAGAAAATGCTTGAGGACCTTGAATGGAAGGTGCTATAGAAGTATTTCTACATTCATTCATGTTGCATATATGCTGTAGTGGCAGGTGTAATATTGATACTTTTTATTTAAGTCACACAAGTATAATTCAGAGTGTTACTCATCAGCTAGTTATTGAACAAGTAAATAGAATGGAAAACATAATTCACGTATTGAATGTAAATTACAAATAAAATGTGGGAGGGGACTACAGCATCATGTGACACTCTCCAAAAACTGCTGAGCTATCTTTGCTCAAAGCCTATAAGACCAAAAGCATATACACCCCCCTCTCCTTGGACAGAGTTCGATATCGGATTTTGTCGTGCTCCAGTTGTACACAGGTGTAACTGCTAAGTTCAATGAAGTTACACTGGTGTAAAACAGGAGTATCAGACTAAAATCTGGCTAAAAGACTGGAATTTTTCACTAAGTGAGAATGGATAGGTTTAGGACAACTCTGCTACAGTGGCCACTTCCGTTGCTGCTACAACAGCAATAAAGATAAACAGCATTCCATGGACCCATATTAACAACACAGAGTGCAGCACTAGCAGCAGAACGCTAGCACAGGTGGAAAATTGGCCTTTGCTTACGTCACTAGTCCCAGTCGAACACCCTCTCAAGCCCTCAGCAGACTGCAGGGAGGGAACCAGTCACAAGGTCCCCCAGGTATTTTAACTTCCCTGGATCTCAACCGGCTGCAGCACTATTTCCTCAGCTGGTCACTCTGCCACATTTCCTGGGCACTTACCCTCATCTGCTACTTCTTGATGGAAACGGAACCCCTCAGCCCATCAGCACTGCCCCCCAAGATACCCCAGGGACTTAGAGACATCTTCTCCCAGAACTCTACCCAAGAACTGAGCCTTCTGGTTTAACATTTAACTCCCTCAGAGGCAACGTGGCAATTATGAGCCACAAAACACACAGACGTTTTGCATAGGATTCTAACACTACAACTCTAATACAGATCATTTTCCTCACTTGCTCACCCTTCCCTTGGGAGTCCTGGGGGGGACCATCTGTGTCCAGGAAGGCAGTCAGGGACTCCTGCCTTATCTGGCTCCTCCACACTGGGCTGCTTCTCCCCACTCTTGAGCTGGAGAAAAATGACCCCGAAGAAGAAAAGCTACTGCCCCTTTTATACCTTTCAGCTCCCCTTGTCAGGACAGATCAGCCTCCTCAGGTGGCCAGAGACCCCTGCCAGGTGACTTAATTGCTAGGCAATCTCTCCCCCTGACAAACCAGCTCTCCTAGTTGGGAGCCAGCCTGTTGTTCAGAGCTAATCCATTTCATTTCAAGGGCTCTCCTTATCCTTCTGCTAGCAGCCTTTGGAATTTCAGCCCAGTCTGGAGGCAAACAGACAGCAGAGAAAGCAAATTGGCTGCACATTTGAAATGCAGTTTGCAGGTTGACAGATATAAACAGAGTTTGTAATCTCACACAGAATTCATAAACTGTACAGACAGTCTTCAAGTCAGCACAGTTTAGGCTAGAATTCAAAGAGAAGCATTTTCTCATTTAGCATAAGCAATTAGTCATTTCTTTTTAGAAAAGTCTCTAAATGAAACTTGAAATTTAAACAGTAGCAACAGCTCTCCAGGGGCCAAGTCTGAGTCACAGTCAACTTGTATCTGAATGAACTTTCTGAAAGTAACTTCACTCTCTCCAGGTAATTAGCGGTTTAGTGAAACGATAAATAAGCTGTGAACTTGTCTGAGTTTCCTTGAGGTAAAACACTCTAGCTTATCAGAGTTTGATTTGTTTAAAGATTGGCGCACAGGGAGATATTGTCAAACTTACTGCACTGACAGATCCTTAATTTACAAAAAGGAATTAACACAGATGATATAAAGCTACAAATTGCTACATTAAAAGAGAGAATCTTGACAACCTGATAGAAACATGAAAGGATTTAAATGAAGAATGTTACCATATATTTCATAACACAAGTGTTTTTTAACAACATGAAACTCATTAGCACTGCCACAGACTATAACTCACAAACGAGACTTTTACAAGAGATGTGAATAATCCAATAGCAAACGGTTTCTTACAGAAATGTATCCTTTCAGAGGCAAACGCTGCCCCTGTTGGTATGGAGTGCCTGGGCCACAGCAGGACAGCCAGGTTCTGCAGTGCGGGCAAGCAAGAACACGGGGCAGTGATAAGGCTGAATTTTCAACTTCGTCTCTGCATTTCTTGTTTTGTATACTCGGTTTCTCAACTTCATCACTGCATTAGAGCAGAACAGTCCGTGGGGTTTCAAGGTGCTTTACCAATAGATGCTGGAGTTTCGCTCTAAAGGGACGCAAGCGCTGTGAGATGGAACTGTACAAACAATCCTGTGGAGCTCAGGAACTGTATAGGGTCAGAACTTCAGGCAGAGCTGTAGGAACTCCACAGGACTAACTTGCACAAGAGTTTTATACATGCCGTCTCTACAGAATGTATTGCTGTACATGTACGTACACACACACACACACACACACACACACGTGAATCCTTGGTTAAGTGACCATCTGCTCTAGGTAAACCAGCACAAGCATTTGAAAGTGTTAAACTGTCTGCATCAAATGAATTATTTTCCAATGCAAAAGAAAAACTACCCAGACTTGATCCTCTGTTCAGCTCTAACCTCTTGCAGAAGGCCCAGTAATGGACCCCCAGTTTTGAACCTCCAGTGCCAGTAAGGCCCGCACTGCACATAATCACTATTTGCAGGAAACTCTGCACTTGGTATAGTTCTGTGTCTTCTTTTCATGTATTCTATTGAGAGGTAGATCGATATCGATACATAGAAACTGCAGCTGGCAGGATAATAGGAAGCGCATATTATATATATATATATATTTACCTACGTCTTTGGTAGACAAACTTTCAGGGAAAAGAGACCTTTTATACATTAAAATTCTATTTTTATTTTATAAAATGTTTTAAACCATTATTAATAATGCAGTTGCATTTTAAGCTTTCTGTAAACTTTACTGTATTATTTGGTATCAAGTACATAATTTTATTACTTACGGAATTCCCTCTGTGGCAAGATCATATAAGCAGCTCTTCCAAATAAAGGTAGCTGAGGATTTTAAGTGAAATGCTAAAGTTCTCCAGGATGAAAGAGGGAAGTTTTATGAAAGCTCAAGTTCAGTTCTGCCACCCATACTCACTTGAGGCGAAAATCACCCCGTTCAGAGAATGAGCACCACAAAGTGTATGCATCTCTGAAACTCAGGTGGGATTAAACACGATTTGGATAGTGCACAGGCCTTTTGATGGCCCCTATGAACAGGAATTAATTTCATCTGCTGTGTGGAGCCTTGCTTTGTGAACAATCCCATTGATTCCAGTAGCATGGCTTGTGGGGTCATCAGCAACAGTATAAGAACCAGGCACTGTCAGGCCATCTTTATGGGCCATAAAAGGACCATCGAAGGGGGAACAGACCTTTTTGGATATGCATCAATTTGCTTTTGCTTTGTAAGAAAAAGGCACCACATTCTCTGCAAATGGAGCTGTACCAGTTTACACCAGCAGATAATTTGGCCCTGTGTATAGATTCCAAGGCCAGACAGGACCCTTGTGGTTACCTACTCTGACCTTCTGTATAACACAGGGCATGCCACTTCCTCAAAACCTTTCTTGGAACAGATCTTTTAGAAAAACACCCAAGCTTGGTTTAAAAATGTATGGCTTATTTCCAGTCTGAATTTGTCTAGCTTCAACTTCCAGCCATTCCATCGTGTTAGACCTTTCTCTGCCAGATTGAAGAGCCCATTATCAAATATTTGTTCCCCACGCAGATGGTTATAGACTATAACCAAGTCAGCCGTTAACCTTCTCTTTGTTAACTAGATCAAACTCCTTGAGTCTATCACTATAAGGCATGTTTTCTAAACCTGCCATCATTCTCATGGCTCTTCTCTGAACCCTCTCCAATTTAACACTATCCACCCTGAATTGTGGGCACCAGAACTGGACAAAGTATTCCAGCAGCAGTCACTCCAGTGCCAAATATAGAAGTAAAATTACCTCTCTGCTCCTACTCGAGATTCTCATGTTCATGCATCTCAGGATCATATTAGCTCTTTTGGTCACAGCGTTGCACTGGAGCTCATGTTCAGCTAATTGTCCACTACAACCCCCAAATCTTTTTTAGAGTCACTGCTTCCCAGGGTAGAGTCCCCCGGCCCGCAAATATGGTCTACATTCTTTGTTCTTGGATGTTTGCATTTTATCTTAGCCATATCAAAGTGAATAGTGCAGTACAGCAATTTAACATGAAGAGGGAAATTAGACAAATATATAACAGTCAAGGCTGTTTAAATGCTAATGAAAAACCCTGCGATAATAAAGATGGTTTGTTCCTGGGGAAGTTTCTTCATTACATGGTAAATGAATGCCAAAAGTAAGAACCTTAGATGCCTCTTCATTTCTGTAGGTTATTAATTGGAGAAATGAGAAAAACAAGTAGGTTTCCTAGGAGTTTGCTATAAATATAATTGTGTATTTGTGGTCTAGGGCCATGCCTCAGAGTTAGCTACCACTTCCCACATCTGCCTGCAGTATTTTTGAATGCATTATTTATGAAAATACCAAAAGCAGGCGAACAGGTAATGCAGTAATCAGCAACACTGCCCTTTTATCCTTCACTGAGACTGCTTAGACATCTGTCTTCCTGTCAGTGAAGTAATTATACGCCAAGTCTGTTGTGTGGGGCGGGGAGGGGGTAGACAAAATGGGAACAGGCATGAGCCTTCCACCCAACCCCATGAATTACTGACTTGCCAGACACCTCTGAAGTCTGGCACCTCAGAGCATGCAAGAAGCATGCTCTACACCTTTGTGAGTAACATCAAGGCAGTCCCCTGTAGCACGGGCCAGTGAAATGGCATTGGGCTCAGTGGAGCAAAACCCTGTGTCCCACTGTTTGTCAGAGAGACAAGGGCCTCCCACAGGGCCTGGTACTGTGGGGGGTGGAAGGAGCCTGCTTCTCCTGAAGGGGAAATCGACAGTTCAGTCAGAGGCCAGGTCCTACATCTGGGACCAAGGAATGCAGACCACACCTACAGACTGGGGGACTGTATCCTGGAGAGCAGAGAGGCTGGAAAGGGTCTAGGGGGCATAGTGGACATGCAGCTTAGCCAGCGCTCCCAGTGCCATGCTGTGGCACAGAAGGCTAATGAGATCCTTGGATGTATTAACAGGGGAGCAGGGAGGTGAATTTACCTCTGTGTGTGGCACTGGTGAGTCTGATACTTGAACACTGCATCCAGGTCTGGGGTCCACATTTTAAAAAAGATGTTGAAAAATTTGAGAGGGTGCAGAAGAGAGCCACAAAAATGATTTGAGCCCTGGAGAAAATACCTTAGTGAGAGACTTAAGGAGCTCAATTTATGCGGCTTGCCAAAGAGAGGACAGAGGTGACTTGATAACAAAGTGTAAGTACCTTCCCTGGGTAACATTGCCAGGCTCATTACTCTAGTAGAGGAAGGCAGAACAGAACACAATGGTTGGAAGCTGAAGCCCAGCAAATTCAGACTGGAAATAAGACCGGTGTTTAACAGGGAGGGTATAAATAATAATATATGGATATATAGCTCTCTCATAGAACTGGAAGGTCATTGAGTCCAGTCCCCTGCCTTCACTAGCAGGACCAAGTACTGATTTTGCCCCAGATCTCTAAGTGGCCCCCTCAAGGATTGAACTCACAACCCTGGGTTTAGCAGGCCAATGCTCAAACCACTGAGCTATCCCTCCCCCCGTGGGAACAATTTACCAATGGTTCTGATGGATTCTCCATCACTGGCCAGTTTTAAGTCAAGACGGGATGTTTTTCTAAGAGAGATTCTCTAGTTTAACCAGGAATGGGGTTAGGGAAGTCCTGTGGCCTGTGTTGCACAGGAGTTCAGATGAGATAGTCACAAAGGTCCCTTCTGGCCTTGGAATCTGTGAATAATAAATATAGTGTCACCGTCCCCATTTTACAGATGGTGAAGCAGAGGCTCAGAGAGACGGGCAGGAACCTGGCCCAAGGACACCCAGACAGGCAGTGGGAGAGTGAGGATCAGAACAGAGACGTCCCAGCCGGCGCGGATTCCTGCCACAGAACCCCCTCAGGAGAGAGGCTGAGATTTGCTGGTTCTCTAACGTCACTGGAGGACAAAGTGCTGCTAAGAGCTCAGCAGCAATGCAGGACCAAACAGGCCTAGCTGGTGATGAGGCCTTAGTGCCGGCCTGGGTGATTCCAGCACTCCGATGTGAGCTGCATGAGCACCATTTCCCGGGAGACCGCTCTCCATGAATAGTGCACCTAAAACAGCAGCTCTGCCACCAGCCAGCGCAAGCTTGGGCAGGGGCCGAGGTGTGCCAGGCAAGCTTGGTGGGGCATTCATTCTCATCTCCTCCCAGCCACCCCTTCTGCTGAGACCTGGATTGAAAACATTACCATCTGCATGGAATTACATGTAAATATCCCATTCACAACCTTTGCAAGACTCGAGTAGCATAGCACCAAAGAGAATAATAAATAGCGTAGGTGCAAGCATACAACCCTGCTTAACGCTGTGACAAACCAGACAACGGTGCTTCATCAGAGCCTAGCACTCTAGCCAGCAGGACATCCTGGAACGAGTGCATGATAGTGATGAATTCGTGTGGGTATCCAACTTTGTGCATGATCCACCAAAGACCCATGTAATGAACAGTGTCAAAGGCCTTTGTCAGGTCTACAAACACCATATACAGATCATGGTTTTGTTCCTGACATTTTTCCTGTATTGGGTGAGCAGCAAAATCCTGTCCCCTGTTCTGAGTCCTTTGCAAAAGCCACCCTGGCTCTCTGAAGTGATGTTATCGGTGATGGTGGAGAGCCTATTGAGCAAGACATGTGGCAAAGTCTTCCCAGAAATGGAAAGAAGTGAGATATCATGATTGTTGATTCAGACTGCTCGGTCACCCTTGTAATTGTGTGTGTGTGTGTGTGTGTGTGTGTATAGATATAGACAACTGAGGCATCCCTGAAGTCTTGAGGCATGGTCTCCTGCTCCCAGATGACATTGAAGAGTCATGTGAGCATTTGAGGCATGTGATGACCACCATGCTTATGGACTTCTGGCAGTATTCCATCTAAGCCAGGCGACTTTCCCTGTGATGAATGTCTGATGGAGGCATCTGTCCCATTAATACTTGATGGTCTAGCCAGTTCTTTGTGTATCAGGCACTGTGATATGCCATGGATAGCAAGGTTGCTGATGGATGATTAAGTAGCCTGTGAAGTGTTTGGTCCAGCCATCGATGATGGCTTTAGCAAAGGGGAGCTGAGCTGTGCTGTGTTACCCTGTGATCCCCTTCACTTTCACATGGGTTCAAGTCTGAATACAATTTTTACCACGATGGGGTTCCCTGGATTTCCTAAGGTTCATGCTGCATTTGTAATTGTCACTTTTCGATGGGGCTGCTCCTTAAACAAATGGTGTCCCCATGCAGTCATTCAATTACTGGAACTGTCACCTGATTCCCAGCCAAGAGCAGCAACTAAAGCAACTGATCCGGATTCCAGTTCCGACAATAGGAAACCGTCTGTGCCAATGCTGCTCTTCTGGCAAGCACAGTGTATGCCACTCTGCTGCTTTTCAGGGGTGCCAGAGCTGTGACTGTCCTCGGATGTCTGTTCCTTGTCCTGGCGGGACAACTTGCATGCTCTAACGAGCCCCAGAGTCTGTGCTGGTGGGGGCTTTCTGCCCTTAATCATGCCCTTAATATTGCCTCACCGTCACCAGTACAGATAGAGGATCACATTCTCATCGATGTAGAAACATTCACATACTTGGGCAGCACCATCAGCCAGGACGGTGGAACAAGCCAGGACATCCGGAACAGAATCAATAAAGCCAGAAACACTTTCAGGAGCTTAAATACAGTCTGGAAATACTCAAAATACAACACCAAAACCAAACTCAAGATTTATCAGAGCTGCATACTTCCAACACTACTTTATAGTGCAGAATGCCAGGGAATGACAAAGTAGGACATGTCCAAACTGTCTTCATTCCATACAACCTGCCTCAGAAAAATCTTCTGAATCTTTTGGCCCAGAACAATCTCAAACCGAGACCTATTCACACAGTGCAGCCAAGAAGATCAGAGCACCACTGGAGATGGATTGGCCATGTGCTTCAGATGGAAACTGATTCCATCACCAGAGTAGGAATAAGATGGACACCTGAAGGTAAGTGAAAATGAGGCCGCCCGAAAACAACATGGCGAAGAGCTGTGGAAGCCACGCTGAAAAACCTGAGGCACAGCTGGGGAACCATTGAAAGACTTGCCAGAAACAGACAGGAGTGGAGGGGTTTCGTTGCTGCCCCAAACACCAGAGGCATAATGGGTACTAACTAACTAACAGGACTGTGAGGCCCCCTCGCTACCTGCCCTTAGCTGCTCCCCAACTCCACCAGCCACTGGCAACACAATCCTGCCCTCGGGGCCTTGGAGGCCCCGCTGTGTCTCTGCAGATTAGTGACAGGCACACACCAACCCCTGACCTCTCAAGTGTCCTGCCCCTGGTCTAATGGTCACTCGCACTATTCGCTGGTCCGTGGTTACCAAAGAAACACTACATCCCAGCTTACCTGTTCCACCTCAGCTCACAGCTCTGCTTAACTCACAGCACTTAGATATGCTTATAGCGAACTCAAATACAAATTTATTTAACAAAGCTCAAAGATTCAAGAAATAGCAGGTAGAAGTATCAGAAACAAATTGATACATATAAAAAAAATTACATGCATTATAGAGCCAAGATTTAATGAATAAGCTACGCTCATGTCTAGTAGAATATTGCTCACTCAAATCCTTGCAGCGCTTTACAGCCAGCCTGGCTGTGACCTTCCTTTGTGAGACAAGCACGCTGTCCTTTGCCTTAAATCCTTGTCAGTTGCCATAAAAGGCACCAGCGTACACCAGGAAGAGGAATCTCTCTGGAATAACTCCTACAGTGAGCCTAGGGATATGAGGTAGAACTTAGAGGGGTTCTGGGCACCTCCACGCTGCAGCTTTTGGGCTCCAGTGCTATCAGTAGGCGACACTAGGGTGATAGTACTGAGCTTCATGGAGCTCAAGACATTTCTGCAGGGGGACGGGGCATCATCATCCTAAGGCAGAGGGGAATTAAGTGAGTTGACCATGACGACACAGGGAGCCAATGGCAGAGCCAGGAGCAGAATGCAGGTCTCCTTACTGCCCTCCTGGTCCGCTGTCCACTAGACCTTGCTGCCTCAGCCAAGGGCCAGTTACACTTTTCATAGAATCATGGAAGATTAGGGTTGGAAGAGACCTCAAGAGGTCATCTAGTCCAACCCCCTGTTCAAAGCATCCTTTTGTTGAAGGATGTTCTGCACTTGTGGCAGTCCATACATCCTGGGTGAGGGGACATTTGCTACTTTAGTCTCGCATCATTGCACATTTGTAAACAAAAAATATTTTAGTGAGCAACAAAATACTCTGTATTTCATATTTGATTTGCACAGACTTGTGTGTGCCAAGAGTCTCTCAGGGTTATTTTACACAGCGAAACTGCCCCACAACATGGAACCTCCTGGATCTCAGAGAGATTTGTGTGTAAATACGGCCGACAATCTTTGTTCCTGGGGGATATATTTACATTTAGTCTATTAAAAACACACATTGTTTGTTTGTGCCAGTTCACCAAGTGATCCTGATCCACTCCCCCAATTTTTGGTTCATTTGCAGACTTTATCAGTTACTATTTTCTGTTTTCTTCCAGGTCTTCTGATTATTGTAGGTCTTCTTCCTACCTGTATATTTTATTTACTATGTATTGTGCACTACGGGCCTGCTCCCACATTGTGTTACTTCACGACCCCATCAGTGTAATGCCACTGAAATCAGTGGAGTTGTGCCAACGTAAAGCTGGCATAACACAGAGGTGAATCGGGGCCTAGTTCTAGGGTAACTACCATTATGGAACTTTCCTTCCATTTCCTATTCACAGAATAGGACTATGAGATTAATCATTCAACCTCCCAACCAATAAAGGATTGTCCCCCGTGCTGCACACCCATTGGGAGGACAATCAAGTTAGCCTACAGGGTTAGTCTTTTAAATGGAATGAGAGGAGCCTATAATATTTATGTTTGGACCCAACTTTCAAAGCCATAATATTAGAAAGGGTTTGAAGTTAGGAAGAGTAAGTTAAATATGTGGAGATATACTTATCTCATAGAACTGGAAGGGACCCTGAAAGGTCATTGAGTCCAGCCCCCTGCCTTCACTAGCAGGACCAAGTACTGATTTTGCCCCAGATCCCTAAGTGGCCTCCTCAAGGATTGAACTCACAACCCTGGGTTTCAGTAGGCCAATGCTCAAACCACTGAGCTATCCCTCCCCCCTTGATCATAAATGATACTAACCTCTTCACAAAGATGCTCTGAGAAGCAGTGTATATGTGACTATAATGGGAAGGGACCAAATTTCTGATTTCCCACACTGCAGCCTTATAACCCAGGGCAAAAGATCGGTATTGGTTGTGGCGACAGAAGCATTTCTTTAGCTCTCTTGACAAATTGTATAGTCAATTGCTTAACCATCGTTTGGTTCATTATGAAAGATACTCAGGAGACCAAATAACCAAGGCCAGTTGCTTGCTATAAGCCAGTAATAATATAGTACAGGACAAACATGTATACAATATCAGACTCCAGGAAGCCAGCTAGTGCAGCACCGTTACATGTATCTTACACAGAAGGTTTGCTCCCAAAGTTAAACCTCTAAGGCAACTTTTTATACCCTACCTGTTTGCAAGTAAAGGGCACTATAGATACACATCATCTGGAACTAGATTGAACCAATCAGCTTTCTACCTTGTTCCATAGGGTATACCCTTTATATCTTTGTTCTGAACTCATGAATTCCGTGTACCAAGAGCTGTGAAGGCACCTCTCAGGTCTGTCTCCTAGGGTAAAACAATTATACATCTTGTCCTCTTCCTTTGGGACACTCCAACACTGGCCTGTTTACTGTCAGTAGAAAATCAAACTATTTAGGGTTGCTTAGTGCTTGTGCTTTCTTATTCAAAGTCTGCATTTATCTTCCTCCTCGGGCAGTTCAGGGCTAGGATCCTCTTTCACTGAAATGTACAGGGCAGATTTGTTTCAGGGTGTGTATCTGTTGTGACCCCGACTAGTCACTGGAATGCAGGAGAAGGCTGAGGGGAGATTGGCATGACTGATACCTGGTGTAACAGTCACCTGGCTGGAATATTGAAGTCACTGGCTGTAACCTACTCAGGAAGGATAGAGTGGGTAAAAGAGGTTGGGGTGGGGGGCACTCTACATTAAAGACATAATTACCTGTTTCAGAGTTATCAATAACTCAGAAGTGCAGGCTCTGGAATGCACTTGGATCAAAGAGCTAATTAAACGGAGCCCAGGAGCAGGTAGTGCTGGATGATCTGTTATGTATCAGAGTTTACCCCTTAAACTCCTGCGTAATGCATGGAAAGAAAAAACTGTGTAATTATGGGGAACTTCAGTTTGGGAAATATATACTGGAGGTCTCATGCAGCCAGTAATAAATTACAGTTTATTACCCCCTGCCCGCACCAGCCCCGCACCCTCTGCCCTGCCCACAGCCAGCCCGTCTCCAGCCAGCCCTGCACCCCCTGCCCGCAGCCAGCCCCTGCTGCACCCTGTGCCCTCCCTCCAGCCCCGCACCCCCCCCCCCCCCCCCCGCCCGCCCTGCCCGCACCAGCCCTGCACCCCCTGCAGCCAGCCCCTGCCACACCCCCCTGCCTGAAGCCAGCCAGTCCCGTGCTCCTGTCTCCAGCCCTGCCAACCCCTGCCACACACCCCTGCGACCCTGCCTAAAGCCAGCCAGCCCACCCCACACACCCCTGTCTCCAGCCAGCCCTGCACCCCATGCCCTGCCTCCAGCCAGCCCCTACCTCCAGTCAGACCCTGCCCTGCCTCCAGCCAGCCCCATGTCCACTGGTACCCTGCAGTTCCCAGGGCAGTAACCCTGCACACCTGCTTCAATGAGGGGGGCAGGGAGCAGCTGGGACCCACACATGTGCACACCTAGTTAAAGAAGTACGGGCTGGATGAATGGACTGTAAGGTGGCTAGAAAGCTGGCTAGATCGTTGGGCTCAACGGGTAGTGATCAATGGCTCCATGTCTAGTTGGCAGCCGGTTTCAAGCGGAGTGCCCCAAGGGTTGGTCCTGGGGCCTGTTTTGTTTAATATCTTTATTAATGATCTGGAGGATGGTGTGGACTGCACTCTCAGCAAGTTTGCAGATGACACTAAACTGGGAGGCGTAGTAGATACACTGGAGGGTAGGGATCGGATACAGAGGGACCTAGACAAATTGGAGGATTGGGCCAAAAGAAACCTGATGAGGTTCAACAAGGACAAGTGCAGAGTCCTGCACTTAGGATGGAAGAACCCTATGCACTGCTACAGACTAGGGACCGAATGGCTAGGTAGCAGTTCTGCAGAAAAGGACCTAGGGGTCACAGTGGACGAGAAGCGGATATGAGTCAACAGTGTGCTCTTGTTGCCAAGAAGGCTAATGGCATTTTGGGCTGTATAAGTAGGGGAATTGCCAGCAGATCGAGGGACGTGATCGTTCCCCTTTATGCGACATTGGTGAGGCCTCATCTGGAGTACTGTGTCCAGTTTTGGGCCCCACACTACAAGAAGGATGTGGAAAAATTGGAAAGAGTCCAGCGGAGGGCAACAAAAATGATTAGGGGTCTGGAGCACATGACTTATGAGGAGAGGCTGAGGGAACTGGGATTGTTTAGTCTCCAGAAGAGAAGAATGGGGGGCGGGATTTGATAGCTGCTTTCAACTACCTAAGGGGGGGTTCCAAAGAGGATGGAGCTCGGCTGTTCTCAGTGGTGGCAGATGACAGAACAAGGAGCAATGCTCTTAAATTGCAGTGGGGGAGGTCTAGGTTGGATATTAGGAAACACTATTTCACTAGGAGGGCGGTGAAGCACTGGAATGCGTTACCTAGGGAGGTGGTGGAATCTCCTTCCTTGGAGGTTTTTAAGGCCCGGCTTGACAAAGCCCTGGCTGGGATGATTTAGTTGGGAATTGGTCCTGCTTTGAGCAGGGGGTTGGACTAGATGACCTCCTGAGGTCCCTTCTAACCCTGATATTCTATGATTCTATGACCTTGATTCTTATTTGTGACTGGCTTTCTTCTGGAAATGGGACTGAGTATTGCATGGATGGACAGCTCTTCAACCTGCAGCATTTTTGTTCTAAAACTAAGGTCACCAGGACTACTATTACCACCCTTCAGTATACTGACGTCTTTGCTATCCTTGCACACATTGAGATCTCTTCTCGGGTGCTTATCAGAGCCTGGGACTTTCCCTCAATATTGAGAAGACTAAGATGCTCCCCCGTTCCCCCACAAATTGTCATTGATGGTGAACCCCTGGAAAACACTGAGCATTTCCCTTACCTTGGTAGCCATCCCTCCCAAACAGCCAATCTTGATATGGAGATTGAACATCGGATCCATTGTGCCAGTGTATCCTTTGGAAAGTTGCTCCATTGTGTCTTTATTGACCGAGATCTGCAGATGGAAACTAAGATCCTGGTCTACAATGCAGTAGTCAGCCCCACTCTTTGAGTGTGAAACATGTCTGACACACCGAAGCCATCTTGAGCATCTGGAGTGGTACCATGAGTGCTGCCTTTGAAAGATTCTCCGTATCAGATGGGAAGATCATCACACCAATACCAGCATTCTCTCTGCAGCTAACATCGCCAGTGTTGAGACAAAGATTATGAAACATCAACTTCGCTGGGCTGGCCATTTATGGGATGGCTGATACTCGTCTTCTGAAGCAAGTCCTCTTTTCTCAACTTAGTCATGGTAAGAGGACCCGTGGACAGAGGAAACGCTACAAAGACTCCCTGAAATATATCTTGACCCCACGGATTGGGAAGAGCTGGCTGGCAATAGACCGCAATGGCATTTCATCATACACCAAGCCTCGACCGGTTTTGAAGAGACTTGCTTTGCTCCACAGGCTGAGACATGGCAGAGGAAGAAGGAAAGGGTACAGCATTGTGGCCAGTGGCTGTGCTCTCTCCAAGCAACCCCATCACATATGTGGAAAAACCTCTAAAGCACAAATTAGACGACTCAGCCATTTTAAGACTCATCAATGACTTTTCCCCCAGCAGACATCATCCTTGTATCAAGGGATAACCGCCGGTGCTGGTCTGTTAACCCAGATGCATGGCCAGTTGCATTCTCATAGCGGCTTCAGCAGTATTTCCCTTGGGTAGGCTCAGAGAAATGCCCCTTATGTTCCATCCACACCTTAAACATTTATCCCTGAGTTTAGCCCCTGGATTACATTACTTTGTTTATAAGCCTCTGGGAGCTGTGCTTTTAGTGACTGCTAGCTGGATGAGCCAGGAGAATAAAGAGTAATTTGCAAAAGATATGGCTTGAGTGTCAGTCTCTGGGGTGTGAAACTAAATAGCAGCATAGTTCCCAATGAATACTGCTGCTCTGTGTACACTATGGTAGTAAAGATCTTATGTGAACTGCAAATCATTTTAAGGTCCAACAGAGAATGCATCCTGGTCACTGTTAACTACTAAAAGTAATTTCCTGCCTTCACAGTTTACTCTTCACTGCTCCTAGCCCTGCTGTTTTGAAGAGTGTGTATATCTGCAACCTGGTCCTGCTGTCAGAAGTAAATCTCTCTAGAAACACTGTTTATGTTTTCGGATGCTGTTAGATGAAGTTTCTGCTAATGTTCCAGTCTGTTCAGGTCAATGTATTTATGGTATGTTAAGTGTCAGAAAATGAAAAAACTGTTACTACAGTCACATTTTTGTGAGCTTAGGAAAGAGAATCTATGGAAGGACAAAGATGCCTTCTTAAAAGTTGCTAGTTTTAGCTGGAAGTCAATTTAAACTGAATAAAAACTAAGCTGTATTTAGCTGTACTTTCCCCAGGAAGAAGCTGAAGTACCTTATATACCTTTAAAAAAAAAAAAATCTGTAGGCAGATTCTGAATGAGCTCTCTCCTGATATCTAGTGGTGAGCTGTGGAAAAGGACTTCAGGAGCTGATCTCATTTGCATGGGCACACCCACCCTGCCGAGGTGCTCAGAATGATCGGATTGCTTGCCCAAATGATCACTTGTGGCTGGTGTTGGATCCCCAGTCTCCTCATTATTGGGACAGGTGTAATAAAGGGTCGTTATCCTTGTTGTGTGAATCGAGGGCAGCAAAACTGTACCTGGCATACCCCGATGGAGGGACTCACCCTAATGATACTTGCTAGGCAGGGGACATGGGTTCCAAAACCTATTGAGTTGAGAGAATGTGGGGACAGGTACTTGTACCTGGTGGTTTGGGCCCTGTTAAGGGTTCTAGACAATATTTGACTCTTTTCCTCTCCGCAGTATAATAAAAAAAGCTAATTTAGACTCAACTGAGAGTTGTTACATACTGCAGAGCTGAAATCACTAATACCTAGGTCTAAGTATTAGACCTGCTTTGGGACAGTGTCTCATTGCAAGAGACTGTGCACCAGCAGTGAGGCTCCTCCACTAACAGCTGAAATCACTCAGAGTTGTGTTAAACAGTGGGCCCTGAAGACATCTTGGCGAGTGGCCAGTCAGGCGGCTGTCAGAGAGGGCCAGAGCAGAGTCCCGCAGAGAGGTGTGGCAATCGGCTGGCAGGGCAGCGAGCGAGTGCCCAAGCACTGGAGCGTGTAAGGTGCCTCCTTAACCCACCTTCCCCTCAGGGTGGGAGGTGAACTCTGCAGATGAACCTCTGAACTCTGGGGCTGGGTGAGTGGGGTGCAGAGACGGGACCAGTACGTTAAAGGGACTTTTGGGTGGCTGGACTTAAGAACCGGAGGGGAAAAGGACACTGTCCAACTTACTTGGGGGTGAGTCTTTTGCTTGTGGTTTGTTTATGAACCCTGCTTGCGGCGTTTTCCCAAATTAATGCTGAGTTACTTCCCTCCTTTTATTAAAAAGTTTTTGCTACACTCAGACTCTGCTTGCGAGAGGGGAAGTATTGCTTCTTAGAGATTCCCAGGGGCTGGTGTGTAATTGTCCCAGGTTACTGGGGGGAGGGGAGGGCTCAAGCCAGTTTTATGCTGTATTGGTGAAAAGGAACCCCTCGATACTGAACCCGGCCCGACACAGAGCAACTGGAAAACTGCATACAATATACAGGGACTTGATATATAGATCTCACCTCCAAGCAAATAATGCCAAATTTGCTAAATGCCAACTCTGGGCAAATAATGCCTCTTCTGGAACAAGTGCTCTGTATAACAAGTTATGAATAAAGTGATAAAATACCAAAAAAAAAAAAAACACCCAGGAAAACGGATTTTGCACACTTCATTTATAAGACATGGCTACAGCAGTCCCCTAACATACTGGTCACTTTGCTGCAAAACTAGCTCAATAGAAGACTTGATGGCCACTGAATTACCAGAAAGCAATCCTCAGACGTGGAATTACACTGCTCAATAAAAAGGCTATTAAAGACTATTATAATTGACCTTAAACTGGCTGGTTGTTAGAGCGCCTATTAAGCTGTAAAGTGGAGTGTACACTGCACTATAATTAATGGTTAACCTAAAGTTGTGCTCACTGCAAAGGAAGTGTATGAAGATGGCTCATGTGTGCCTTAACATCATGTCTACACTGCAACTAAAAACCTGTGGCTGACCTGTGCCAGCTCTCTGGGCTCAGGCGAAGGGGCTGTTCAATTGCACGTAGACAATTGGGCTCGGCTGGAGCCCAGGCTCTAGGAACCTGTGAGCAGGCAGGGTCCCACAGCTCGGGCTGGAGCTTGAACGTCTACAACACAATTAAACAGCCCCTTAGCCTGAGCCCCACAAGTCTGAGTCAGGGGCATGGGCCAGCCACGGGTGTCTCATTGCAGTGTAGACATACCTCAGTCGCTGATGCCTGTTAGTCCCTAGGCTTTACAGGGGCTTTCTTACTGAAGGGCTCCAACTGGCAACCCTGATACATCTGCAGGTGACCTGGGAATGCCTCCAGATCATTCATGTGTGAAGGTCTCTTTCTTTTCTCCTCTTGGTTGACCTGCACTCGGTTAACTGCATTCTCTTTGCATAGTTTCTCATGCCTGCTTTATTGCTGATGTTTTCTATTTTCTTTCTGGCTCTATTAATAGAATCATAGAATATCAGGGTTGGAAGAGACCTCAGGAGGTCATCTAGTCCAACCCCCTGCTCAAAGCAGGACCAATCCCCAACTAAAGCATCCCAGCCAGGGCTTTGTCAAGCCAGGCCTTAAAAACTTCTAAGGATGGAGATTCCACCACCTCCCTAGGTAACCCATTCCAGTGCTTCACCACCCTCCTAGTGAAATAGTGTTTCCTAATATCCAACCTAGACCTCCCCCACTGCAACTTGAGGCCATTGCTCCTTGTTCTGACATCTGCCATCACTTAGAACATTCTCTTTGGAACCCCCCTTCAGGTAGTTGAAGGTGGCTATTAAATCCCCCCTCATTCTTCTCTTCTGCAGACTAAACAAGCTGAGTTTCCTCAGCCTCTCCTCATAAATCATGTGCCCCAGGCTCCCTGATCATTTTCGTTGCCCTCTGCTGTACTCTCTCCAATTTGTCCACATCCTTTCTGTAGTGGGGGGCCAAAAACTGGATGCAATACTCCAGATGTTGCTGCTTAGCCACTCGGTCCTTAGTCTGTAGTAGTGCATGGGATTCTTCCCTCTTAAGTGCAGGACTGTGCACTTGAAATCTGATGAGATTTAACAAGGACTTTTCACCCAATCCTCCAATTTGTCTGGGTCACTCTGGACCATATCCCTACCCTCCAGCATATCTACCTCTCCCCACAGCTTAGTGTCATCTGCGAACTTGCTGAGGATGTAGTCCATCCCATCATTCAGATCATTAATGAAGATGTTGAACAAAACCTTTCACGGATGCTAAGGGACCACTGTGCCCATTGAGTGCCCTCCAGCATAGCACAGGCCAGAGACCTGCCCCAGTCCAGTCCTTATTGCCAGGATCGATGAATCCATCATGACCCTTGGTAAAGGTTCCAATGGCTAATTCCCCTTCCTGTTAATAATTTACACCTTGTTTCTAATCCACATTTGTCTAGCTTCAGCTCCCAGCCCGTGGATGGCGTGGTACCTTGCTCTGCTGACACAAACAGCCCTGGCTCTCACACTTCCCCTCAGTGTGAGCTGGAGTGTTCCTGATTTCACAATTGCTTTCTGATGTTCACTTAGCAGATTGTGAGGGAGAGAATGATGTGAATCAGCGTAACCAAGCAAAGCATGACCGTTCCCCTAGTGACTGACCTTGTCAATTTACACTCATGTTTTATCAGCGGCTCAGATGGTTTCTTGTTGTGATCTATGTTTAGTACTGAGCCACCTATATCTCAGTAATACTCTTTTCTCCTGCGTGGATCACAACTTTTGGAATAAACCACCTCATGGCACATAACAGCTTTCTTGTCCAATCTACATGACCTCGCTAAACCTGACACCCAGCATTCAAAGAGGCCACCCTTGGGCTGCCTGGATGCTATGGGGGGTGGGAAGTGTGCATCCTACAAAGGGTGCGGAGAGAGGAGGACAAGGAGAGCCCACTGAGAGAGTGCAGAACTCACACAGGGCGCAGGAGCTAGCAATGCCCCAATGTGCCAACTCCTGTTTTTCTTCTAACAGCAACTAACAGGAAACCGCTTCCCCTGCTCCTTGGCTGATTCCGGCACTTCTGCTATGCCGAGCAGCACTTTAACTGTGAGCAGGCTCTTTGAAACCGAGGCCCAGGTGGTGAGGGGCCACCTACAGCAAGGGTGACTTGGGCCCTGAGTGCATGGTGGCAGGTGGGGATAGTCAAAGGAGCCTGGGGGAGTTCGGTGCCTAAAGGCCATTGGCAGGCACAGAGAGCCAGGGCTGGGAGCTCTGGCAATCCTGGGTACAAAGCACAGAGGCAGTGCAGGGTCCGCGTGATAGCTGAGCACGGACGTGAGGGTACCTGGCCTCTCACTGGCTGTGAGGCTTGGGGCTAGTTATGTAAGCTCTCCGCAGAGTGGCGACCCCATCCATCAAACAGGGAAAGCTGCTGAACCCGCAGAGGCTGTAGGGGCCTCCCAGGGGAGGCCGGGGGCTGGTGAGAGTGCTGCTGTCACTGTTTCTCAAGGAAAGCTCAACTTAGGAGCAGAGCCTGGCTTTGAAAGAGTCCTACTATCCCCTCCTTCCCCAGCTGGGTCAACCCGGTTCAGAGGACAAAGCATAACTGCAGCAGGCCTGGTCAGGCTGTGGCCAGACTCTGACAGCTCATGTGGGGGCCCAGAAGCCACGTCATCATTAATCCTCCCTCCCCCACGGAGTCCTCTGGGAGCTCTCAGGCAGCCAAGGGGGGGGGGGGGAAGAAGGGAAGTGGAGGGGGAGCCAGGCCCTCTTGCTCCACCAGGTGCCAAGGGGAGAGAGGCCAGGGCTGGCTCAGTGACTTCTGGCTGCCACTCCAGATCAGCCTCCCCTGGGCCACTTCCTACCTTCCCTGTTTTCCCTGCAGTGTGGGGCATGGCCCCAGCCTTCTGCTGACCCAGTCTCCGTATGCAGAGGCCCAGGTGTGGGACAAGTGGCCCAGTTCACTATCAGAGCCCAGTACTTCCCCCTAGTCGGGGGAAGGAGGTCAGGCGTCCCGGCCGAGTTTTGCTCACAGTCTTGGTCCTTCCCCTGCCGATCGCTCTGCCTCAGCAGCTGCTGCACATCTGCCTTCCTGCACCCAGTCCCTCCTTCGCTCTCCCGCACCGAACGGCCAGAGCTCCCTTTTAAGCAGGGCCTGCATAGGGAGCATGGCCGGGAGCTGCTGATGGGTGGGGCCTTCTTGGCCCCCTCCTTTAACCTCGATGCCGGGTCTGTAAAACCCATCCCATTCACAGAGAGGAGTTTAAGAGGTGAATTGGGCAAAGTTTATACCACCCTCTCCGAGGAGAAGATTTTTGATGGTCGAAGTCTCCCATCTGGCAGACAAAGGCAGAACAAAAAAAGGGGGGAGGGAAGCCTGGGCCCCGACCCAGGGACTCTATAGCCGGCAGCCATGTATCGCCCCTCGTCCAACTCCACCATCTCCTTCCCTGGGCCACTTCCCCATAGCCCCAGCACCTCCTCTGCCCTTGTGTCAGGGCCTCAGTTCGGCAGCCATCAGCCTGGAGCTCTCTCATACTTTGCTGACCCTGCCCAGCACGTCTCTGCCCACGGTGCTCCCGCTGCTAAGCGGCCAGTCCTCTTCCCTCGAACTCCAGGGAGTGACTGCCCCTGCTTTGCTCAGCAGCCCCTTCTTATATGGGCCAACCTGTCTCTGATTGGCTCCAACAAGCCTTCCCCTAATTGGCTGGCAATACGAGCCTTTTCCTTATTGGCTGCCTCCTCAGGGTGGCTTTAACCTCTTACATACCAGTGAGGGGCAGCCGTCCCATCACAGTGATATTTAGTGGGGTTAGTTTCAAGCAAGCATATCCATAGTTCTAATGCCGCAGAGCCTTTTACTAGTGTCCCTAGTCCCATCTCCTCAGGAGGCCCAAATATACCTGTAGTGCACGCTCCTGGTCCCACCCCTTAGAATTTATGGTCATGTTTTGTTTTGGGGGGTTGAAAGTCTGAGGACTTGGTACCACCTCTTTTTGTATCCCATGGGAGGGATAAGGAGTGAGGTTGTGCTTCGGTCAGGGACAGGCATTTCTCTGGTCTTTTAGTCTTTCTTATGCCTCCCCTTCATCCCCCTTTGCCCCTCCTACCTGGTTGCTTGACCTTGTCTTGAGAGAGGAGCCAGGCAGCCTTCCAGTGTGCGCTCGTATATTATGCTCCCACCATACCCAGTAACACTTTAGCTCCATCTCTTACCTTTTCTCATTATACTAACAAACCCATCTGGCTGGGCATCAGACACACACCGTGTCTTTGTTTACACATATTCGTAAGGATATAAGATGATCAAAATTCAAACCCAAAATTCTATCTCAGGCTAATGAACAGGCCAATATACTAACAAGAGTCCAACCCTGTCCCCACTGACAACAATGGACCACACTCTGTTGCACCATAAGTACAAAGCAATGGTAATGAATTTAATTTCAGATCATTCACAGTGTTTTTTCAAAGATCAGGTTCAGACAATATGTTGCTCATTGTGTCTTGATTTAATGCTCTGTCAATTTATTCACTTATTAGTCACTTACTAACCTAGTGGTTAAAAAAAATACATGCTAATGGAACCGCATAGATCAAGCTACATACAATACAATTCCAAACATATGTGAGAGAGTCTATTGAGACAGTCCAATGGCTTGGCAGATAACACATGGAAAGCCACGAGGGCGACTGGGCCGATCTCTGCTCGGGTACGTCGGTGTAAATTCAGTGAGACTCTACAGAATACTCCAGATGCACAACAATGTAACAGGGGAGAGGGTCTGGCCCATGGTGACTAGTGACTGTTTTTAAGCCTCTGGGATTTATTAGTGTATTAATTCACACCTGGCGAGGCAGTGAAGGATGATTTACACCATTTCATTTCTTCCAGGAATCTTATCTACAACTTTGTGCCTCTCTACTGTACATATGGACATTAAGCTTTGACTAGGAATTTATGCACATCACTAGAGGCAGTGCTGTCTTAGGTCAGAACATGGGATAAGATATTGTCAAAAACAGGCAAAAAGACCTTTTTGAGATTCCAAGATCAAATTTCATGCAGGAATCTTTTGTCTAAGATTTCACAGGGAGACATGCCGTAGGTAAAACAAACTCCCCATTGCTAAAAAAGTCCATATAGTGATAGTGCCCAAGAGCTCACTCAGAAAACCACTCTGCATTCCTTCCTTCCCTTTCAGTGCATTAGGCATCTCAGACTAATCAGAATTCCCTTCTTTTCACACTGAAATCCTTTGTCTTTCAACAATGTTTTCCATGTTACAGACCACAAAGAGAATGCAATTATCTAAAGTACAGGATAAATAAAAATGTGAAGTCATGTTTAGCTATAGCTCTACTTAAAATAAATCAAAACTGAGACTACTATTGATACTACTACTCACATTCAACAGTAATATGACTTATTTGATATTACAGTATGAAAATTAGCAAGCATAATTTAATGCTACACTTTCAGCAACAGGCAGTGCTAACTACTTTCACGTTTAAAAGCCAGATATCTGCTGGGAGAGCAATACAGCGGTGCACAGACAATCCTGGAAGATTTTGGAAAGTGTAGGGGACAATTTCCTGGTGCAAGTGCTGGAGGAACCAACTAGGGGCAGAGCTTTTCTTGACCTGCTGCTCACAAACAGGGAAGAATTAGTAGGGGAAGCAAAAGTGGATGGGAACCTGGGAGGCAGTGACCATGAGATGGTCAAGTTCAGGATCCTGACACAAGGAAGAAAGGAGAGCAGCAGAATATGGACCCTGGACTTCAGAAAAGCAGACTTTGACTCCCTCAGGGAACAGATGCGCAGGATCCCCTGGGAGAATAACATGAAGGGCAAAGGGGTCCAGGAGAGCTGGCTGTATTTTAAAGAATCCTTATTGCGGTTGCAGGAACAAACCATCCCAAAGTGTAGAAAGAATAGTAAATATGGCAGGCGACCAGCTTGGCTAAACAGTGAAATCCTTGCTGACCTTAAACGCAAAAAAGAAGCTTACAAGAAGTGGAAGATTGGACAAATGAGCAGGGAGGAGTATAAAAATATTGCTCAGGCATGCAAGAGTGAAATCAGGAAGGCCAAATCTCACTTGGAGTTGCAGCTAGCCAGAGATGTTAAGAGTAACAAGAAGGGTTTCTTCAGGTATGTTAGCAACAAGAAGAAAGTCAAGGAAAGTGTGGGCCCCTTACTGAATGAGGGTGGCAACCTAGTGACAGAGGATGTGGAAAAAGCTAATGTACTCAATGCTTTTTTTGCCTCTGTCTTCACAAACAAGGTCGGCTCCCAGACTGCTGCACTGGGCAGCACAGTATGGGGAGGAGGTGACCAGCCCTCCGTGGAGAAAGAAGTGATTCGGGACTATTTAGAAAAACTGGATGAGCACAAATCCATGGGGCCGGATGCGCTGCATCCGAGGGTGCTAAAGGAGTTGGCGGATGTGATTGCAGAGCCATTGGCCATCATCTTTGAAAACTCATGGCGATCGGGGGAGGTCCCGGATGACTGGAAAAAGGCTAATGTAGTGCCCATCTTTAAAAAAGGGAAGGAGGAGGATTCGGGGAACTACAGGCCAGTCAGCCTCACCTCAGTCCCTGGAAAAATCATGGAGCAGGTCCTCAAGGAATCAATTATGAAACACTTAGAGGAGAGGACAGTGATCAGGAACAGTCAGCATGGATTCACCAAGGGGAAGTCATGCCTGACTAACCTAATTGCCTTCTATGACGAGATAACTGGCTCTGTGGATGAGGGGAAAGCAGTGGATGTGTTATTCCTTGACTTTAGCAAAGCTTTTGATACAGTCTCCCACAGTATGCTTGCCGCCAAGTTAGAGAAGTATGGGCTGGATGAATGGATTGTAAGGTGGATAGAAAGCTGGCTAGATCGTCGGGCTCAAAGGGTAGTGATCAATGGCTCCATGTCAGGTTGGCAGCCGGTTTCAAGCGGAGTGCCCCAAGGGTCGGTCCTGGGGCCGGTTTTGTTTAATATTTTTATTAATGATCTGGAGGATGGTGTGGACTGCACTCTCAGCAAGTTTGCAGATGACACTAAACTGGGAGGCGTGGTAGATACACTGGAGGGTAGGGATCGGATACAGAGGGATCTAGACAAATTAGAGGATTTGGCCAAAACAAACCCTGATGAGGTTCAACAAGGACAAGTGCAGAGTCCTGCACTTAAGACGGAAGAATCCCACGCACGGTTACAGACTAGGAACTGAATGGCTAGGTAGCAGTTCTGCAGAAAAGGACCTAGGGGTCACAGTGGACGAGAAGCTGGATATGAGTCAACAGTGTGCTCTTGTTGCCAAGAAGGCTAACGGCATTTTGGGCTGTATAAGTAGGGGCATTGCCAGCAGATCGAGGAACGTGATCATTTCCCTTTATTCGACATTGGTGAGGCCTCATCTGGAGTACTGTGTCCAGTTTTGGGGCCCACACTACAAGAAGGATGTGGAAAAATTGGAAATAGTCCAGCAAAGGGCAACAAAAATGATTAGGGGTCTGGAGCACATGACTTATGAGGAGAGGCTGAGGGAACTGGGATTGTTTAGTCTCCAGAAGAGAAGAATGAGGGGGGGATTTGATAGCTGCTTTCTACTACCTGAAAGGGGGTTCCAAAGAGGATGGAGCTCGGCTGTTCTCAGTGGTGGCAGATGTCAGAACAAGGAGTAATGGTCTCAAGTTGCAGTGGGGGAGGTCCAGGTTGGATATTAGGAAACACTATTTCACTAGGAGGGTGATGAAGCACTGGAATGGGTTACCTAGGGAGGTGGTGGAATCTCCTTCCTTGGCGGTTTTTAAGGCCCGGCTTGACAAAGCCCTGGCTGGGATGATTTAGTTGGGAATTGGTCCTGCTTTGAGCAGGGGGTTGGATTAGATAAACTCCTGAGGTCCCTTCCAACCCTGATATTCTAGGATTCCTTCTTTGATCTTTGAATAAAATCTGTAGCAATCGACAAGACTTGTTTGCTTACATCACAAGCCCTGAGCAAACATCTACCCTTTTACCTCTAACAATACAGACTTACATTTCTAAGCTCTATTCATTTACCTATCTTCCTAACCAGTCTCTACAGTTCAGCCATGGGTCAGGTCAGTCTGTGAGTTAATTAACTCTTTCTGGCCCTGTCACCTTTCAGTGAGATATTATATTATACTCATAACATCACACCCACATACCTATTTTATTGTAGAATTCATCTATATTTTCTGCCAGTTACAAACTGAGTATGAAAGAAAGGACCTGTAAGCTGGCGCAGACTCACCCCTGTGGCACCTCCTGCTGGTCATCTCCAGGAATTAGCTCTTTGACCCAGGAGCGCCCTCTGCAGGGCGGTGATCTGCTTGCCGTTGACCCGTGTCCCTCTCAGGACCCCAGTGCCATTGTCTCGGGTGCTGCCCCCCTGGCAGTACCCCACTTTCTCTGTGTTTCCCCACCCACTATCCCCACTTCGCCTCAGTTTTGGCTACTGCCCAGTCTCCATCTAGCCCCCGTTCACTGGGGCAGACTGCAGTATCAGCCACTTATCATAGGCAAAGGGGTTTGGACTGGCTGCCTTTACCCTCAGGCTGCCCCTCTGCAAGCCCAATACCTAGGTGGGCCTAAGACCAGGCCCTGCAGCCTGGGGAGTTGCTAGCCTAGGGCTTCCCAGCTCCTAAGGCCTTTCCCCAGCCCTGCCTCACTCTAGGTCCCCGGTGAGTTCACTGCAGCCAGGCCTGTCTCCCTCTCAGTCAGAGAGAGACTCTTTCTGCTTGAGCTCCTGGCTCAAGCCTTTATAGGGCCAGCTGGGCCCTGATTGGGGCATGGCCCCAGCTGAGCCTGCTTCCTCCCAATCAGCCCAGGCATCTTGCCCTTCCACAGCCCTCCTCCAGGGCAGTTTAAACCCTTCAGGGCAGGAGCAGGTGACTACCCCGCTACAGGCCCCTTTTCCTCTGGGTTTGTCTTTGTAAAGGTGTTTAGCTTCTTATTCATGGGTATCAACAATTTCTCCACTGCCTGCCTCTGTCTATATATTATCTTAGAAAACCTAATTGAATTCCCTTGTTAGGAATACTCCTCTTGTCATAAAGTTATTTAGCATGGCTTCAGAGAGCGTAATAACCTTGCAACAGAAGGGAGTGAATTCTAACAAAAGACTCTGAAAACTAATTAAGATGTTAAGCCTTCCATACCACAGTGGTTCAGAGCTCTAGTGCAATAAATTATTGACCCTTAATGCCTAAGGATTATAATTTGTACTGCTGTCTATTCTGTTAAAGCTAGGACCTGAGTGGTGGGACTAAACATATTCAGTTTTGATAGCAATAATATTTAACCTGCCTTGAAGGAGCCAGCTCTCAGCTGGGATGGAGACTGAAAATATGCTAAGATTCAGTTAGTTAAAATGGGTGAGTGGATATCATGGTGGTTTTTTAAATCTTGTTGTAAAAGAAGGGTTTTTATATAAAAACCCAAACCATGCACACATTAAGGAGACATTTAGACCACAAAGAATTATATTAGTTCATTCAAGTGGTCATAAAAATCACCCCAAATGAAATCAAACTGCTATCATACAAATAAAAGTCTACATTCCAACTCCTAGCAATATGCATTTTATCCTCTAACAATAATTTAAAATCTCTTTATCTAAACTTCTTGTTTGAACACTTGAGTAATCAAGAAAGTCTAATAAGAAACACTGCAATTCTAAAATAAAAACCAAATGTTGCAGCTATATATGGTATGTGTGTACAGGTATGAGTAATTCACTAGAAAAACATTTGCAGCATTCATGTATAGTTCTCAGAAGCTTTGCTCTGAAAAAGCCATGAGGGATTTTATTACCCATATTAACTAGGCTGTGGTCTTTTGCAGTTAAGTAAAGCAGTGCTTTTCAGTTTTTTACATACCAAGACCCCTTTTCCCTTACTAGCCCCCTTCAGAACTCCTCATTCCTCTAGGTATGATCTAGCCAGGACTGCTTTCCCTTTGAACAATATGAGAAAGGCAGAGTGGCCGTGCCCCCCAGACACAGTTTCCAGGTTGAGAGCCCATGAGTTAAAGAAATGAATAGAAAAAGGTATGTTTTATCACTCTCTAGAGAGTTCTTTAGCAGGGATATAATTCTCTAGTAAGATCTGCAAAATGTTTTTTTTTAAAAAACCTATGGCAAGGTCATCATTTCCTGTTATATTCTACAGGACTTTTCCATCAGGTGCAGATGCTCTTTTCATGCAAATGCTGTCTATTTCCAATAAAAGTCTTTCCGCAAAAGTTACAATGTGAAACATTCAAGACCAAGTCAGGCCAGGCAGATCTAATTTATCTGTGTAAGGGATAAATTAGAAGAGGTTCCTCTTTTCTATGAAATCTCCAGCACATGATGAGATATCTGTAGTTTTCCCACCGGAGTTAATTTATGATTTATCGAAGACAATTAATGTGCATGATTGCAGTACCCGTTTGCTGAGAGGTGCTCGAGAAGAGTGAGCAAATTCCTCATCCTCAGAAGGTAATGAAAGGATGTTTTTAATTCATAAGGTAAGGGAGTCCTGGCAGCACTTTCTCAGCCTCTCTCTGAAATGTCTTGAGAGGCCATTCACAGAGTGTGCCAATCAGGGAAACAACTGCAGGCTAATTTACTACTGAGGGCAAAATACTCCAGCAGCCTTGAAGCTGTCAAACACCTCATCCATCTATCATAGCTGCCACTAGGGAATGATGGGGAGGAGGTGGAGGAAAGAAGAGATAATTCACTAGGGAACCAGGAGTCTTTTGGAAGAGGTGTCAGATATTGAGTCTTCTATAAGACAGTCTGAAGGAGGAGGACTGCCCAGCACAACAATTTGCAGGGGCAATATTTTTTTAATATACCATGGAAGTGGCAACACCCACAACCACCCCTTTGAGATGCAGGCCACTGAAAGCCAAGTCTGGCAAGAGCTAGCCCTCTTTAAGTCCTTCCTACCTGGAAATCTCATTTCTTCTCTATACACTTGCCAGCTGACCAGAGACACTTTATCTGCAGTAAAGGGGGAGGATCAGGACTGCACAAGTTACTGTGTAGTTCTCAAGTATTGTGTTGGTAAATAGCAAAATTGTTTTAAATCAAATCGCGGAGTCAAAAGCGAAGAAATCACTGTATTAAATTTCAGGATGGTCATGTAAAGCACTGGAGAGTACAGCTCCTATAAACCAAAAGGAGCCTTTAGGAATCTGTCACCTCTTGCTCTGCTCCTCGCTCTGAGCCTCCCAAGGCTCCAGGAGGCAGCACCTTTGGTGTTTGACAGGTTAGTCCAGTGGTGTGGTGCTGTGGTTATGGTTGTCTAGTACTGGTGCTAGGCGCGCTTCCTTTTGCCAACAAGTGTCCAGGGCCTCAGGCATTAGTGGTGTCCTGTGATCAGTCAGCATTTTGAACTGCCGTCCGAGTCAGCAGGAAACGCTCTCCATGGCTGCTCTCTGGGTGGTAGGTGCTTTTACAGTGGAATGTTTTGGACACGTCACAGACAATTTTCTTTGGCAGCTTTACACAAAGGGGTGAGGTACAGTCAAGCAGTGGGCTGAAGGCAAGATGGCAAGCCCAGCTACTAGGTGGGAGACTCTGCATATTGGTTAAATCTACTCTAGGGTTAATGACAAAACTCCAATTGACTTCAATGGGGCCAGGAGTTCATCCCAAGAGGCTGCCCATCAGTAGCAGACAACATTGGATCATTTCAGTCCCATTGTCTTGGGGCACTCCCTCTTTAAACAGGATGCAGAGTAACCTCCACTACAATGAATGTGACAATTTAAGGGACTGCAGCCCTGCTCGGAACAACGGTGATCAGTTTTACCAGTGTACAATCCCAGCACTTCTCTCTTTTGTTTCAGTTTTCACCAAGAAGGTTGGTGGTGATTGGATGTCTAACATAGTGAGTGCCAGTGAAAATGAGGTAAGATCAGAGGCTAAAATAGGGAAAAAAACAAGTTAAAAATTACTTAGATAAGTTAGATGTCTTCAAGTCAGCAATGTCTGACAAAATATATCCTAGAATACTCAAGGAGCTGACGGAGGAGATATCTGAGCTATTAGCAATTATTTTCAAAAAGTCATGGAAGACAGGAAATATTCCAGAGGACTGGAAAAGGGCAAATATAGTGCCAATGGATAAAAAGGGAAAAAAGGACAACCCGGGGAATTACAGACCAGTCAGCTTAACTTCAGTACTTGGAAAGATTAGGGAGCAAATAATCAATTTGCAGACACCTAGAAGACAAGAAGTTGATAAGTAACAGTCAGCATGGATTTGTCAAGAATAAATCATGTCAAACCAAACAGCTTTCTTTGACAGGGTAACAAGCCTTGTGGATGGGGGGAAGAAGTAGGTGTGGTATATCTTGACTTTAGTAAGGCTTTTGATACGGTCTCACATGACCTTCTCATAAACAAACTAGGGAAATGTAACCTAGATGGAGCTACTATAAGGTGGGTGCATAACTGGTTGAAAAACCATTCCCAGAAAGTTGTCATTAGTTGTTCACAGTCAAGCTGGAAGGGTGTATCAAGTGGGGTCCCACATGGATCAGTTCTGGGTCTACTCTGTTTAATATCTTCATCAATTATTTAGATAATGACAGAGAGTACACTAATAAAGTTTGCAGATGATACCAAGCTGGGAGGGGTTGCAAGTGGTTTGAAGAATCGGATAGGATAAAATTCAAAATGATCTGGACAAACTGGAGAAATGGTCTGAAGTAAATAAGATGAAATTCAATACAGACAAATGCAAAGTACTCCACTTAGGAAGGAACAATCAGTTGCACACATACAAAATGGGAAATGACTGCCTAGGATGGAGTACTGCAAAAGGTATCTGGGGCTCATAGTGGACCACAAGCTAAATATGAGTCAACAGTGTAACACTGTTGCAAAAAAAGCAAACATGATTCTGAAATGTATTAGTAGGAGTGTTGTAAGCAAGACACAAGAAGTAATTCTTCCACTCTACTCTGTGCTGATTAGACCTCAACTGGAATATTGTGCCCAGTTCTGGAAGCCACATTTCAGGAAAGATGTGGACAAATTTGAGAACGTCCATAAAAGAGCAAAAAAAATTATTAAAGGTCTAGAAACATGACCTAAGAAGGAAGATTGAAAAAAATGGGTTTGTTTAGTCTGGAGAAGAGAAGACAGAGGGGACATGTTAACAGTTTTCAAGTACAAAAAAGGTTGTTAACAAGGAGGAGGAAGGTACATTGTTCTCAACCTCTGAGGATAGGACAAGAAACTATGGGCTTAAATTGCAGCAAGGGAGGTTTAGGTTGGACATTAAGAAAAACTTCCTAACCGTCAAGGTTAAGCATTGAAATAAATTGCCCAGGGAGGTTGTTGAATCTCCATCATTTTTAAGACAAACACCTGTCAGGAATGGTCTAGATCAGAGGTGGGCAAACTACGGCCCGCGGGCCACATCCAGCCCATGTGACGGTCCTGCCCGGCCCTTGAGCTCCTGGCTGGGGAGACTAGCCCCCGGACCCATCCCTGCAGCCTTAGCTTGCCGTGCCGCCAGCGCTCTGGGCGGCGGGGCTGCGAGCTACAGCCAGGCAGCGTGGCTGCGAGAGCCGCCGGGTGCAGTGCGTTAAGTAGGAATGTGCTACTTACGGAGCACCAGGACTGCCAGCTGTAACTAGGACACTGTAAGTAGCACACTGAGGTCCAGGTCTGTGACTATGGCTCCTAGAGACCGTGATAATACATATAATAACCATTCAGGGGAGCACACCAACAGCTTGCATCAGGCACTGGCTGTTTGGATGTCTATATTAGGCATGTGCACAATTGCATGTCTACACTGGAAAGTGTGGTCCACAGAGACAGCGTAAGCACTTCCCCACTCACCAGGATGTTGCACGCACACTAGGTTTCACTGTTACAAGGAAATTTCACAGGTTTTATATCTGTGATTATTTCCTAGTTTCATAGATTTTGAGACTAGAAGAGGCCATCAGGATATCTTGGCCGATCTCCTGTACGTCATGGGTCGTTACATTTCACCTGGTTACCCCTAGGCCCCAAGACACCCAGTTACCTAACGACGTATTCAGACCAAAACATTTCAGCCCTTTAGAAACTACATTGTGTGCCACAGACAGACAACAGGAGACACCAAAGGGGCACCAGTGCCCAAGCCCCTGCGATGGCAGGGAATGGATTAGGAGAGATGTGCCCAGATGATCCCATCAGTTAATTCATGCCCCAGGCTGCAGAGGAAGGCAAAACCGCCATGGTTCCAGCCAATCTGGACTGAGGGAAAACTCCTTCCCGACCCTGAATCTGGTGATCAGATAAACCCTGAGCATGTGAGCAAGACCCACCAGCCAGTTGGCAGGGGCTAAAATGGGGCCCAGCCTCGCCTCAGCACCCACAGATCCAGAACTGTGCAGGGAGACCCCTCCAAACTCTGGGAAAAACCAGGACCCAGGGGCTACCTCACTACTTTCCTCAAGACCACATCGTGTGGGGAGGGAGGGCAGAAGAGACTACAGCAAGGAGCTAACCAGAGACTCCAGCTGGTTGCGTCAGAAGCAGCCAAAGCCGGGCCCTCTGGACATGCAGAGAACTGTCTGCAGCTTTCATTGGACTGCCTCTTACTTTCTGCTCCAGTCCCCACAGTCTCTTCACCTCATCTTCGTTCCACACCTGTCCCTCTTATCCCCTCCCCACCCCACCCTCCTTCCCTTAAAAACCCCTCTTCCTGAGCTTCTCTTTTAGTGTAGCCAATCCCCCCCCTCACCCAACAATGATCATGGCATGAACATGCCCCTTGTTGCCACCACACTATTCCCTCTGCTGGTGGGCCCTGCTCCTTCCCCCACCCTGGGTCTGTCTGGTCGCATTGCACTGTAAGCTTCAGGGCAGGGGCTGTCTGCTACCCGGTGTTTGTACAGTGCCTGGCACCATGGGGCTCCATTCCTGGTGCTCCTTTGGCACTACCATAGTAATCACGGTTAATAATAATGCACACCTCACACATGTACTCCGGCTGGGTAACAGCTTACACCACAAGGGACCCCGTTGACTTCAAAGGGTCAGGTTATGCAGTAAGGCCCTACTCAATATGAGAAATGGTATCAGAGTCTAGCCAAAGCCTTTTGTACGAGAGCTAATGAAAAAGTTCTAAAGAACAATGGGCCACATACAGCCCGCTGCAAACAAACCCGCGGAGAGCACAGAACAAGGCCCACAGTTTCCAACTCACCATTTATTGCAAGTCGCACGTTTGGTTTTTTTAAAAAAAAAATCCCCAGCTCCTGGAGTCACATGATCCTCAGAGACTCTGAGCTTTCACTGACAGAAGTAAGTTTCTAGCCTTTGTTGCAGAGAAATGCCTGGAAACATGATCTGAATGCACCCTAGCAGCTCAGAAACCAGAAGAGAAAGAAAAGAACCTCACATTGGTTAAGGCTCATGATCTCTGTGCAGATCTCATGATTTATGGGAGAGGCTGACATGATGTCTGTCTGCCCTTCAAGCGCAAAGGACCAGTGTGGGGAGTGTAGCCACAGTGAGCAGAGAACATTGCTCCTCTCTGTACTGCTCTGGCCTCCCGCTGCTCAGAGAGTCGCAGGCCTGAGCTCCCGCAGAGCCCAGGATACAGGGCATCTCTGCATTAATTCCTGTTTGAACGAGCGCTCTCCTAGAACAACATTCCCCTCTTGACAGAACCATTGCCAGTGATGGAGAATCCAGCTCCTTGGCAGCCTGTCTCTGAAGGCAGCTGTGCAAACGGTGAACCATACGGCTGCCTTTCTAGGACTTGGTGTTGGGGAAAGGCACACAGCAGGCGTTGGACTTGCTGCTGGTGTCAGTAGCAGTAATGACTGGGCACATTGTCATGTCTCAAAAGAAGCATGAGAGGGAGAGGAGCAGCTCCCTCGCTCTGCCTACCCGATGCAGCACCACCCCGACCCTCTGAGCAGCAACAGCAGAAGCCTGATCTGACTCTGCTGTTTGGCCAAGGTGGCATGGTTTGGCCTGCTTCCTGTTTATTTGGGGTATGCATTTAATTTGGGGCTCTCTCAATTCTCATTTGTCAATATGGTGTTTCCTGCAGCTTGCAGGAATTTCACTCTTGTGACTGGTCCTTTTAATTTCCATTTAACTAACCTCCTAGTTTATGTGTAGTTCCCCTTTTTGATGCTGAAAGTTACTCTGGTGGGTTTCCTTTGGTATTTTGTCCCCTATAAGGATGTTGTCGGAGAAAAACAGTCATTCTCACTCTCTGGTTGGGTGCAGCAAAGTCAGATACTTTATTCTCAAGCAATTGCATAGAGGGAGGGAGTGCACTAGGACACAGGGTTCCCCCCCCAGGCAGGTCTCTCAACAGGTAAACAATTACAGCAAGCATTTATACCTTTTGTTACATACAATAATGAGCAATAGCTGCATTTTGTTTATACATAGGTCATCCTGATAACTTATTTTTCACATCTATTTAGACTCTAGTCTACATTCCATATTTATCTACACAAGGTCGCAACAACTTCTCACACAGTTCTTTCCCATTCGCCTCACACAATCCTCGCTTTTACAAATCTCGCGTTATTAGGGTTACAGCTAGCCTGACTCTTGCTAACAGAGAGTGTTCGCATTGAAATCCCCTTCAAATCCCTGTCAGTGCTTTCTCTACTTCCACAATGTTAAACTTGATTACCCGATGGTCACTTTTACCGAGCAGTTTGCTATATTCTCCTCTTTGCCCAGATCAAGAATTGCCTCTCCCTTGGTGGGTTCCAGGACTAGCTGCTCCAAGAAGCAGTGAGTGTGTCTAGAAGTTTTATCTCTGCATCCTGTTCTGAGGTGACATATATCCAGTCAATATAGGGATAGTGTAAATCCCCCATTATTATTGGGTTTTCTGTTTTTGTTCTCTAATCTCCCTGAGCATTTTACAATCACTGCCACAGCCTCCTTTCCTCTTGTAACTTCATCTCCGGGCTGTTGTCCACTGTAAAGCAGTTCAGCACTAATCATTCTATGGTTTGGATTATTCAACTCATAGGTTTTCAAAGTCCAAGGGCACAGGACAAAGCAGTAATCGTTGTACTGTCATTAGTGTTCTGACAACACTGTGCAAGGCAACCAAGGTTACCACTATAACTGTTTCTCCTCCCCTAAAGGTATAAAAATGAAAACGGGGCAGGTAGAGAGGGGGGAAAAATGGAACAATTGCGGTGAAAACCTTCCAAACAATTTCCTGGATTTCTATAGTAAATGCCCGCTAGCATGATGCTTTTTTTAAATTCCTGTAATCTGGCGCAATAACTGAATAGAGAAAAGCAGCTGCAGTCAGCAAAGCCTTATCCTCAAGGGTTAGAGTTCACAGGAAGATAAATACAATTTAGCAGTTTGTGTCCAGTAGCATCCACCATGTTCCAAATGCTGAAAAAAGCATAAAAGGACGTCTGGCTCCTGCCGCAAAGAGTTCACAGTCTAAAAGAACAAGAAATAGGGAATAAAAGCAGAACATATCAGTGAAGTGGTCAAGGGGTTCCCTTGCCACACCTTGGTAGTCCCATGTCTTGTAACACAATGTGGGGATTTTAAATGTATCCCTCCCCTTTTAGGTGTGCAGATTATGCTCAGTTACTCCTCCTTGCCATTATCAGCCAGCTAGTTCCTTTTAGGTATCACAGTATGAAGGGACCTGCAAGAGGAGGATTTGAATGTGGAGAGGGTTGTGGTCCATAATATTGTCTTGGGAAGAGAGTGTTTGTAATGGTGACATGGAAAAATAAGTTAAGGGGCATGTCTGAGCTAGTGGAGTGGAGAGGAGAGGTGTCAAGGAATTTCTCATTCCATGTTCCCTGATAAAGGTAATTTCCTTTCCGTTTGCAGCTTCTCTCCACATTCATCACTCATGGGCTAAGGCCCACCTCCTGTGGAGTTCAGAGGCAGTCCAGTGGTGTGGGACTGGGCTCTGCCCTTGAGTTCGGCCAGCAGAAGATTTCTTCCACAGCTGCAGAAACTCTCCAGCAACCAGCCAGTTAGTAGCATTAAGACAGCTTGACAATGTATTAAATTCTCATTAACAGAGTATATGTCGAAGGCTCTCTTGAAAGATGATTTTCAATTTATATTCTAGTCATTTACCAGACTACCAGAGTGGGTTGAATTCAGAGAAAAGCCATGCAAAAAATGAGAAATTTCTTACCTGATAATGTGCTGTGTCTGTTACATTCTGTCTCATTCGTTACTCATGGGAAGCAGCGAGCACTGAATCCCAGAAGTAGAGAGGGAAAGGATCAGCAGTGTTTAAATCGTTATTCTCAAATAGACAGGCACGGCAGTTCCTCCATATAAAGCGAGAGATTTATAACGAAGGAGTTGTGTGGGAACCAGCTGAGTGGCACCTTCCTACCCAAGGAAGCCTCCGCAGAATAGAAACTTACTTTGTAAATTTTCCTCAGATGAAGCTCACACACTTCCCCCCAGTGCCTCTAGGGACTTCTGTGAACAGTGTCCCAGATGCCCAGCATGCCAGCTACTGTGGGACTTTTCCATCTTGCTTGCACTAATACTGAAGCCCTAGAGCCTAAGTTGTTGGATTCCAACTACACCTCCGGGAGAAACTCCAGTGTAGCTGAAGTCACCTGACCTTTGGGGTTATAACAACATTTGTATCACGACAGCACCCAGGGGTTGGGGCCCCATCGTGCTGGACGTAGCTATGATCCGGCCTGACGTGAGTAATTAACACACGGAGGGAGGCCTTATTTCTTAGAAGATAGAATTAGGTAGATAAATACATCAGGTTAAAAACAGAATGTTTGTGCTAAATAAAATAAGTAACTAGGTCAGTAGGCTAAGATGACCATGTCTGAGCCAATTAAGATAAGAGGGAGAACACCCAGGGACTCTTTACTGTGAACTAGATAGCAAGGGACAAAATACATTTTAAAATTAAAGATAAAGGTTAAGAGGAAGTCAAATCATGGGCAATGCATAAACAGCACATGCTGCACAGGGATTGGTTCCTGCAAAGTAACCAAGCCAATTAAAACGTGTTCCTGGTCTGAATGAAGGACTCCCTGCTTCAAGACTCTGGTGTTTTCTGCAGGTACAATGTGCAGTCTTTGGCTAGCTAGCAAGTTCAAAATGCCTTCTGGGCCAGGGGAGGACAATGAGGAGGATCTTAAAAGACTGTCTTTTCTCCCCGGGACATTATTTCTATTGCCACAGAGAGACTTTGCCTCTGTTACTCCCTAGTTTTGGAAGAGATATAAACCACTTATGCCTCAATCATAAGCTGCCCCCCCAATGGGAAGTAGGAGGAGGAGCCTTCCTTTCTGGAGTTCCAATATTGACCATTAAGTGGTTTCTTGCAACTTCTACTGATACAGCGGGTACCGGTCACTCTCACAGACATGATGCTAGACTAGATGGACAACTGGTCCAATCCCTTATGTGCACTGTGACGATGCAATCCATATGATGTTATGAAAATACGCTAATGCGTGTGACTATAATGTAACTGGAATATGCTTCATGCAAAAGGTCTCTTGTAAGGTAGCATTACAAAGCTTATAATCTACTGGGTGTGTTCGTCCTATTTGTATAAATGTATCATTCTTGTATTTGAAACTAGAAATATGAAATATAACTCTGAGGGCCTATTGTAATTATGCAAAGTGTGGGCCATTAATGGTGGCTTGAATCTTGATGGCTCCTATTAACCAGGACAATTGGTTGTAAATGGCTCTGTTTACTTGTAAGTCTTCCTGTCCACATGTGTGCTGGCAAGTGGGTAATGAAGTTTTACAGTGACATGTGATCATGTCACCTGAACTGGAATCCATCTTAAACCTGGTGCTTATCCATTTAGAAGGTGGGGTAGGGACCAGAGAGGGACAAAGGATTCCTGCCTTGTGCAAAATATATATAAGGGTGGGGGAGAACAGAACAAAGGGAGAGGCAGTCATGAGAAATCCCCTAGCTACCACCTGAGTTGGAACAAGGACTGTACCGGGGAAAGGATTGTGCCCAGACTAGGAAGGCATCCAGTCTGTGAAAGAAGCTTATTGAAACATCTCTGAGGGTGAGATTTTATCTGTATTCAGTTTTCTAGTTTATTAGGCTTAGACTCGCATGTTTTATTTTATTTTGCTTGGTAATTTACTTTGTTCTGTCTGTTATTACTTAGAATCACTTAAATCCTAATTTTTGTATTTAATAACATCACTTTTTACTTATTAATTAACCCAGAGTAAGTATTGATACCTAGGGGGGTGGGGGGCAAACAGCTGTGCATCTCTCTCTATCAGTGTTATAGAGGGCGAACAATTTATGAGTTTACCTTGTATATGCTTTATACAGGATAAAACTGATTTATTTGGGGTTTCGACCCCATTGGGAGCTGGGTATCTGAGTGCTGGAGACTGGAGCACTTCTTAAGCTGTTTTCAGTTAAGCCTCCAGCTTGTGGGGGATGTGGTTCAGACTTGGACCTGTGTTTGCAGCAGGCAAGCGTGTCTGGCTCAAACAAGGCAAGGTACTGAAGTCCCAAGCTGGCAGGGAAAACGGGCTCAGAGGTAGTCTAGGCACATCAGGTGGCAGTCCCAAAGGGGTTTCTGTGATCCAACTCGTCACATCCACGTCTGTGCATTTGGTCTCCCTCTTTTTTAAACATGCCCCTATAGAAAAGTTACACCAGGAAAAGTCCCACCCGTATGGCCAGCCACATATACAGTGTAGTACAGAAATATGCTCCAAGCAGATCTGACACCACAAGTTCTCACACTCAAATTCAGTAAAGATTCCAGTAGAATCATAGAAGATTAGGGTTGGAAGAGACCTCAGGAGGTCATCTAGTCCAACCCCCTGCTCAAAGCACGACCAACACCAACTAAATCATCCCAGCCAGGGCTTTGTCAAGCTGGACCTTAAAAACCTTTAAGGATGGAGATTCCACCACCTCCCTAGGTAACCCATTCCAGCGTTTCACCACTCTCCTAGTGAAATAGTTTTGATTGATAATGACAAATGGAGATGGTTGGAAAACTGAATTTTCATGCCCTGGGAAGCGCCAATATTTGGGAAAAAAAATTTTTGTTCTGAATCAGACAAAGTCGGAATGCTGACATTTACCACTGAAAATTTGCAAAATATTGGTTCTGAAACATTAAAATGACATCTCAAACTAAAATATTTTGATAAGACACAATGTTGTGACCTTAAGTTAAATTAATAATGTAACAAGTCAAAGAATTTTGACCTTATTGAAGTGAAACATTGATCTCATAAGAATGGCAATACTGGGTCAGACCAAAGGTTCATGTAGCCCAGTATCCTGTCTTCTGACAGTGGTCAATGCCAGGTGCCCCAGAGGGAATGAACAGAACAGGTAATCATCAAGTGATCCATCTCATCACCCATTCCCAGCTTCTGGCAAACCGAGACTAGGGACAGCCATTGATGGACCTATCCTCCAAGAATTCATCTAGTTATTTTTTGAACTCTGTTATATTCTTGGCCTTCACAACATTCACTGGCAAAGAGTTCCACAGGTTGACTGTGCGTTGTGTGAAAGAATAATTCCTTTTATTTGTTTTAAACCTGCTGCCTGTTAATTTCATTTGGTGGCTCCTAGTTCTTGTCTTATGAGAGGGAGTAAATAACACTTCCTTATTTACTTTCTCCACACCACTCATGATTTTATAGACCTCTATCATATCTCCCCTTAGTAGTCTCTTTTCCAAGCTGAAAAGTCCCAGTTTTATTAATCTCTCCTCATATGGAAGCCGTTCCACACCCCTAATAATTTTTGTTGCCCTTTTCTGACCCTTTTCCAATTCCAATACATCTTTTTTGAGATGGGGCGACTATATCTGCACAGTATTCAAGATGTGGGTGTACCATGGATTTAGAGAGAGGCCATATGATATTTTCTGTCTTATTATCTATCCCTTTCTTAATGATTTCCAACATTCTGTTCGCTTTTTTGACTGCCACTGCACATTGAGTGGATGTTTTCAGAGAACTATCCACAATGACTCCAAGATCTCTTTCTTGAGTGGTAACAGCTAATTTAGACCCCATCATTTTATACGTATAGTTGGGATTACGTTTTTCATGTGCATTACTTTGCATTTATCAACACTGAATTTCATCTGCCATTTTGTTGCCCCATCGCCCAGTTTTGAGAGATTCTTTTGTAGCTCTTCACAGTCAGCCTGGGCCTTAGCTATCTTGAGTAGTTTTGTATCATCTGCAAATTTTGCCATCTCACTGTTTACCCCTTTTTCCAGATCATTTATGAATATGTTGAATAGAACTGGGCCCATTACAGACCCCAGGGGTACACCGCTATTTGCCTCTTTCCATTCTGAAAACTGACCATTTATTCCTACTCTTTGTTTCCTATCTTTTAACCAGTTACCAACCATGAGAGGACCTTTCCTCTTATCCCATGATTGCTCATTACAACTAAGATTTGATTCAGTCAAATCAGTGGAAAACTTTGTCAGAGCATTTCAATCAGCTCTAATTACAGCCTCCTCTCTTGGGCCTTGCACTCTGAGCACTCCTCCCCACAAATCGCAATGAGATTTCAGCACAGAAGTTGGGTGGATGCGTTTCAGGATCACAGCTCTACGGCTTTAGAGTTTTCCTGCAGCAGTGAAACATGAAGTGCTTTCTCCAGCCCTATTTGAACTCATGGCCTGCCCCATACGGAAGGTTTTGTAGACAATAGAGGTGCATATATTTTCCACAGTATTAAATTCAATAAGCCTGATAGCCAGGGTTCCCGAGTTGGAGCAATGAACATGAACACCGTCAGCAGATTCCTGCCTTATTTGATTGCCAATGGAAATGGAGAAATGATGAAAATAGCTTTCGGGCACTCTGCAAAGCACAGTACGGTTATCACCTGCTAGCACTTTTCTTGTGAAGAACAGAGAACCATTTATGCACCGTTTGTTTTATTATGCAATATGTAACTTTTTTCTCAGCACCTCTGAAAAGTGGTGATTTATATAAGGCCTTCACAGGGGCTGAGCACCAGGACTCCAGGCAGAATCCATGGCAGGTGCAGCTGTGCTGCAAGCATTGCAAAGCGTGTTTTCACATTTTTATATATAAAGTTCATTTACAGTATATTAGAGGTTGTGTGTGTGTGTGTGTGTGTGTGTGTATTTTAGAGAGAGAGAGGAGTAGATAGATGTTCATTAAGTGGTCTGCTCGTTTTCAGTCAAGATGTCAGGATAAAGCTGCCATCACCACACGGGTTAAAAGGATGAGCTGTACAAAACAAGCTGGGTTTTCAATTTAATAGCATTCTATATTACTCATTTGGACATATAATTACCTGTTCGTTTAGGTAATGCGTAGGGTGTAAAAATTATGAACTCCCTGACCTAACAGAGAATGCGTCTCTTGTATCTGTATTTCAGTTTATGTCCACCTCCAGAATATGTTAATTGAATGTAGGCTAGAAACCTGACTGGAATTTAAAACACCACTCCGCGCATTTTGTATCTAGAGTGTTTTAGAGCTAAGCAAACAAGGCCTGATAATCTGGGTACTGTTACCGGTAGAAAATTTAAACCTTAATTCTTAATGGGATGCTGTTCTGAGAAGGACTGTGAGCAGAATGAGATTGACCTGCCAAAGAAGAGGAAAAGCATCTTTGGATACAGACTAGCTAACCTAGTGAGGTGGGCTTTAAACTAGGTTCAATGGGGGCAGGAGACAAAAGTCCACAGTTAAATCAAAATCATGGAGCCCTGGGTGAAGGGTCAGAATCTGGGGGCAGAGACCATGGGCAATCACAACAGGGACAATAATACACAAGGAGGGGAGAGAGAGGGAAGCTAACAAACATCTTAGCTGTCCAAACACTAATACCATAAGTATGACAAGGACTTGGTGGGATAATTCACATGACGGGTTCGGTCATAGAGACCCCCTTGGGACTGTCACCTGATGTGCTGAAATTACCTCTGAGCCCGTTTTCCCTGATGGCTTGGGACTCCAGAACCCTGTCTTGTTGAGCCAGACACGCTAGCCTGCTGCAACACAGACCCAGGTCTGAACCACGCCCCCAAAGCTGCAGGCTTTAACTGAAAACCACTCAGCAGGTTACCGATCTCCAGCACCCAGACACCCAGTTCCCAATGGGATCCAAACCCCAAACAAATCCATTTTACTCTGTATAAAGCTTATGCAGGGTAAATTCATGAATTGTTCACCCTCTATAACACTGATACAGAGAGATGCACAGCTCTTTGCTCCCCCAGGTATTAATCACTTACTCTGGGTTTGTTAATAAACAAAAGTGATGTTATTAAGTATAAAAAGTAGAATTCAAGTGGTTTCAAGAAATAACAGACAGAACAAAGTAAGTTACCAAGTAAAATAAAACAAAACATGCAAATCTAAGCCTAATACATTAAGAAACTGAATACAGGTAAATCTCACCCTCAGAGATGTTCCAATAAGCTTCTTTCACAGACTAGTCTCCTTCCTAGTCTGGGGCCAATCCTTTCCCCTAGTACAGTCCTTGTTAGTTCCAGCTCAGGTGGTAACTAGGGGATTTCTCATGATGGCAGCCCCCTTGTTCTGCGCCACCCTCTTTTATAGCTTTGGCCCAAGGCGGGAATCCTTTGTCTATCTGGATCCCCACCCCTCCTTCTAAATGGAAAAGAACCAGGTTTAAGATGGATTGCAGTATCATAGAATCTCAGGGTTGGAAGGAACCTCAGGAGGTCATCTAGTCCAACCCCCTGCTCAAAGCAGGACCAATCCCCAGACAGATTTTTTCCCCAGATCCCTAAATGGCCCCCTCAAGGATTGAACTCACAACCCTGGGTTTAGCAGGCCAATGCTCAAACCACTGAGTTATCCCTCCCCCTTGAAACCCCAGCCTTCATTCTTCCAGGGCTGGCCTACGGGTACCCAGGAAGGTTTGCAAGTAAACAGAGCCATTCACAACCAATTGTCCTAGTCAATGGGAGTCATCAAGATTCCAAGCCACCATTAATGGCCCACACTTTGCATAATTACAATAGGACTTCATATTTCAAGCTTCAGACACAAGAATGACACATACAAACAAATAGGTTGAACAACTCAGTAGATTATAAGCTTTGTAATGAAACCTTACAAGAGACCTTTTGCATAAAGCATACTCCAGTTACATTATATTTGCACTCATAGGCATATTTCCATAAAAGATTTGGAGTGCAACGTCACAGGTCATATTGGTATAGACGGGTACAGCTGGTTCAGGGAGGACAGGCAGGGGAAAGGGGAGGAGGTGCTGCGTTTGTGTATTTAAGATGCATACAGGATACTCAATTAGATCTACCCAGGGGCTGATTGGAGGATCTTAGGACAAGAAGCGGGCCATTGTAGAGAAAGCTGACAAAATAAACCACCACCACAACTTCAGGTGCCAATCAATAAAGACCTTGATTGCAACATAAGTATTAGTGTTTCTATCTTTTAACAATGTTTATAAATCAACATTGCTACCTGTGCTTTGGTTTCCAAATGGGGCAGGGGATACAGGAGAGCAGTGCTGCCCCCCCAACCCCTGTGTGTTTAAAACTGAATTAACTTGACTAACAGGAAAGAGAAACCATGCAAGGGAAGCTGCTTGGGAAGTCTGTAGGAAATTCTCTTAGCTCCATGAAGCCAGAGTGATTAGGCTTTGTAAAAGTGATGTGCACAGAGAAAACCCACCTCACTTGGGGTCAAGGAAAGAGTTCATGCTTTCCTTTGCCCACCCTGAGTGCGCTCACTAGATGGGCCTATGCAGTACCAGAGTAGAAGCCACCTCAGCCATGGGCTGTGAATGCTGAGACCCCAGTGTTGGCTCCCCTGCAATTGTGGGGCTGCCGAGGGCCAAGGACCTTGCATGAGACATCCCATCAGGTGGAGGCCACACCAGAACAAAGACAGAGGGAGGAGCTATTTTAACAGAGATTTTACACACACACAAAGCAGAAGGGTGATCCAACAGGCTGGTCTCCCTATGAAGGAAACTGCAGTGACTAACCAGGTAGAGCTCATGGTAAGAGTGGAAGAATTTGACCAGCTAAGCATGTTTACACATGTTTTGTGAAGTTGCACCAGGGCAAAGTACTACCGCTAGTCTGACTATAATTAAACAAGTTTCACCTATAGCGATTTGCCACATTCTAAAGAGATATTTATTGTCCCCTTCCGCCCTGGAGGAGTGGAATACCTTGCAAAAATGTATGAATCAGTATATTTTCAAGTTTCTTTAAATGAAAAAAGAATTGCTGGAGGCTTCGCTGGCTCATTAGGTATAACAAACAGTCATAACGCCGTGAATGTCATGTTTTAAACACAGCACATTTTCAAAGACATTTGTCACCATGTCACAGACACCCACAATGGAACACTAAAACTGATGTTTTTTTACACAAGAATGTGTAAAACTAAAAAAACTCCACTACAAACACACACGGAAGTGTCTAGATACTGTAATAGCCAGTTATCAATTGGAAAAAAAAATGCTGTTTTTTGTAGCAAACACACAAACTACAATGAAATCAAATCAGAGCTGGAATAACGATGATTCACTTCATAAGAACATAAGAACAGCCCTACTAGGTCAGACCAAAGGTCCATCTAGCCCAGTATCCTGTCTTCCGACAGTGGCCAGTGCCAGGTGACCCAGAGGGAATGAACAGAACAGGTAATCATCAAGCGATCCATCCCCTGTCGCCCATTCCCAGCTTATGGCAAACAGAGGCTAGGGACACCATCCCTGCCCATCCTGGCTAATAGCCTTTGATGGACCTATCCTCCATAATTTATCTAGTTCTTTTTTGAACCCTGTTATGGTCTTGGCCTTCACAACATCCTCTGGCAAGGAGTTCCACAGGTTGACTGTGCACTGTGTGAAGAAATACTTCCTTTTACACCTCTACCCTGATATAACACGACCCAATATAACACGAATTCGGATATAACGCGGTAAAGCAGCACTCCGGGGGTGGGGGTGGCGAGGCTGCGCGCTCCTGCGGATCAAAGCAAGTTCGATATAACACGGTTTCACCTATAACGTGGTAAGATTTTTTGGCTCCTGCGGACAGCGTTATATCGGGGTAGAGGTGTATTTGTTTTAAACCTGTTGCCTATTAATTTCATTTGGTGACCCCTAGTTCTTGTGTTATGAGAAGTAGTAAACAACACTTTATCTACTTTCTCTACACCAGTCATGATTTTATAGACCTCAATCATATTTCCCCTTAGCCGTCTCTTTTCCAAGCTGAAAAGTCCCAGTCTTATTACTCTCTCCTCATACAGAAGCCGTTCCATACCCCATACTTCTATATACAGAGTCTGAGTTACAGAGCTCAGAGGGCTCACAGGCCTCGAACCTGGGCCCATAGGCAGAGGCCAGGCGATGACCACCACCCAGCAGCTCACCTGTGTAACCAGGAAGGGTTAGTTCACAGAGAGCCACGTCCCCAAAGCTGCCAATTAGGGGAACATTCAGCCCTCTGAGTGGCTGAGGGACTCTATATAAACCAGGATGTTGCCTGAGCAGCTAGAGGAATCCCTGGCTGGGCGTGACTATGGACCCCTCCTGCTTACCTGACCCCTGCCCCACTGGACTGCCTCCAGTGCCTGCTCCCAGTTCCTGTTCTCCGTTCCCGTTGTGCTGCCCAATGCCAGCTCCCTGCTCCTCCACCTTCCCGCTGACCCCTGGCTTGGTACCTTTGGTTGTGACCCTTGGCGCCAACCACTAGGCATGACTCTGGCTCTGACCACTAGGAGTGACAGCCACACAGTCACTGCAAGCTCCTCCTCTTATTAAAGCTCCCCAACACTGCACACAAGTTCTAAGACCCAGCGTTGGTCATTGGCTGTATGGGCTGATGTTTTCCCACGCAGGCTGTTGTGGTCTCTGGCTCAGGTGGAATGTTTTGGGGATGATCTCAGCCAAAATGGTTCAACAGTTTCTGAGAACGGAGGTTAGAGAAAAATACATTGTTTCCCCACCCCACCCCATTGGCCCCCACCCTAAAGTCATTCTGGCAGTTTTCTTCTGTGAGAAGCTCTCATCCCCACACCTTGGAACAGGGACTGGGAATTTGGGAAGGAGGTGCCTTTTCCATTTCCCATTAAAAGGCCTCTAAATTTGGCCAAATTATAAGCTTAAACCCTGCAGAGCACACGTGCTTAGTAGAGACTTAGAGCTTCACAACTAAATCCCTCAATGATCCTGTCTGCACTGAGCAAGCTCAAGCCCAGGGCTGCAGACTCCCACCCCATGTCCCTGTGGCCAGAGGTTGCTAGCCCATGGCCAAGTTGGAGTCTTAGAATCACAGGACTGGAAGGGACCTTGAGAGGTCATCTAGTCCAGTCCCCTGCCTCGTGGCAGGACTAAGCCTTGTCTTATCACAGTCCCAGCCAGTTTTCATAGATTACAGGCCCAGAACGGACCCCTGGGATCATGCCCCAGCAACCCTTAGTTTTGCCATTTCCTAACTTTTGAGCACATGAATTTGAAATCTTAATTTGTACATACACCCTGTTTTGCCAGCAAGGTCTGGGAACAGCCCCCCATCTACCACAGCCTTCCCAGGCCTGGAGCCCCCCATCCCCAGTATAGTTTCTCTTATATCCTCCCCAAAGCACCTCTCTCCACCCTCCTTGTAACATCCCCCCTTCTCAGACACCCCTCGTTCTCCCCTCCCTAAACTCCCCAGTTCCTGAGTCGGCACCTCGTTGGGGTGGAGGGAAGGAGGTGCAGGAGCTGCTAGGCAGGTTCCATCCTGGCCCCGTTCTGTGATGCTCTTGGTACCACAAGCTAGAGATGCACTGCCAAAGCATAGGGAGGGGGTGGAGGCCTCAGGACTCTGCTGGAGCATGTCCAGCCCCACCTTTGGCATACTGCACACTGTATTCGGGGCTGATCCCTTGTGGCCATTCCTGCCCAGGGCAAGGGCCTCCAGCCTGCCCAGCAGGACAGAGCCCCCCCACCCCCCCCACGGCAGGAGCTGTTCTTGCCTAGCTGATCTGCTCGGCCGGTGAGCAGGGCACAGATGGTGCAGCCTCAGACTTCTCCATTCTCCACCATATCTATAACCCCTTGCTTCCTCTGCCCCCTCCAGCCAGGGCCTGAAAGCTGAGGAGGGGGAAGGCTAGAGGAAGATGCCCAACACCCTGCTCTCCAATCCTTGGCCTTCGGTGCGGCTGACTGTGAACTCTCCATCAGCTGCAATGGTCTCTGCATGATGCCAGAGTGCGCTGCTTGTTGTTGCCATTGGGGAAGCACTCAGAGCTTGGGGGGGGGGGCAGGGACAGCCATCAAGGGGTGGGAGTGCTGAGTGAGGGCTCGGGCATGATGGGTGTGACAGGTTGGAGCCCCTTGGGTGTCACCTGGTGTGCTGGGACACCACTGAGTCAGACTATTCTGCCAGCCTGGGTCCCCTTTACCTGGCTGGGTTAGGCTCCCAGCCTTTTCCAGCCAAGCACACAGGCAGGGCCACGCCCAGCTGCACAGAGAGACAGATCTGCTCTGGGAAGACTCAGCTTAAGGGACTTGCCACAGCACACAGATGTCCACCCCCCCTTCGAGTACAAACCCAGAATTATATGAAATTCACCTCTACTCTCACTGTGGAAGAAGGTGTACACAACTTCTCACCCCCCTGTTAGAAATCACATAATTTTATTTCTGGTTTACAATATAACCCAGTTTATTAACGATAACAGGTGTAGTTTAAGTCGTTAAGTACGAGAAAGTAACAGACCTTCTGGATAAGGGGAATGCGGTGGATCTAATATACCTCGATTTTAGTAAAGCGTTTGATACGGTACCGCATGAGGAATTATTGGTTAAACTAGAAAAGATGGGGATCGATATGAAAATCCAGAGGTGGATAAGGAACTGGTTAAAGGGGAGACTGCAGCGGGTAGTACTGAAAGGGGAATTGTCAGGTTGGAGGGAGGTCACCAGTGGGGTTCCTCAAGGTTCGGTTTTGGGTCCGATTTTATTTAATCTATTTATTACTGACCTCGGAACCGAATGTAGGAGTGGGCTGATAAAGTTTGCGGATGACACAAAGTTGGGAGGTATTGCTAATTCGGAGAAGGATCGGGATATTCTGCAGGGAGACTTAGATGACCTTGTAAATTGGAGTAATAATAATAGGATGAAATTTAATAGTGAGAAGTGTAAGGTGATGCATTTAGGGATGACTAACAAGAATTTTAGTTATAAGCTGGGGACGCATAGGTTGGAAGTGACGGAGGAGGAGAAGGACCTCGGAGTCCTGGTTGATCGCAGGATGACTATGAGCCGGCAATGTGACGCGGCTGTTAAAAAAACTAATGCGATCTTGGGATGTATTAGGCGAGGTATTTCTAGTAGGGGCAAGGAGGTGCTCCTTCCGTTATACAAGGCGCTGGTGAGACCTCATTTGGAGTACTGTGTGCAGTTCTGGTCTCCTATGTTTAAAAAGGATGAATTCAAACTGGAACAGGTACAGAGAAGGGCCACTAGGATGATCCGAGGAATGGAAAACCTTTCCTATGAAAGGAGACTCGAGGAGCTCGGTTTGTTTAGCCTAACCAAAAGAAGGCTGAGGGGAGATATGATTGCTCTCTTTAAATACATCAAAGGGATAAATACCAGGGAGGGAGAGGAATTATTTCAGCTCAGTACTAATGTGGACACGAGAACGAATGGATATAAACTGGCCGTGGGGAAGTTTAGGCTTGAAATTAGACGAAGGTTTCTAACCGTCAGAGGGGTGAAATTTTGGAACAGCCTTCTGAGGGAAACGGTGGGGGCGAAAGACCTCTCTGGCTTCAAGATTAGGCTAGATAAGTTTATGGAGGGAATGGTTTAATGAGATAACGTGATTTTAGTCAATTAGATAATAAAGTGCCATCGCTGGTAAAATGTGGGTCTGGCTAGAGAATCTTGCCTGTATGCTCGGGGTTCTACTGATCGCCATATTTGGGGTCGGGAAGGAATTTTCCTCCAGGGTAGATTGGCAGAGGCCCTGGAGGTTTTTCGCCTTCCTCCGCAGCATTGGGCAGGGGTCGCAAGCTGGAGGATTCTCTGCGACTTGAAGTCTTTAAATCACGATCTGGAGACTTCAACAGCTGAGTTAAGGGAAAGTGGGTGGGTCAGCTTTTGTGGCCTGCATAATGCGGGAGGTCAGACTAGATGACCATAATGGTCCCTTCTGACCTTTAAGTCTATGAGTCTATGAGTTAAGGAGGTAGCAGACAGAACAAGGCAGATTACTAAGAAAATAAAACAGAGCACACAAACTAAGCTTAATACACTAAAGAAACTGGTTGCATGCAAATTCTCACCCTAAATGTGGTTCTAATAATCTTCTTCACAGGCCAGATGCCCTTCCCACCTGGGTTCAGTTCTTCCCCCAGTTCAGTCTCAGTTGTTTCCAGACGTCATCTCAGGTGGGGTAGCCGGGGAGAACTGATGACCAGGATGACCTCACTCCCCACCCTGAAATAGGATTTGTATAAGGCGGGAGTCCTTTGTTTCCTAGTTTGACCCCCCTTCCCTTACAGTGGAAAGTTACAAGACCACCTGACTCTGGAGGGCCCCTGAGGCCATTCTTCACAGGCTGACCCACAGGTTCACAGGGAGACTGAGCTCTTTTACAGTCCATTGTCTCCTGCTGATGGGCCATCAGCACTGTTGGACTTTTTCACTGTTGTACCTGAAGTGTTAGCGGGGGCGTCCCCCAAAGTAACATAGTTGAAATATAGATACAGAAATGATACAGGCATACAAATTGGATAATTGCATTCAGTAAACCATAACCTTTCCAATGATATCTCACATGAGCTATCTAGCATAAAATATATCTCAGTTATGTCATTCATATCATAAGCATATTTTCATAAAGAATATGGAATGACATCACAATGGGGAAAGTTTGTATTTTCCTTTGTTAAGAGGTTAGAGACAGCCGTGCGATTGCTGGGTCTCCCCTTTCTCTGTAACCTATGCACTATGCTGGCGTAACTTAGCATTAAGGAAGAAAACCAGGCTGTCAATGGCTTGCCGGAGGGGCAGCTAGAAAAAAAAAAAAAAAGTCACCCTTTGGAGTGTGAGAGCTAACAAAGCACATGGCCCAACAGCATTCAGCAGATTGGGCTACCACCATTTATCCCTCGCACCTCCACCATCCCCTTGGTAAATTCGTTGCGGTAGGAGTATGTTTTACATGCCGGTGCACCTTCTAGGACAGCGGGGCTTCAATCTGGAAACAGCCACACTCAAGAGTCAATGTCTTAGTTGTACAACCAGCCAATGGTAACATCATCCCAAGTCCCTCCCTCTGTATCCCAAAGACTGGTGCTCAGATACCAGAAGAATAGGTGCAGTATGGGGTAAGAGAGAGGTGGATGGATTAGAGGAGAGAGGAAAGTGCTGGGGAGAAGTTTGATGGCATACTATAGGGATGGTTCTTGTGTTTTATCAATTTATCCTACAGCTGCTAAGCTTACATGTAATGTTTACCATACCTAATGCAAATACACTCACCCTTCTTCCTAGTTGCTCTCTGTTGTGCAGTATTAAAAGTGGTCAGAAGTCCTGCACCTTGTACAAAGGGGCACTTGGCTTCAAGGAAAGGGGCAGTAGTGATATCAGAGTTAGTGTTTCTCTAGCACGACTCTCTCAGCGTTCAGTGTCCGTGCCTTGGAATTTAGTGCTCAGACACATTTCTGGGACCCTTCGTTCACCTATTGAAGACAGTTGTAGAGTACAATTCCCAAGAGTATTGCAGAAAGTGAGTCAGAGAGAAATCTGCATGAGAATAGAGCGTCCTACACCCTGGAAGTTGCAGAGCCCGGTGGGAAATATTACAGTTCTCCATTCATTTCCACTATATCTGGCTCCCTTCAGTCCTGCCAATCATGTTTAATGGTGTAATAGCCACTGCAATGAAACATGCTAATAGTTTGGGGTATTGCTTAATTACTGGACTAGCTTGTTACACTGGAGCCATCGATCAGATTCTGCAAGTCTTTTGGCACAGCCCTTTGGACAGCTGCTGCCAAATGAATAAGCAGAATTTGCCAAGATGATAAACATTTAACCTGACAACAAAGTGGACAGCTTCAGTGTTCCATACGGAGTGCTCTTCCGATAGTTTCAGGTGCTCCTGAGATACACGCGGTTATTAATTAGAGCTGGCCAGAGAATACAATCTTATTTTCACAAAAACAATTGCTGGTCATGTTGCAAAGTGTTCAAAACACTTGCTTTCCTGTTAAAAGTGTTTGGCTAGTTTTGGTTAAAAATAAGATGTTTGGTTAAGATTTAACTGAAGACTTAAAGAATGTTGTAGATATTTACTGAAAAGCTGGACAATGTTGACAATTAGTTTGTTTGTTTGTTTTTTAAAAAAAGGTCTTTGTCAAAGATTTTCTACCAGCTCTATTATTTATCAAAGACCAGGACTGCATCAGATTTCTTTATAGTAAGTCTGGATAATATAAAGCAATGTAGTTCTTTAGCTTTGTTTGAAGATATACAGAAATTCCTGGAGACTCTAAACAGTAGATCTCAGTTTGGTGTTGAGGTCTGGAGCTATATCACATACATTTAACATCTGGTCAGTTGTACTTTGGTTGTTGTTGTTTTAAGCCATTTACTAACAAACACTAACAAAGCACCAACACCTTATTTTGCCATTAACAGAAAAAAAGCAATTTAACTTACAGAGATGTTTAACAGGAAGTAAATTCACATTTCTACACAAGCATAAAATTTTTGTGTATGCACAACTATTCCTTGCAGTCAGTCTAGATTTTCTAGACAGTGAAATTAAGCATGACATTTTCCTCTTACTAAGAGTTGTGTGTGTGCTGCAGTGTACATAAGCATTATTGTAGGGTAGGGTATCATGAAAACATTGTTATGATGTTCTACTCATTGTACTTTGCGGAGTTTGCATCTATTTTCTTGTCCCCTTTGGTTGGCTATGCACATTGAATTAACCTGTTGTCAGTCACCAGTTAAGGAATGCTCCTGGTTCCTTGCTCATGCCGGGCTCTTACAAACTGCTACGATCTCTGGTTGGTGGAAGACTATGCTCTGTTGGTGGATGATAATGACATCTCCCCCACCCCTTTGTCACTGTCCATCTGTACTACAGCAATGCAATACACCTGGATATGGAACCATCAGCCCGTGGGAAACTCCAGCAAGCATGAAGCACTGCAGTGAATCAGCTCCATGTTGACAGGGAACAGCTGGGCAAATAACTGATTTTTCAGTTTGCTGGAAGTTTGGAAAAAGTGAAGAGACTTGTTCAACCTGAACTTTCTGGCAAATCAAGAGTTAGACACAGTGGCTGGGGCACTGGGTTTTATGGACACAAGAGGAAATTAAGGGCTAAATTCACAAAACAAGAGGAGAAGAGGAGATGCTCCACTCTGTGTACTGTGGACACTTCCATTGACTTCAGAGCTGATGAGAAGTTACAGGCACAACTTTCCACCCAAGCCACTCCAAGGCCTGGCAAATTCAATTACCAGGCTAAAAGCACTATGCGCACCTGGACTTTTCCATTACAGCATGGCTGGAAGATCATGTTTAGCAGGCGAAGGCAAGCCTGACGCTTAGATGGCAAACAGAAGTGAGGTTGGGGGAGAGGGAAAGTAAAGAGACCCACTGGAAGGGTGGAGAAGATTCACTAGCATGAACTTCAGCTCCTCATCCCAGGTATAGATAGCTGAATCATATGGAGGTGGTGATGTCAGCTGATTCTCTCTACAGCAGACTGGTCAGGAAATGGATGTAGGGTGACCAGATGTCCCGATTTTATAGGGACAGTCCCGATTTTTGGATCTTTTTCTTATATAGGCTCCTATTACCCCCCACCCCCGTCCCGATTTTTCACATTTGCTGTCTGGTCACCCTAAATGGATGGCTCAGGGATGTGATGGATGAGCCCTGTACGTAGCTGGTCTCAGCATTCATACTGGAGAAGCTCATTCCTTCTGCAAACTAATCTCTCCATCCTGAAACAGTTGTTCAGTTACACCCAACAGAAAAACAACATCCAGGAAGTGAGTCATCATCCCATCAAAGTTACCCAACTATTATCCAGCAATTCCAGTTATAAATGTGTCATCTTAACTCCTTTGTCTATTGCTATAACAGTGTAACCTAAACAGGAAATGGGAAAGCCACTTGTCAGTGCTTTTAGCTTAAAACATCCAGTTTGTGCCAGTCTAAGTTTTATTTACAATTAGTTTTACAGCCTGAGCTTTACCCACTCTAGTTTTAAAAATCTGATTTTTAATTTTAAAACTTTTTTTAAAAAAAAGCCTATTTAAAATTGACAACCTATGTTAAGGTATCATTTAAAATTAAATTATAAGGATTACATTTTTGTTGCCAAGTTTTAAAGAACTTCAGATCACTGACCTGGTGGAGGTCACTGGCTTTGGTTCCAGTTTCTTAATCTGTTGAAGTGCTAAACCAGCTTTTGACAACAGCAGGTGCAGTGAGAACATTTAATTTCAGTTTATTCAACTAGATTAGTTCAGTGACCAGTTTATTCAAAATTAAGAAACCAATTGGGAATTGAAAAAGCAGAAAAGCTTGTTTTCTGCTTCTAATTTATGAATTAAAAACTAGGTGGGAAGATGAGATCTACTAGTTCTAAAGTTAGTTCAATTATTAACTACACAATAGCAGTTTCAAATGCAAAACACTGATAAAGTTTACATATTTAGCATATTAAAACTAGTTTTATTTAAAATTAGAATGCACTTTGTTCATTTTAATTTGAATTTCCAGATAGATGGACACAAATCACAAGTTAAATCTAGTAAATAAATGCATCATTCACCATTTTTGAACATAATAAAATGTAAAAATGAATATGAATAAGTGAAAGTTAAGCTATATAATTCCTTAACTAAGTGGGTATAGATATTGTATATCCCCCTGCTTAACAAAGAGAAGCACCAAATTTAGAGGCTATATTCAGGTTCAAATCAATGTTTTAATGGTTACCAACCAATGAGAATCAACCTTTCTTTAGGGGGAAAAAAAAAAAGTACAGTTGCAAAACAATTAAAAATTGATGATTTAAATCAAGGGTATCCTACTTGCTGACTTACATTGTGATTAAAACTGGTGATTCAAGTCAATCCAACTTGCACTCAGAGGAAATTAGAATAAGCCATTTGTGCAAGAGCTAGGTTGAGGAGGATAGCGATAGATGGTATCAGAGGCTGCATAGAGATTGAGACAAAGGATCAAGTACAGCCATGAGACTTGGCCAGGTATTTGGTAATAGAAAACGAGCATTACAGCTCCTCTGCCAACACAGTTTTTCCTAATTTAGGACTGATTTTGGTGTTTTGCACAAGAACTCAAGTGGATTTCATTCCAGTTTCGGGTGCCTAAGGAATTCAAGATTTGTCCCTAGATTTAGATCTCCTGTCCTGTATCTGACTTCAAAATAAAAGTCAAGTTCTCTCATTTTAAGTCTCACTATTCAGAAAGTCTACAGATTTTGTTCATATGAAGAAAACATACTACACTGAAACTGAATATTTTCTGATTTAGAGTACAGTATCAAAACATTATGCCATGCTTCTTTGGAACTTCAGTCTATCAGATGTTAGTGACATTATACATTTTCTTTCTTTGTATTGGCCTTAGCTAATTTGAATGTTATATCATTTCTCAGTAAATTGGAGTTGAATATACGTAAAGTTAAGCATAAAACAAAAATGAACTAACAGTATGAAGCCATTAACTACATCTTAGTTATTACTAGTGAATGGTTCACAAGAAAGCGAAGCTGTTGCAAGTATTAAGAAATGAAATCAATGAAGGACAATAGGCTGAGATTAGTTATTGGCTGAATATTTAGGTATTATGTAGTAATCTTGAGAGGCAGACAATATGGTTAAGTGCAGACATCAGGTTCAAAACAGGCACTTGATTATTGTTCAGGTGAAATACTTATCCAGAATGCATGCACATGCATGGAGGGAGAGTTTCTATTAGTAACTAGAAACGCCAAAATAATCACAGGTTCATCATCATTCCTACACAGCAGCTCTTGTCTGGGAAGGGCCATTCTAGGTGAGCGTAGCCTCTTGTCATACTGTGGCAGAGCTCCAACCTTGTTCCCGTGGGTCCCGCGCTTCCAGGCGGTTTATGCTAGATTCAGAGGCTCACTGCAACCCTCCACGTAGCCCTTCTCTCTCTAGGGCCAGGGATACAGTCTACTGAGCCCTTTTCATCATAAGCCAGCAAGGAGGTTGGTGAGAGAATTCCCACAGTCTCTGTTGCTCCTACAGCCTCATACCAAAACAGTTTAGCCTTCTGTCCTGACAGGGGCCTGTCTTCCCCTCCCAGGAGGTGTTTCTGTAGTGGCAGGTTGGGGGGAACCCGGGCCCGCCCTCTACTCTGGGTTCCGGCCCAGGGACCCTAATGGTAGCAGCTGTTGGCAGCCAACCTTTCACTGCCAGAGTTGCTACATTTCCCTGGGCCACTTCGCCACAGCTCTCCTGCTTCTCCCTTACCAATGGTTTGAGGGGGGTCTTCATTAACCAGCCCTTCAGCCGCACTTCCTCCCCCCCTGGCTCTCCGCAGCCTGACTGGAGTGAGCCCTTTTATAGTATCAAAAGGGCCTTAATTAGAGTCAGGTGGTCACATTACCTTAATGGCCTCACCTGACTCTTTGCAGGTTAATTGGAGTCAGGTGTTCTCATTAGCCTGGAGCAGCCCCTGCTCTGGTCAGTCAGGGAACAGAAAACTGCTAATCCAGTGGCCGGTATATCTGCCTTCTGCTCCTCTGCTGTACCCCACTGGCCTGGGTCTATCACAATACCCAACATGGAAAAAACAGACGCTACCTACAAAACCCTCAGCAAGACAGATTTCCACCCCTCCTCCCCCCTTATATAGCTGGGAAAGGTGGCCTTGATTTATGTTCCTGAGGGAGGAGCATCTGCAGTGTATGTTGACTACACAGTGTCCTGTGTTAGGTGCCTATTCAGCACTTTGATAGTTCTGTGTGGGGGAGGGGGGAATACTACAGGGCTGCTCCCTTAGAGCTGTACCCTGCTCCCCTAGAGCTGTACCCTGCTCCCAGGTAAACAGCCATGCTGCTCTGGAAGCACGAGTGACAGTGCCCCTCCTCTTCTTGCAGGTTGTGCTGAGGGGTGGAAGGTGTCTCAGCAGGCCCAGGTGACAGTAAAGCCATTGTGGATGGCAGTACCTACAGGGAGATGCAGCATGGTTGTTTACCTGGAAGCATTTTCCCCTTTCTCTTGGGCTGGGGCTAAACAAATCCTGCTGCTGCACTATTTTAAATTCCTAACATTAAACAGTAGAGCTCAGGTTTATCCCTCTGTTTCCTTACTGCGCGTGTGAATACCACATCCTGCTAGCAAAACTAATTTTGCACACGTTCATACACATGAGCTCCTTTGACTTCTGTGGAATGCAAATTCACCATTGGTTCTTGTTGGCTTGCCAACAGCTCTCACTAGTCTACTGGTCCCTTTTTATAAGAACAGGAATGTCAGGTTTCAAATGGCCCTCAGGGAAGGCCTTAAAGAAAAACCCTCTCCCACAGTTCCTATATCAAGAATTCAGTATTGTGACTAGATTGTTCTCTGAACTAGTGTTGTGTGTTAGCTGACCTGGGGAGAAGAGCCGTAAAGTCCTGGGACACATTTAGCCTCAGATAAGAGCCAACTTGAACTTGTCAGTTAGAGCTTGAGAATTAACCAAATCTTTTCATGTTTCAGTACTTCCTGGTTCTGGCTGGGACTGGAAGCAGATGTGCCAAGTCATTACGAGGAGGCTGGTCTTACTGTATTTCTAGCCCAGAGATTTGATTCTTGTCCAAATTCACATCAATAAGATGCCTACTCATTTCACAAGGAGAGGGAGTCCCTGTTTTCTATCCAGATTTTTTAATGCTTTTCAGCCTAAATCAAGTGTCCAAAGCCCAGATTTTTAAACAAGGTATTAGGGTATTGTGGAGCTCAACGTTACAATGCCCAACTGATTTAGGAGCCTAGCTTGCATTTTCAAAGGGGATTTAGGATCCTAATTGCTTAAAGCCCCTTAAAGTGCATTTTAGGCTCCTAAATCAGTTGGGCATTATCCATTGTGAAGCTCAACATTGCAGAAACCATTAAAAATCTGGGCCCATTCTTACTCATGTTTAGCTGCCAGCCTCAGGTAATTATTTCCTTTGTGATTAACTATTAACAGCTCTTCTTTTGATAAATCCGGTCTTGCCTGAGTTAGGCTTACACCTAGCCCAAACTTCTTTTTTCGTGTGCCTGCTTTCTAGACTGGGAAGTTAGAATTCCTTGGGGATGTTTCATGAGTTTATATTATTCCCCGGGTGATAAGACTATAGTATTAAGTGACAGCACAACACTGAATGTGATGGGGTTAGGACTACCATATTTTTCAATAAATCCTTCTGTTTATCCATTCCTTTATGGAAGGCCTAGCCAAGGGCCATTCAGTTCTGATGGTGTCACCTTTCAGTTGTTTGTTTCCCTTAGTATTTGACTGTGAAGTGCACAAGCTACTACTTTAAGGTATGAACTGGTTTATTTTGTTTCAGTCATGTGAGACATTTAATCAGGTATCTTTTAATTGCCTCTAAAAAAAAGTGGCAGAACAAGCAGCAGCATATTTGCTGCTCCTCGGAGAATCATACAAGATGGAGGTGTTATGATTAGTTCTTGCATCTTCCTGTTTTGTTTTTTAATCTGTGCAAGTTTGGTTTCCAGGTGGTTCTGACAGCTCTCAAATTCAACATGAGAAAGATGTGTCCCAATGACACTTATAGATTTGTTATAGATGTGATTTAGTACGACCATTTCACCACACCTCCCCCTCTTCCCACCAAGTTCTAATGCCTTTGGAGTGTGACAAAACCAACACATTTGCCCATTCTGTCCAGCAAGAGCCAGGAGAAGAGAATTGTCAGAGGCTACTCCTGAGAATTAGCAGATACTGTTCAGATGGAAAGATGGCAGCACTCTACAGTTTTTGATCTCCAACTGAAAACACCAAACACTGGAAAGAGGATGTACAACATTTGTTTCATAATATAATTACCATATGCAAGAGAGCCAGCCGCATGCCCAATCTCAATTCTACTTCAACACCATGAAGTTCATCTTCGAAAGCACTCTTGCAAGTGGCTTGTTCCTCCACTCAGCACAAGAAAGCTTCAATGACATTAGATTTGCTTCTCCCCCCACTAACCCCCCCGAACTTTTCTGCAGCAAGATAATGCAAAGCCCTGGATTCTTTGCTTTGCCTCGAGACTTTCAAACTAAGATCTAAAATTACATCTAGTTGGTCCTGCTTGATTAAACTGATGCAGGAATGGGCTGGAAGGTAGCGGCAACCTTCACACAAATGCAAGCTTCAAACTGATGCACTTTGCGTGCACTGAATACCCCCTTACTCCCCCCCCCCCCCCCCACACACACTCCTGTTAGTCCTTAGAAGCAAAGTAACGCAGTATGCAAGACCCAGCACAGACTGCCCTTGGTTTCTTATATCTGAAAGTGGGTCAAATAAGCAAGAACAAGAGTAAAGTCCCTGAACTCCATGTGATCTGTGTGATATATTCTCATCAGCATTTTCATCTCCTATGATTTTTGGGGGGGGGAGAGCGAGAGCTGGAAGGGGATTGGCTCATGATTTGTGAATACTCGGGGCTGGGGTTACGGCCATGTGTTCTAAATATATTTTGTTTTATTGTTCAGAGCAGCTTCATTCTGAATTTCCGAGACAATGCAGTGTGCTGCCAAATTGTGTCTGGTTGAGTCAAGTTATAGTTTTGACTATTATGAAATTTTCTTCAAATTGATAGTTTTGGTAGTAATAAATAGTGATTATTTTGCTACTTTGGGAAGCAAGCTACATATAACATTTTGCAGTAAGCATTTCAAGTTATGATTTTCTTTTTAAGTGAAATGTCAATTATTGTTTTGAAGCTTTGTTTAAGCCTACAGCAACTTCCGAACCCTAGACATGACCGTTCTAAAAAACCATGCTCATTAGCAAACATCTGAGTCTATTCACTGAGAATCTGATTCTGCTCTCAGATTCAGCAATATAAATATAGGTTAACTCCATTGAAGTCAATGGAGTTACTCCAGATTTCTAATCTGGTACCCAATGTAACTTTAGTTCCATGGTTCTGATCCTGAACGCCTGTACTCTCGCAAAGCCCCGTTGACTTCAGTGTGTCATGAAATCAACGAGAGTTTTGCCAGAGCAGAGAACAGAGTAATAAACTTTGTTTTTTGTTCCTTAGGGTAGAGTTTTGCCTATAGACACGTGCTTCCGTGTTATGCTCTGAGCACACTCAGAGGAGTTCTCTTGCTGGAAGGTTGCCACGTACCACTATTTTCTTTAGAATTTAGAACACAGAAGAACCCCCAAAACAGGGGGACAAAGCAGGCTGCTCCCAAAAACCAGGCACTACTCACCCCACCTTACTCTACACGCTCTGCTGACTGACTGCAAGCTCTCGTACAGAGCCCCCTAGCCTGCAAGCAGCACCAGGAAACCCCTTACAAATCAATGGGACAACCTACAATTCCCACAGCTTTCAAATACACCACATGCCTCCCCTCCCTTTCTAGCAGGATCTCGATACACCTCTGTTCATGCCAAAGGCAACCCAAAGAGCTGTTCACTGCATTCGGTTCCAAGAGTGCAGCGACTATGTAGGCTCAACAATGACTAACCCCAATAACCAGCAAGATTCAGCCATGCTGCTACGACATGCTCAGCTCTCCTCAGAATCTCAGGAGAGTTGGGTGCTTTCCAACTAATGGAAAGGGAATATTGGCCATTACACCAGTATTATCCTCCTCCCTTTTCAGAAGAAATCAAGGGCAGGACAATAACCCGGCGGTGGAAACTGGCAGGGAGTGATAGAAAACATTCAGAGGAACTTTTGATTATTTTTTTTTATTGAGATGTCACATCGGCACCCTCATCCAGTCACATAGTGCTAGAGGTCCCATCCCGCAGACCCAAAGTTAAGCCAATATCCTTTTGGGTGGGGTCGGGAGGCTGTTTGATGCATAGCCACCTGCCCACTAGGAACTGCACAGAGCCCACAAATTGTTTCAGGAGTAGTCTTTTGCATGACACACTTCTGCTTCAGTGGTCTCCTTATGGAGTATGTGAGTGAAAATTCTCCTTTTTTCAGTTATTTCTTGGAGGATCTCCAGATTCTGGCATACCGCGGCTAAAGTATTGTACTGTAAGTCAGTCTATAGCCTTTTGCCAACTTTCTGTGGCACTGTAGGATGACAGACTATGGAAAGAATGAAAACCAAGTGGGCTTTAACTAATCCTAGTGAGAATGGGGAAGGACATAGAATTAACTCCTTCAAGACTGCAAAACCTTAACCTCCCTCTCTGGATACCAGTGAGTTTGTGGGAAATATGAGTAATATCTCTTCCAAAGTCATTAACATTAATTCTTAATAGTCTACCATGTCATACAAAAAGGAATGTACCAAATGTCCTACAAAATAATGTTTAATGTCAGATGTGTAGTGAATAAAAATTCAGTATTTTCTATGAAGGATGGGAACGTTGCCTTGAGGCATACGCTTCCCGGCTCACAGTCAATACATGATTAGAATAAACTCAGTTCATTGAATGGTTTACCAGTTCCATGCACTTCAGTCCTAGTTAGTCAAGGCCTTATTGCCGAGCCTGAGGGGAGGCACCTCTCCTTCCCCCACTCCATGGATAAGGTAGCAAGAAGGCTGGACAAGTACCTGCAGGCCAAACAGGACTTGAACCACAGACCCAAATCTCATGCACTGTGCACCACTGCCTTTCAAATGAAATGGGCCAGATTATGTGCTTGATGAACCCATGATACATGGGGATCTTTGTCTCTCTCGACCATGTAAATCCCTCTGTGGGCTGAATTTGCTACTGCCTTTAGCTCAAATGTAGAGGCTCCCATTATTAGCTCTAGAGCTGTGTGGTTCAGTACTCGGCCCAGAAAGGACACTGTTCTGACACTTGGCTATGCCGTGTCTAACCACTAGGCCACACTCTGCTCTCAGAGCTAGGAATTCTGGCAACCCAACACCCTAATAGTTCATAGAGAGGTGTCTCTCTTTATGGTCTGCTCTTGACAGATGATCCTGATCGCACACATCTTCCTCCCTGCCCCCAAGTTTCTCCTGGAGCTGAAGTAGGCGGCCTGGGCTCAAACCCAGCGGATGACACTTGTTGGGGGTATGGTTGTGTGCGGACCCTGGGATAAGTGTTGACCTGGTTGTATGCAGAAGTGAATCTGGATGTTGTGTTCGTATTAGTTGTATTTTGGCTAATGGGGACTCGCCCTAGGAGCAGGGGGTGGCAGACTGTTGCACCTTGGAGACCTTGTCCATGTGCAGAGAGGGGCAGGTCCTGGCTGCACAGGGGTCTGGACTACGCCTGGGTTATGTACCAGGCAGCTACTTTGATCGGGGGTGCAGATTTTTACCAAAATCAGTATCCAGGCATAACCCATACTGTGCAACACTAGTGATCGGGGAGCTGGGGGCGGGAAGTGTTTCTAATCAGGGGCTTCCGAGCCTTTGGCCTGTTGGTCACCAGTGTGAATCCAGCACCACACAGGAGGATTAAAACTTGTTCCCATCTACAAGATGCCTGGTAGCCCCTGCATGAGATGGGTTTGGTGGGTCTCGCTTCCAGCTCACCGCTCTTTGTGCCAACTGGCTGGCACAGCAGAGAGGCCCGTGAGACTGAAGTCCCCTTCGCACCGATCAGGGCAGTGTGTGTGGGGAACCCTGCCCTGATGCTGCCCTCTAGATAAAGGGCTTTAGTCACCTGGCTGCGCAGGCACTAACAGGACACCATGTAAGAAGCGGGTTATGGTGATATGCAAGAGAGCTGTCAGGCTGCGATGCAGCTCATTAGGTAACGGGCGTGAAAGTCACAAGGAGCTGTGAACAAAAGCAATTGTCATGATTTAAAATCCTGCTGCTGTTTGGTTTTAATCCACT
>NW_020664588.1:523772-549213 GCF_002925995.2 Terrapene triunguis
TTGTGTAATGACCCATCCACTCCTAGTCTTTATTCAAGCCTAATTTAATGGTGTCCAGTTTGCAAATTAATTCCAGTTCTGCAGTTTCTCATTGGAGTTTGTTTTTGAAGTTTTTTTGTTGAAGAATTGCCACTTTTAGGTCTGTAATTGAGTGTCCAGGGAGGTTGAAGTGTTCTCCGACTAGTTTTTGAATGTTATAATTCTTGATGTCTGATTTGTGTCCATTTATTCTTTTGCATAGAGACTGTCCGGTTTGGCCAATGTACATGGCAGAGGGGCATTGATGGCACATGATGGCATATATCATATTGGCAGATGTGCAGGTGAATGAGCCCCAGATGGTGTGGCTGATGTGATTAGGTCCTATGATGGTGTCCCTTGAATAGATATGTGGACAGAGTTGGCAATGGGCTTTGTTGCAAAGATAGGCTCCTGCGTTAGTGTTTTTGTTGTGTGGTTGCTGGTGAGTATTTGCTTCAGATTTGGGGGCTATCTGTAAGCGAGGACTGGCCTGTCTCCCAAGGTCTGTGAGAGTGAGGGATCGTCCTTCAGGATAGGTTGTAGATCTTTGATGATGCGCTGGAGAGGTTTTAGTTGGGGGCTGAAGGTGACGGCTAGTGGCATTCTGTTACTTTCTTTGTTGGACCTGTCCTGTAGTAGGTGACTTCCGGGTACTCGCAATTCTTCAACAAAAAAACAACAACAAAACTTACACCTTCCCCTGAACCATTTGGTTCTGGCCAGTGCCAGACTGATTCCAGGACAGGCTGGACCACAGGTCTGGCACAGTCTGCTAACTTTTAACTCCTGGCTCCTAACCTTTCCAGTTACTAGGGCTGGACACAGGAAAAATTAAACTGCACGGGAACATGGAGCAAAGCAAGGATTGAAGTCAGCAGGAGACAGGAAGTATCATCTTATAAGAAAACCAATGTGGAAGATAGTAACATGGCAGACCTCCAGCAATGCATAAGAGAGTCAGTAACTATTAAATCCATAGACCCAAGCTAGAAAGTCTAAATAAAATTGCAGCTAAGAGGCCCATCCCCCCAAAAGAACCCAGGAACACTCTGAAAAACAGCTAACCCCAGAGTTCTCCCCAAAGCTTTCCCTGAACCCCGTCCCTACGGCCTCAGCATCAAAGCAAACACCCCCCCTCCCCTCCCCAAATCACCAACCATGGGGCTCAAACACACATTAACCGCTGTGTCAAAGGCTCCTGCTACAAGCACCCTGCTTTCCCCTGGCTGGCTCCCAAGCAGCCCCAGCAGCTGGTCCCCAACTTCCTCTGCCTCCCCCTCCTGTGTTTCGCCCCAGAATGGTTTACAGGGAGGCCAATGGGCTCCAGCTGCTGCCGGCTCTGGCCCATTAACTCTTGCCTCTCCACTCAGAGCCTTAGCCCAGAACTCAGCTGTTCCTAAGCAGCCTGCTTCTGGACCACCCTGGGCCCGCCCAGCAGCAACCCCAGCAGGAGGGATAGCTGCAGCCGGGGTAAAAACAAAGCAGTTCTGCATCCTAATTAGGGCATTGTCTTCTCTTTCCTCTTGTTAGCCACCCTTCACTTAGTCAGCCTGGCTGTCCTGGGGGAAGACTCTGACACAGCAATCGCTATCCACTGCATGTCCGCTGGTGCTGGGACATACGGCAACGCTGGACAAGCGTAGCCAATCACGGGGACCCATAGAGCTCGCTCCCAGCCCACACCTTTCTCAGGGCTATTTCATGTCAGTTTGTCGCTGTGATTCTCCCAGCCCCCTTGTGCTGTCCCCAGCACTGGCTGCTGAGGGGCCTTGTTACAAACTCCTCACAAATTGTTATCGGTATGTGAATTATGATAGTGTCCATTGGCCCCAGTCAAGGCCCCCTTGTGCTGGGCATTGTATAAACCCTTGTCAAAGCGTTCCTGCCCTGAAGAACTCACAGTCTGGGCCCAAGATTCAGCAAGGAGGAGGTCATGAGAGACTTGGCGGAGAGCAGTGCATTGTAGCATAACAGCACTAATAATCTGGTTGCCTCCATGCAATGGAAGAGATTTGCACCAGTCATGTAGGACACTACAGATCTCCCCCACCCTTCGCCGCTGTGCAGGGGCCCCAGTAGCGGGGGACCTGGTGTGGTTCTGTGAAGAGAGGCAGGTCTCAGGCCAGATGTTGCAGGTAACATGCACACCACTTCCACAGTGCTGAGCCCCACACGGCGTGAGCTCCCTGGGCAGCACTGTGAGGGATGGCCTGAGGCAGGTGAGGCAAGAAACTCCCATCATCTGCCCCAGAAAGGGGCTGCATAAGAGCCCCCAGAGGCATCTTCAGCTAGACAGCAGGCAAGAGTGGCAGTAGAAGAGATGGAGAAAAGTTGTGTGTGAGAGAGGGAGAGACCGCGTGTATCTGATCAGCTAGTCTGACCTCCTGCATAGCACAGGGCACAGACCTGCTTCAAAATCATCCCTAGAGCAAATCTCTTAGAAAATCATCCACTCTTGATCAGGGCTAGCGCTTCCATTTAGGAGACCTAGGCAGTCACCTAGGGCACCAGGATTTGGGGGGGCAGCATTTTGCCGCCCTTGGCGGCAATTCAGCGGCGGGGGGTCCTTCCGAGCTCTGGGTCTTTGGCGGCAATTCTGCGGCGGGTCCTTCACTCGCTCTGGGACCCGCCGCCGAAGTGCCCCGAAGACTGGGAGCGCGGAAGGACCCCCCCCCCCCCCGCCGCAGAATTGCTGACGACGACTGGGAGCGTGGAAGGACCCCCGCCTAGGATGCCGCTCCTGCTCTTGATTGAAGAATCGTCACTGACGGAGAATCCACCACAACCCTGGGTAAATTGTTTCAATGGTTAATTCCTCTCACCATTAGACATATACACCTTATAACTGCTGGGAGGAGGTGGGAAGAAAGGGATATTTCAACAGAGAAATCTCTCCTCCGCAGACCGTACACACGGGATATATTTTCTCACAGCAATCATGGTGGCGTATGCATTGCAATGATCTTAAACATCCTAGTCACTCATCCAAATACTAATTTTGTTATCAAAATATAAATATAAAATTGATTAAAAATCATCCAAATAAAAAGTATTTGAAATGGAAATGTAGCTGAGATGAAAAGATGAGGAGATGAATGTGGAATCTAATGAGGTTATTTAAAACACTTTAAGATTACTTTGATTCTTCATACTAATTGCCAGGATTTAAATATGCATCAGGATTAAAATTTAGGAAGGCAGCGTTGTTCCCTTTGAGCAGTCCTTTCAGTCTGTCATTCTTTGACAGCCACAGAGAAATTCCATACAGGCATGAGACTCTTTGGGGATATCTAGGGTGAAACACTGGCCCCATTGAAGTCGCTGGCAAAAACCCAACTGATTTCAATACAGCCAGGATTTCATCCCTAGCAATGAAGGTGAGCAAAAACATGGCAACTCGTTCTGTTCATTGCATACAAAACATTTGCTTCTTCCTTAAAACAAAAAAACCACCCACACACACCACTTTTTGCTGCTCACTGACCCTATAAATTCCCAAAGATTAGCTACAAAGAACAGAACAGAAATTGGAAGTATTGATGCAGAGCTTTAGAACGTACTGTGTGTGGTTCTGCTTTTAGTAAGAAATTGGTTGGACTGGATTCAAACAGGTCTTGAGGGACCCAATCATGCTCCCAGTGATGTCAACACCCAAACTCCTACTGATTCTACCCACCTTTGCAGCACCTTTAAAGTTATGCAAACCTAGGCACTGGGTCACGGCCTGTTGAACCATCACCTAGAATCGATATAGCGCATTGGTCCCACAGACACTGTACACTCCAAAGTCATGGTGATCAGCGTCTGTCCTGAACAGTTTACAGTGTAAGGCCCTGATCCCGCACTTGGCATATAGACACCTCTCCACCTTCAAACCTGCCAAGACAGGATGTGAGCCAAGCCCACGTTGGACAAACGGCCAGGATGTGGCAGAGTTTCCTTCAGAGCGAGTGCCCTGCAGTACTATGCTGTATATTGTAGCTCCTTCTTTATTATACCTGCAGGGGCAGAGCTCACAAAGGGGAGGGCTCTTTTAGCAAACTGTTTTCTCCCTGGAGTGCTCACTTAGCTGAAAACTCAGCAGCCTGTCAGTTTCAATCCCCAGTAAAGGAATGAGAATCTGCCAGTTATTAATGACAGCTAAACCCCATTAAAACCAGCCGTTATTAACAGCATTGCCACGCTCCTCCTTCCCTTCACCCCTTTCCTGCCTTCTGGGAGCAACGCAGCACTGACGGAGCAAGTCAGGGGCCAGGAGCTGTGGGGCAGCGGCCTTTCTCCACTGCCCCTTGCTCTGGGATGCAGCAGTAGCCCTTCTCCTCTGGGCAGGGAGTAGCACATGACTTGGAGGTTGAGAGGTAAGGGTGAATGCAGCAAGGACCTCTCTTCTCTGGGGCAGGGGGTACATTGCTGTGGGAAGGAATGGCAGAAGCAGCAGAGGTAGAGGAAATTTGATAGGTGAAGGCCTTTCAAAGCTGGGATGATTTTCTAAAAGATCTGCTCTAGTTCAAACAGGAATTATTCTGGGGAAGTTCTAGGGCCTGTGCTATGCGGGACGGCAGACTAGATGATCACAAAAGTCCCTTGTGCCTTTACAGTCTAATGAAGGTGTTGCAGGATCCCCAGTGTAGTCCACAGGAGCCTTGTACACAAAGTATCAAAGGCTCAACCTGCGGCATGCAGAGACAGGACAGAGGTTTCTGGCCTGCTGTTCAAGGGAAATTAGACTGTTCCAGGGGAAATTTTAAAATCTTTAGAATTTTATTTATTTGTTAAAGTTTGTAGGTTTTTGATGTGAAGCTAGTAATCAGACCATATCAGAGTTTGATTACAAATATACTCCTGCCTGTTTCATATGCATTAGATTGGAGTATTTTTGAAGTCTTTGGTGGAGTCTACAGATGGGCAATTATCTTTAATGGCAGCTGGGGAGAAATACTTTTCAGAGCTTTTGGATCAAACAGAGAGGAAATATGTAGCAAGCCAAACAAACTGCATTTAGTCAAGCAAGTGTACAAGAAAAAAGGTTTCACACCATCCAAACATACAGATGGCGGTAAGGACCTGCAGGTGGACTGAAACGCATTGGGGGATTGGGCAGTGTGATGGCAAATAGAATTCACCTTGGATGTACGTCTCTGTCTGCCTGGGTAGACAGTACACCCATCACTGGGGTATCTGCCTGATTTACAGGGTTATAAAAATGACTTGACCTGAATTTTTTCTTCTCTCCCCCTTTTCAGGGGCAGATAGAACTGCCAATGACATCATTCCCCATATCCTCATGTAAGCAGAGTCAGGATGAGCTCTACCCTGACATCTGGTGGTGAATTATGGCGAGGGTGGAAAATAACTTCAGGGGCTGATCTTGTTTGCATAGGCACACCCACCTGTCTAGCCTGGGACAACAACAACTGAAAGTGGTTACTTTGGCTGGTGTGGGATCCCCAGTTTCTCTGTTATTGGGGCAGGAAGAATAAAGTATTGTTACCCTAATTCTGTGAACCAAGGCCAGTGGACCTGTTGTATGACAGAGGGACTCACCAGTAACTAAGTAGCACTCGCTAGACAAGGGGCATGGGTTACAAAACCCAGTGAATTGAGTGAGGTTGGGGACAGGTATGTGTACCCGATGGTATGGGCCCCTTTTGAGGGCCTAGAACACCCATTACACTATCCCCTCTCTCCACTGTTGAATAGCAAAGCTAAGTTTGCTTCCATTAGGAATCTAGCTAGAAGTTGCTGAGCTGAATTCATTTTGGGCCAATGGTGCACCAGTACTGGGGCTCCCCTACTACGAGCTGAAATCACTAAAAGAGCTAAAATTGCTGAGCTGAGATCACCGTGTGCTATGTTAACCAGTGGGGGAGCCTGAAGAAATATTCCTAAGCAGCTGGCAGAGCCAAGCAGTTTGTGGGATGGTTGGAGCGGCCCACGGAACAGCGAGCAGAGCTGAGCCATTTGCGAGGGCAGCTGGAGCAGTTCATGGGATGGCTGGTGGAGTGGAGCGGCTGGCAGAGCTGAGCAGTTTGCGGGAACAGCTGGAGGAGCAGCGCAGCTGGTAGGGCAGAGCCATTCATAGTAAAGGCTGCAGCAGAACTCCCCAGAGAGGCCGGGCAGTTGGCCTCAGACCATGTAAGGTGCCCCTTAACACTCTGTGTGCCCCCCCTCATTTCCGCCCAGGCTGGGGGGGTAAAACTCTGCAGATAAACTTTTGAATTCTGGGGCAGCACTGACCAGGGACAGAGACTTTGGGGTTGTTGGACTTTGGGGTGATTGGACTTAAGACCCTGAGGGGAAAAGAACACTGCCAAACTTACTTGGAAGTGGGTCTTTTGCTCATGGTTTGTGTTATGAATCCTGTTTGTGGTGTTTCCCCAACATAATGCCGCATTGTTTCCCTCCTTTATTAAAAGGCTTTTGCTACACTCAGACTCCATGCTTGCGAGAGGGGAAGTATTGCCTCTTAGAAGTGCCCAGGGGGTGGTATGTAATTGTCCCAGGTCACTGGGTGGGGGCTCGAGCCAGTTTTGCATTGCATTATTGAAACGGAACCCCTAGATACTGAACCCGGCCCTTGTTGCTGCCAACTTAGAGGGGCAGAAGGGTTACACTCACATTTAGTATAAGGTAAAGGCAGAGTGGCCTGAACTTTTCATATACGTTGATATCCACTGATCTTGCAGAAGCTTCTAAAGAGTTAGTTGTAGGAATTATTTTGGGTAGCTCCATGAGGGTGTATCTAAAATATAGCAATAATTTAAAAAGCAACTAGGGTGCTTGGTTCCATTAATAAAGGTTACAATAGAGGTCACGTGGAAGTCACGATATACAGGACAGTCATGCATTATCCATTGGAACATTGTGTTCAGAGAATGTCCTATATTCCTTCAAATGAAGCCACTGGAGTTAGAAATGTCCAGAGAAGGGATAAAGAGATGCCTCAAGGGACAGGACTGCAGGCACTACCTGAGAGACTATTTAGCCTGCAAAAAGACGAGTTAGTGCCGGCTTCACAAGGGGAAACTGACCAGTTTTTATGCTGCCTCATTATAGAAAAACAAGTGGCCACTCAATGAAATGAAGGGAAAATGAAACAAAAGAAGTGCAAGGAAATGCTGCTTTCCAGAGTGTGAATGCAGCCTATCTAATCCCCAACCCCCTGCGGTCAGTGCCACTGCATTGTTTTTTTTTAAATCCCACCCATTTTGTTCTTTAAGCATCATGTAAAAACCATAACCATGTGGTCATGAAAGCCCTCAGTCCAGCAAAGCACCGACACGTACACTTCACCTGGAGATCGAGGAGTCCCACTGACTCCAGCAGTACTTCTAAAGCTCAGCACGTCCCCAAATGCCTCGCTGAATGGGGGCCTGAAATGGGAGCTGGATCAAACAAGGAGCTGGATGACTCAGTGAACAAGAGTGGTTACGGATACACATGCCATCCTAGGGATAATCGTATTGCACGGTTCAGGGTATAAGCTGATCCCACATGAGCATTGCACAGTTGGCTGCACATATTATCACAGTTTCTCAGATTCTTCTTGTATGTTCAGATACTACCCCCTACTGGATGCTGGACTCATCCAGACTAGCAAACCCTGGTACCCGAATGACATTCCCTCTCTGCCTCTGGGGCTTGTAGGTAACTGTACGTTCCATGGCATCCAGCACTGTTGTCATCTCAATTTATATTATTGAATTTTAAATTTAAAAAAAAATGAAAACTTTGGAGAATTTCCAGAGGAAAACTCATTTGAATACTTTTTTTTTTTTTTTTTTTTTTAAAAAAACCCAAAGTGTTGGTGAGACCTCGCCTTCAAGATTTAGCAGACTTACAGCCAGAGAAGACATTTTCATTTCTTTGGCGTGAGACTTCAGGTACAAATTGATCTGGGGTAAGTGATTTGTCTCTTGGGACTGGGAGCTACCTGAATATTTTGTGATTTTTGGTGTTAGTGAACATTGATCACTAAGTCCTGCTCGCCTGGGTGGCAAGTGCCCTCAGGCACTGTCTAACTCCATGGTAAGACTGTTACAGTGATCCAGGAGTTCACATTAATTGGATTTCACCCACCAGAGAACATATCCCCAGTCTGGGATGTCTGCCCTGCCTTTGACAGAATGCCCCGGGGTGGCACTCATGGCCGTGAACTGCTCCAGGCAGTGGGATACGCTCCTCTCTGTAAATTGCCCAGCTGCATATACTTGCTCTGATGCTAGAAGCAATTCCCAGATCCAGGCATAAGAAGCTTCAACCCACTGTACCGAGCCTGGGGTTAATCGGACATTTAATGTTACTCAGTTATTCTCTTCAAAAGAATTGCTCTAAACATTTTCCATTTGTGTCATTTTTCGTACTTCCCCACAATCCGTTGCGACTGTTCAGATCACCACAGGTAATAAAGTGGCATGTGACATCTGCAATTAATTCTTTCAGGTCCATAGCCTCCAGTTTCCTGCCTGGGTTACAAACATTATAAAAGTCTTAGAAATGCAGAATTCTTTTGTATTGGTAGCCAAGTATCATTTCACTCAACATTTAGCTTTTTAAACCTCTACTTCAAGGTAGTTTAGGTTCTCCTTAACCGGCAGACACCCCACCCTTTCCTATTTCTCTATCAGGTCACTATACCCCAGGATTTTATATTCTAGTTTTTCTGTTCGCCAAGTCTCCTGTATATATATTATATCTGGCTTTTTTCATATCAAGAATATTTTTCTTTAATTCCTGCCAATGTGCATTCCAACTGAAAATAACCACCGCCATTCTTTTAACCTTCAATATTTCCCTCACTTACATTGCTAGCCTATAGGCCCTTTTCAGCAGCTTTAATGATAATTCTCATTTTCTTTCCTGTTTGAGACACAGCTTAGAACTTCAACCATAAACACAAGAAATCTGTTTCACTAAGTAGCATGTCATCATCTCCTTTTACCCCAAGGTCACTCAGTACTTCATTCCCATTCATTTGTTGCTGGCTATCCCCTTTCCCCATATCAGATTTTCTTTCCTTCTAGATCTTTCCTAGCAGCTTCTCCACACAAGATATCAGCAATTTTTTATTATTTCTCTAGCTCGCTTTCCTCCAGGACATCCTCCATCTGCTGAGCAGTGTTTTCCTCCACAGTTGCAACATTTTTGTCCTGTCCTTTCCTCCCAATCAATGTTCACTTCCATACTTACTGCACTGTATTTTCCCATTGCAATTACTTGCTATGTAACCAAATCTGTGAGATGCTACAGCTGCCAAATGAGGAGGAATATAGAGCTTAGTCCAGAATATCTGATACCCCCAAGTTACTCTACCTGGAAGCATCCTTCCCTGAAATGTGACCAGCACAGCTGTCAAGGGCTTGCTATCACCTCCTCTTTTGCTAAACAGCCTCTTAACAGTTCTTACCTTATCTTCGCCTCATCCTTGCTTTATTTCCTCTTCTGGCATTTCATTTAGCACACCATATACGTCCCCTCTGAGGAATTTTATCTAGTGCCATTGTCTTAAGGGGAGTTTCCCCACGTGTTCTTCGTTTGTAACATTCCACTAACAAGTCTCCACCAGGTAGTTTCTTAAATCTTACTACATCTCCTTTACCGTTTTTTTATACCAACCCCTGGAGGACTCGAGAGTGTATCTCCCATCGTTATGTCCTTACCAAGGGATTTTACCATTATGTAATTTCCCCTCCTATTTGCTGGGCCTTCTTCTAGTTCCCGAGAATCTACTCTTTAGTGGTTTCTTGTTTGCGTGCAGTCTCTTCAAAGCTTTCCCGACCCTCACTGACAAGCCTGGTTTCAGTTCTATTTGTTGTCTCTTCCCTCACCCTCTGCCTAGCCTGGCACCCAAAGGCTCAGCCAGCCAGCAGCCCCCGACCAGACGCTTCCCTCACTAACCACATACAGCCGGGCCAGGCCTATCCATAGCCAGCCACCAGCCTCTGCCCCCAACAAATCCAGGCTCAGTCCTTCTAACTCCTCCTTCCAGGCTTGACAACTACCGCAGGGGCACCAGCGTCAGGCTGATGGAGCCTGCAGGCTCTCATTAACCCTGTTGGCCCAGGGTGGGGTTCATAGAATCATAAAAGTTTAGGGTTGGAAGGGACCTGAGGACCCCTGCTCAAAGCAGCACCAATCCCCAACTAAATCATCCCAGCCAGGGCTTTGTCAAGCCGGGCCTTAAAAACCTCTAAGGAAGGAGATTCCACCACCTCCCTAGGTACACCCCGTCACACCTTATTACTGCTTTCCCTTGTGAACAATTGCTGTGGATACCACAGGGACATTATGTGATTGTGGATGGTTAGAGAGGGAGCCTGCATCAATGACTGGAGTGCCAGTTCATGAGACAATTCAGATACTCTGCTTGGATGTTGTCTCTCTTCTCCTATTAGGATGACCAGATAGACAGTGTAAAAAAATCGGGATGGGGCGATGGTGGGGAATAGGCGCCTATATAAGACAAACATCAGGACAGCTGGCCACCCTATTTCCCACTCTGTTTTATAATCTGTGTAGACAAGGCACTCACTTTGGGACTGGGACATTAATCTATGTTTATACAACATCTAGCACAATGGGGTCCCATTCTTGGTTGAATCTTAGGCACTACAATAAATAACACCGCTGTAGTGAAATGTAGTCAAAGCCTTGACTGATTTCACAGATCTGCGTTAAATAAGTACAGTTGACTATAGAGTGCTTTATTTTTAGCATATAATACATGCAAAAGCTTGTAGATAAATCCCAGGTTGAGTACAGATTTAAAAAGATGCCTAGATAACTTCACTGTAGAACGACTGCCAAAGTCTTTTTTCCCCCCACAAAATTAAAGAATAACCTCTTACTAATTCATAAGGAATTTCCAAAACACACACAAAAGTATTTAAAGAAAATGTTTGTTGTAGAGTTTGATCCATTGTTTGGAATAAAACACCACCTAGGCCCACGCCCACATCCACAATCCTGGCACTAGCTTCAAACAGAATAACCAACAGATTTGATGTAAGATTAATTACTGCCAAGTTGGGAGACTGGTTGCTCACTAAAACCATCAGCAATATGCGAACTACTGAGCTCCACAGTGACATGTTTATTGGAAGCATCTCTGAATGGAACTACATATTTATGCTTTTTCATATAATGGTTTAAACTAAACAGTTCATGTTTCTTGTTGTTCAGAGAAAGGGATGCTTTCCCCTAGCATATTGAACAGAGATATCTGACACTAAAGTTTACATGATGTTTTAATCAAAATACTTTGCACACGTTTTGCTAATGAATGTGCCGCAGACATGACGATGCAGGAGTGGTGAGGCAGAGTACATGTCGGAAAGGTATGTGGGAACACAAGCCTCAGTATGGAAAATGCAGAAACATGTATTTGTCTGTGCATGATGAATATGCAAATGCTAATAAAAATAACTGACTATTAACAGCATTTTTCATCTAGCATGAATAATCACTTAATAGAATCTGAATCCTCTGATGAGGACAAAAAGATTTATGCTTAATAGGGCACCCCAATCAAAGTCATTTAGAAAGACAAATATATTTCAGGAATGTAGCTGCATGTATCACAATTACTCCAATTACTAGCTCGTTTGATTATTATTAGCCATTTATTACCATAGTTTCCAACCAAGTCTATATCTCCATTGAACTTGGCCTTATGCAAATTGAGTAGCTGACCATGCCTGTCCTGGAAAGTTTGCAATCTAAATCGAAGAGACAGACAGGATGGGGTAAGGGTCATGGCACACAAGCAGAGGGAACCTGGTGATGGTGACAAAGTGTGCTAGTTACATGATTTGGGGGCAGTAGTTAGCTGGGAAGCTAAATGGACAGAAAAGTGAAGGGAGAGGGAGATTGAGCAGGAGGGGACAAGGCAGGGGAGAAGCAGAGGGTAAGAGAGGCAGGTGTGGAGTGAATCCAAAGGGAATAGTTGGTTGGAGCAAACAGCCAATCAGCACTAGGAAGAGAAAGTCCAGTAAAAGAAAACAGTAGTAAAGGTTACCAGTCTCCATTGGTTCCTGTGTAAGGGGCTTCTGCAACTGGTCCTTCAGCTCAGTCTCTTCTCCGGCTTCTCCCTGCAGGTTTCCCCAAGATGACATAGTTGGAGGGTGTGGGGCACCTGCGTGGCTCGTAGTAGGGCCCTGGAGAAGGGGCTACCTCTGCACAGTCCTGGGGCCGGGAGGTGCTGGGAACAACAACAGCACAACTCTCCTGCTGTAGGAGAGATCTTGGTCGGCATTTCCTGAACTTCCAAGGACTGGGATGCCATAAGAGCGGCGACCCTTATTTCCAGGAGTTCTGAGCACCCACAGCTGCCCTGGCTTCAGCTGGAAGAGTGGGTGCTCAGCACATCTGGAAAAAAAAAAAAAAAAAAAGTCAAGCCCAAGGTGTCACAGGTTGGGAACCGAAAACTGGGACCCCAAAATCATAAGCCACTTTTGAACATTTTTGCTCTTAGACCACAACTCTGCTCCCTTTGAAGTCAAAGACAAACCTACAATTAGTTTCAATGGGGTCAAAGTTAGGCCTTAAGAATAAGCAGAGCAAAATAAATCTTGCTGAGGATCTGATGCTGTCTCCCTTATTCATAGGAAGTTGCCCCTTTCTCCATTCACAGTTCCATTAGGATAGCTGCTCATGCAAATCAACTAATGTATGTACATTAGATAGCTAATGGTAGCTCTGGCAAAAAGGTTTCCATGAACATGGGTGGCAGACCTGGGCCCTTCAAAAACTACATTTTTTTATAACACAAAGTCCTGCTGCTATCCTAGCTGGACCTTATCATTGGGAAGCTGAATCTCCAGGGACTCCTTCTGGCAGCTTTTAAAGCAGTGAGAACAAGGGATTAGGGGAAAATATCACATTAACATTTGCAAATGAGAAATCCTATTGGGGGTCTAAAGAAAAAGACTGGGTACATTGACAAGACAGGTAAAGTTAAGGGCTTACAGTGGAGAGTTCATTGCTGCTCGGGGCACATGCACACTAGGGTCAAGTTAAAAAATAAGACAAATAATATAAGTTTCTAATTGTGCCAGGAAAATACATGCCTCTACTGCTCCTGAAAACATGTCAAGCTCTAGGGTTAATACAGAGACCATGCTCAGAGGGGCAAGGGGACTCCGGCATTGAGCAGGCTCATGTCATCTAAGGTCATAGGAAAGCTGCCAACAAAATATCAAATTGAATTGACAGAATCCAATTGTCCCATTATACATTCCCCTAGGAATGTTCCTCTAGCCATGAGGAAAAAAACCTCAAAGAGGAACTAGACAGTTTAGTGGCACTAGAGAGAGAATCGAGAAAGTAGAAGAGCCTACCGAACAGGTTCATTCATTAGTAACTGTGAAAAGAAAGATGGAACCCTTAGGTTATGCTTAGACCCTAAAGAACTTAAAGATGTCAAAAGAGCACATTTTCCCATGCTCACTAGGGAAGAATTTTTTGGAGAAATGGCTGCTGATAAATATTTCTCCACATTGGATACATCACCGGGGTTTTGACAAATCCCCTTAGATCAGAGTAGCACATGTTTAGGTACTTCTAATACACCATATGGAAGATACGGCTGGTATTTCATAGGACAGTGCAATAAATATTTGAAGGTATAAAAGGTGCTAAGGTATACGTTGGTGACATTCTAATATGGGTAAGACCAACAGAAGAAAATTACCCTAAATTACAGAGAATGTCGGAAAATTTGAGAGAAACTCTGGGTAGAGGCACGTTACAGCAAGTCTTAGCTCCCCCTGGTCAAATGGTCTAGTAGAGAATGGGTAAAAATAATAAAGAAGATACTCTAAAAAGTAAAGGAATCTAATTTAGATCCTTAGCTGGCATTGCTTAGCTATAGCCCTTGAGACACGGGCTCTCTCCTGCAGATTCGGTTTAAACTAAAAACTCAGCTGCCTCATTTAGCTGAAAACGATGCTAAGAATGAACATGGTGTGAACAGGTTGAAGAAAAACAAAAAAACGTCCTACAGCCGCGGGTCCCGAGACCTAGGGCCCCAGGAGCGGGGTATGCGGTTTGTGTACATGAGGGCAGTTTTGGGAACTAAAGACAGCAATAACTCAAGCAATGGCTCCTAGGTGCTATGAGCTCGTCACTCCAGTAAGGCTGTCCTGCCGAAGGAACAGGAGATCTCTCTAATAGGCTCCTGAAGAAAGGCAGGATTCGGAGGAAACTTCACTTACTGACGCAGGACGGGAAGTGCAGCAGGCACCAGACGGCTGGGCCCATTGCTGCAGAGGCAGCACCGTGTCACGCAGATCAGCCAGAGTGCTCAGGACACCTCAGAGACTCAGTGAGAACGCTTACAGTTGTAACAAGAGACGTGTATACAGAGAGAGTTTGGATTAATATTGAATAAGTTCTTTAATTGGAAGAGGGGAGATGGGAGGATGTGTCCTGCTAAGGCCTATATCCGGTTTGTCTGAGTAGATACATTGGGGGAGCTGCTAGCAGAGCTGATACCGCCATCTAAGCGGCGACACCGTATTCTGAGTTGCTGAGCCGATAATAAACTATATTCTCTGATCTTCCTACCATCCTTACGCAGAACCCGCAACCACCACATGTTGGATGGAGCAGTCTGTGCTGCCCAGTGCCTGGGGCCAGTTCAGAGTCACCTGCTCCCCACCCTTCTCCATCCCCATTTGGCAGCTTGGAGACAGGAGCTGCATGTACCAGAAACCAGAATGCAAAGACAAAACATTGGAGTTTTTAAATCTCATAAGAGTGTGTGTGTGTGTGTGTGTGAGAGAGAAAGAGAAAGAGAAAGAGAAAGAGACATGACTTTTGAATGTGAGGGGTGGGTGACGCTGCGCATGCAAACTTCAGGGCCTTCCACTAGCCACAGACAAGGGGGTGTACTAGATTTCATGGCTTCACCTCCAAAACCTCTAAGCTTTTGTATGGCGTGAGATCGCCACTAGCTCAACCGCAAAACAAACTGACAGTTCAACAGACACTGTGTGGGACACAGGCCAATTACAGGGGCTGAGTCTCTGCTCACTCCCAGTGTTGTATAAAGAGCAATGGATACAACATACAGAATATGAAGGAACTACTGAGGCACAGCAGGGTCCAGAGAACTGTATTTACTAACTCCATAAAAACACACAAGGATACACACACACAAATGATCTGTTGGCTTCCTGAGCATAGAGACATTAAGGTCCTCTACAGAGCTCAAAAAATGCTATTTAGAGATACACTACTCATTTCCTATACACTCCAAAGCTTTTACAGCAGTTTCTCTCCATGGACTTCACTGGAGTTGCTGTGATTTACAGCAGTGTTGGTGAATGGAAATTCTGGCCCTTTGAGCAGACAATACATGGTGCAAGATAAAGCTCATTTATTCAGGGTCTGTCTGTACAGCATTTAAGGGACAGTTCTACTTGTTACTTATGGGCTTAATCTCTTCAAGCATGAATGATAGCGATGATGGACCTGATCTCCAGCAGAGCTGAATGAGCGGAGACTAGAGCTGGTTGGGAATTTAACAATTTTGTTGTTGTTGAAAAATGCTGATTCATCAAAACGGAAACTGTTCACGAAACAGGGTCAGTTTCAACAGACATCCCAACTCGGAAAAGGGTGGAGAATAAAAGTTTCCAATTGGCAAAGCATTTCATTTTCACACCTGAAAAATTCACTTTCCATGTTCAAAATGACTGTTTTGAAATAAAAGCTAATGATACAAAAAAAAGTTAAAGAAAAGGTCAAAATCGAAACGTTTCAAAATTGTCTAAACAAAATGTTTTTCGACCTGAATTGAAGAAAAATTTGGTTGTCTGGATTGCAAATATTTTCAAGTTTTTGTCACATTTAGAGATGGGAAAAAGTCTGAACTGAAAATATCCACAGGACAGGAAAACTGCTTTTTTCCTAGATCTAGTGGACATATCAGCCTGTCATGCTGGCCAGGATTATCCCCTTATTCCCTTGTGCGTTCCCATCTGTCTGCCTGCATTCATTATCTCTTGTCTCAGACTGTAAGCGCTGTGGGGAATGGACTATCTTTTTGTTCTGTGTTTGAACAGCACCGGGCACCTGAGGACCTGCTCTGTGAATAGGGCACTTAGGTGAAACATAGAATCATAGAAGATTAGGGTTGGAAGAGACCTCAGGAGGTCATCTAGTCCAATCCCCTGCTCTACTGTATTATTTGTATGTGCTACTGCAATACAAATAATAAATAGTCTCAGATATGTTACCTGCATACATTTCAGTGACTTCTAAAGAGAGTTTTCTTTTGCTAATGTCACGCTAGCCAAACTTTGTTCATACTGGTGTTTGTGGAAAACACAATTTCAGGTGTAATGCCAAGATTTTCCTTAGCATGAAACAAAATCTGTTGTGGGTGGAACAAGGTGCAGTTTATGAAGACCCCCCTTGCTGAACAGAAACAAACACCATGTGGGTTAGGGTGACCAGTCACACAGTTCAAATATTGAATTGCAATTGTCAAATAACAGTGACAATTTTGTGAGTGATCCAGGCACTTTTATAAGTCTGTAAGAAATATTCAACAAACAACTGCAAATAGGAACAATTCAGCCTGTTCCAGACAGACAAGGGTGTAAGGTCACCAGACAGAGTGCTCTTTGAAAATTGTTCTCCCAACTCTAGTCTCCTGTGCTATTAATTTAAACATCATTTCATACCCAAAGAAATCTCATTAAAAAAAAAAAAAAAAAGTCCAGGAACAAATTCCCTGTTGTATAGTGGGACTATAAAGCAAAACAGCTCATTTAAGAATAACAGCACTAAATTTGCTGCATAATTCATTTGTTTTTTTAAATCAGTAGTTTACTGCAATACAATTCATCATATCTTCCTGTTTTAGGTGATTAAACAAATATTTGATTGGGTTTTTCCCAGACTATTGTCAAAACAGCATGTCTGGTAATTCCATTGCTCTAATAAATTACTCACTTATTTCTTCTGCCAAACATTGTATTAAAAATGTGTGTGTGCTGTGTAATGAGCCTTCTACCACCCTGTGACCAGGAGCTTCTGGGCTCAGGGCAAACCATGGTGTGGATACCAGTAGAGGGGAGAGATACATTGAGGGTTGTCACCCACTTCAGGTAGGCAGCACCTGCAACAGCCTTATGTGGACTGAAGCCAGTCCTAGGTAGAAAAGCAAATACAATAGTTCTATGATGGACCTACCTTCCCTCAGGAGGCTCTAGCTGCTGCGAGCAGTCTCTGAATTGGTTTTCCTCCCAGCTGGCCCTACTCTCAAGGAGTGAGAGGTCTGCCTTTCCCTTCACCTGAGGGTGGGTCCGATTAAACTCCCAGACGCTCGTTAACCCTTGTGAGTCAGTGCGGGGGTTGTATGCCCCATCACACACACACACACACACATGAAGGCCCCCCAGATAGTGTAAGTTAGCACAGCTCTACTGAACCTAAGGAACAAATTTATGCTAATTCCCACCAGCTGCAGAACTGGTGCCAGGTGCCTAACTAGGATCCCATTTGAATACTGTGGAACCTAAAGTCTGGCTTGAACCCAAAGGTCACATTCTGCTTTGCAGAAGCTGAGAGAAAAGGAGCAGAGAAGAGGTAGAATGAAGGACAGAATGCAGAGGAGGAGGAGGAGAAGAAGAGGGGTGGGGGAGAAAGAAACGCTAGTGAAAGAATGAGTTTGAGTTTATACCCCAGGTGCAGTCCACCCTCTTGTGGGCCAGTGACAAGGTCAAAGTGTGGCTCTCCTCTGAGAAATGACTGTAAACGTGTCACCTTTGGGCTCTGCAGAGCAACTCCCCATGTACTCAGAGCCAGATCGGCTCACACTGGCGTTAACCCCACAGAGCCAACACAGCTAAGGGTCAGGAGCTGTGTAAATTTCTGCTTTAGTAACCAATGCTGCAGAGGATGCTAAGATTCAATCAGTTACACCTGATGCCTATCCCATTGTATGTCCCACCCTCCTCTCTGATCTCGGTCTTATCTCCCTGGCCTGGCTTTCAGGACCCAAATTTCCCTCCAAGTCAATAGGTCTCCTCCCTCACCCTACCTCCCTGTGCTATTAGTCTGTATGGCTTGGAGAGGTACTTGATTCCTCTTGGATATTTGCAGGGGAACCCTGCCCGCCACACCCCTGCCATGTTTGCATTTTGGCTCCCATAGTCCCTCCTAGATCTGGAGCTAACTGAGAGGTTTGATTCAGGCCTTCTGCTTCCAAAGCCACAATACCATTCCCCAAAGCAACGCATGTGAAGTGTCTGACACTACACTCAGCACCCCAACCATTCCTGGTCTGGATAGAAGTCTGGGCTGTAGGCAGAGTGAAGGCTTTTGCACTAGGAGCTTTCACCCACATTTCACACCCTGGGAGCGTGAGATAGGGTTTCAGGACATGGGGCTTCACTATGGCCTTAGCAATCCTAGTATCTCTCCATCCAGTGAATGTCACCCCATTAACTACCCCCTTCTGCGCCCACCATATAGGTCACAGTCCACGGCATGTATTCCCCTCCTCGGACCACCAAGGTCAGCCACTCTAGGCTCTTGCCTCCACAACTCTTAGCTCTCTTGGGCAGAGAGGCACATTTCGTGCTCTCCAGGCTGGGGGTTTTGCAGGTTGCACAGTTCCCTGCCTATACTGCGATATTCCCAGCAAGCCAGTCAGCCTAAACAGGCCAATGTGTGCTCTTTGCAGTTGTTCATAGCCTTTGGAGAGAAAGCATTTGCCAGGACTGATGAGATACCACACAGCTCTTTCCAAGCCAGCACACTTAAGGGGAAATCATTACGGAGAAAACATATGAAAAATAGAACCTACATGCAGGTTAATAAGCTTAGCAGAGGTCATCCCACCTCCACAAAGTGCTCTGGTAGGAGTCAGCACTTCAGACCCCAACAAGGGTTCTTCTGTGATTGCAAGTTCATAACAGCCTTGGATCAGAACCAGAACCACCATGAATTATAGGTGCTGGAACCAGGGCTGCCACACCCCCTGGCTTGAAGTGGTGTCCGTTATAGACAGGGTTTACTGTTTGGTTCAATGGCTCTCAGCCCCCCCACTACACAAATTGTCCCAGCACCCCTGCCATGAATAGTTCAATCTTTCCTTGATAGGACTTGGGCCTTTGATCTTGGCCTCCTGTAACAGACAAAGGCCCACTCCTCGGGGCCAGCTTCAGCAGGCACGATTTTTGCATAACCAAGGGTGGGGAGTTTGCATTTGCGTCTCCCTTGTTATTTCTCAGGAAATCCCCTTCACACTTCCCAAAAGACCCTCCTTGCCTGCCCCATTGTTCAGTAAAGACCTTTGGCTCTTCAGGCCCATAATAATATTCAATCTTTTCATTTATGTGATGGACTCCAGAGATACTTAACCCTAAGGATATTGCAGAAAATTGCCATATTGGTCACACTCAGCTTTTCTGTAAACCAGCCCCGAGAGGCTCCGCTTGGGAACCCGACAAACGAGGAACACACAGTTAGTGACCACCAGTGAGAAGTTTGGTTCAGTGACTTGCCAGGCATCACATAAGAACTCTGTGCCAGACACAGGGATGGACGCCAGGGCAGCATTCAGCTGCCTTAAGCCTCAGTTCCCACCCCCCTGCCCCCACTTATTTCCTGAGGTCCCATGCACACTTTCCAACCTGTACAACAAATACAGCAGGAGTCCCTCAGACACCACCCTCCTTCCCTGCAAAGCCCTGATTCATCCCCAGAGCAGGCCCATCCTGTGCACTGAATGAGGCAGGGGTCCCATAGAAAAACAACAACCTGTGATCATGTAATTAAAGACCGTATCGTAATGCATACACACCAGGAGGAGGAGGAGGTCAAATTAAAGTTGCACAGGCAACCTCAATTCTGGCAAATCCTAAGCTTTGCAATCTTAGTAACGCAACTTTGCACAACCTCCCCCCCGTACCATTCCTAAGATTGCAATTTCTTAAGTTTTTAAAAAATCAAACTGAAAAACAGCAATTCCATAGAGTAACAGATAGCAGTAGTAGGTTGTCATCCTTTGTGAGGACCTGGACTAGAGGGGGTTGGGACACTGCCATGGGCCTCACCGATATTTTCTGATAGTAGAGGAATGGTGAGATTCAGGGATCTTGGAGCAGTGTAGGACCTGGTGGGCACAGACTCTTCTGCCCATTACCTCTGAAGCGTGACCCCTTCCTGTCCCCTCCAACCTTTCCTGCCCCACTTCTGGCTCTTCCCTACTCCTGGCTCCTCATCCCAGTCACATTCTCTTCATCAGGCCAGTCCTAGGCACCACTCCTCATACTTTACATCCCAGTCCAAGCAGGGCCGCCCAGAGGGGGGGGGCAAGTGGGGCAATTTGCCCCGGGCCCCGCAGGGGCCCCCACGAGAGTTTTTTGGGGTCCCTGAGCGGGGTCCTTCACTTGCTCCGGGGGCCCTGGAAAACTCTCACGGGTCCTGGGCCCCCGGAGCGTCTTCCGCTCCAGGTCTTTGGCGGCAGTTTGGCGGTGGGGGGTCCTTCCGCTCCGGGACCCGCCGCTGAAGTGCCCTGAAGACCCGTGGCAGGGGGTCCTTCCGCCCTGGGACCCGCCGCTGAAGTGCCAGGTCTTTGGCGGCAATTCGGCGGCGGGGGCCCCCTGCCGCCGAAGACCCCAGGCCCCCTGAATCCTCTGGGCAGCCCTGAGTCCAAGTCTCCTTGCCCAGGAGTAGCAAGTCCTACTCTATCCTCTCCAGACTCCCAATCCCAGTCCCCCTGCAGCTCTCAGTCTCCCTGCCCAGCCAGTCCCAGTACACTCTTCTCCAGGTTCCTCACCCAATACGTGTCTCTCCCCTGGCATGGCCTCCAGTTGTCATAAGACCGGCCACACTGGCTCAGACCAAAGGTCCGTCTAGCCCAGAATCCTGTCTTCCGACAGTGGCCAATGCCAGGTGCCCAGAGGGAATGAACAGAACAGGTGATCATCAAGTGATCCATCCCCTGTTGCCCATTCCCAGCTTCTGGCAAACAGAGGCTAAGGACACCATCCCTGTCCATCCTGGCTAATAGCCATTGATGGACCTATCCTGCATGAGCTTATCTAGTTCTTTGTTGAACCCTGTTATATGTCCCTTCTCCTATGCCCACATTCAACCACCCCATTGGCTCCCAGTCCCAATTACACCTCCTCCTCATGATTCGGCCCTCCAGCAAGGTTATTACGTGGTTTCCCCTTCCTGGAGTGCACTCCATCACATCCCAATTCACTCCCCCTGCCTGCCTGCAGGTAAAACACTTGTTCCTCTCTGCATTTGAATTAGACAGCTTCTGCCTCTAGGCTAGGGAGAGCGTCTCCCTTCTCTGTCTGGCCCTCAGTGGCCCAGAGCTCCAAGTGAGGGAGTCCGCTGAGCCCTGGACTGGAGCTTGCTCAGTGCACCTGGAAACTTCAGGAAATTCAGCGGCTAAAATTGGAAACGTCTCCACTGAGCATGTGTGAACTGCATTTTCCCCAAAGTCTTATAACTTGGCCATATGGGGAGAGGTTTTCATGGAAGTGTCCATAGGCACATCCCTGATACAAAGGATGCTCTCCTGCCAAATTTCAAGTCCCTGCTCCAAAGCATGGAGACCACAGCGTTTTTCATGTTAAGGTTTTCAATTTTATTTTTTAAATGGGCACTGCTGGACCATTCTGAGTGATGATTCCCCCAAAAATTCAGCTTGAGACAGACACCATGTAAAACTTCAGCCCAAATACTCAAAGTTTGCCAAAGTTCTAAGCAACGGAAAACAGATTCTTATAATGGGATGCATCAGGCAATTCCTGCCTAGACATATACAAACACCGTATTGTATTCCCAGATAGCCTCACCCCATCTCTAGCTGGCCAGGATGCTGCAGACACTCCTTGCAATAGACACTCCCCATACTTTCGGGACAGCACCTCCTGGAATGAGACCTACCCTGGAAATTAACCTAGTGACAACTCCACACCATGCAAAATGGAGCTACCCATCCACCTAAGTGGTGATGGCCTGTGTGAACCCTCAGCCACTTGTAGACCCTTCCCTGAGGGAGGGAGAGGAGTTATTTAAGTTAAACACCAATTTGACACAAGAACAAATGGATATAAACTGGCTATCAACAAGTTTAGGCTTGAAATTAGATGAAGGTTTCTAACCCTCAGAGGAGTGAAGTTCTGGAACAGCTTTCCAAGGGGAGCAGTGGGGGCAAAAAACCTATTTTTTTTTCAAGACTGAGTTTGATAATTTTATGGAGGGGATGGTGTGATGAGACTGCCTACCCTGGCATGTAGCCGATCTGTGACTGCTGTTAGCAAAAATCTCCAATGGCCAGAGACAGGACACGAGATGGGGAGGGCTCTGAGTTACAACAAAGAATTATTTTCCAGGTGTCTGGATGATGGGTCTTGCCCACATGCTCAGGGTCTAACTGATCATCAGATTTGGGGTCGGGAAGGAATTTTTCCCTGGGTCAGACTGGCAGAGACTCTGGGGATTTTTCACCTTCCTCTGCAGCACGGGGCACAGGTCACTTGCAGGTTTAAACTAATGTAATGGGTGCATTCTCTGTAACTTTAAGTCTTTACACCATGATGTGAGGATTTCAGTAACTCAGCCAGAGGTTGGGGTCTATTACAGGAGTGGGTGGGTGAGGCTCTGTGGCCTGCAATGTGCAGGAGGTCAGACTAGCTGATCATGATGGTCCCTTTTGGGATTAAAGTCCGTGAGGTGTGGCTTACACCTCCTCTCTCTTCGCTCTGCTCTTTGCTGTCACCAATATTAGGAGCAGCTCCTGCTCGTGTGGGTCAGGTCCTGGGTTCTTCTCTGGTCCCTCTGATCCAAGTGGCTCCTCCCTGTGCCAAGTACGTGGTGGGCTGGCCCTTGAGAAGTCAATGGCAATATGGCACCTGGCAAGGAGGGTAAAGCCCCATACACAGGGAACAATACAGTAAGTAAAACAAATCCCAGCAAAGGAATGCACACCATGACTACCGATGAAACAGAAGTGGGGTGGGTGGGAACAGGACATAAGGGAATAGGGAAGGAAGAGGTGAAGGTTAAATAATAATCAATAACCATTGATAAATAAGCCAATTCCTCAACACCTCATACCAACTCTTCCAGCCCCAGCTCCCTCCCTGGCCCTGTCATGAGGTAGATGGTGTGGGTAAGGCGCTAAGGCTTGGGGTGGAGACTGCTGTCACACTGGGGTAATAGCTGGCTTTAACAGAAGTCACTTGACTTTTTCTTCCCACTGGGTGAAGTAGAGTCCTCTCCCGGCTGCAGTGGAGCTCGCTGGTTCCCTGGCCTGGAATCCTCCGGAGGTCTTGGCTGGCTCTCGATAGCTGGGCTGGGTCGGATCTCTCTGATGGATGCCGGTCACTGCAGTACTGGAGCTGCCAGATCCAGGCAGCTAGAATTTCAGAGCTGGGCAAACACTCCCGTTTGGGAAGTGGGAGTTTAGCAGTGACTCCCGGGCTGAGTTGTTGCTCTCCCAGCCTCCAAACTCAAACTCCCTGTGGGTGATCAGGCTGTTCTCCAGCACAAACTGCAAGGTGCCTTTGTATTGTCCGGCATTTCATTAACTGGTTTTGTTTCACACTTTTGTTTTTTTTTTGTAATTAAAACACCTGGTTGCCATGGCAAGCAGTGCAACAATTCAATCTGCCTGCTTGCTATTGGACCCAGGACTGGTGCCTGAGTGACATGTGCTGCTGTCTGGCCATCTGCCCATGCTTTACTTGTGGCTGTTTGTAAAGATAGATGCACTGTGCTGAAAGTGAGGGCCTGAAAGGAGCATCCTTCCTGTCCTGCGGTTAGTGCTCTCACAAGGGGATAACTATAGAAGATTCCTCTTTTTAAAAAGCCAAATCTTGTGGCTGCGGTCAGCGTGGTAAAGCTGTAAAAAGCAGGACAGCAATCATCTGGCCTTCAGAGCACCATCTGCTACCAGTTTTCATACCTTCATGAAGGCAATGGAGCTATGGCTATTGGAGCCAGACTGCCCTGGAGTGGTGACAGTTCACAGCAGATGAGAAGCTGCCCGATTGTTTTTCAAGTTTCTCCAGATCTCGGTCTTTTCCTTGGGTGCATTGTTGAGTGTGTCGGCTCATTATGAAAGGTGGCATTTCAAGTAGCTGCTCTAACTTCTAACATCCTGTGACGTTATTGACATGAACTGTGACTGTATAGATCATTCTTGCAACCACTGTTATATATTTGCAGCAAATATTGTACAAAGGTTGTCGTGTGAGGTGTCTATGACAACGTTATGATTTGCTGGTTATGATTATGCTATCTGTGTGCATGTATTTAAAGTTGTAAGTACTGGCTCTATACTGTCTGCATTTCAAACTTGTGCTATGCTTCTGGGTGACACCCCAGACAATTTGGCGTCAGCACTGCTTATCCTCCTTGATGGCCCATTAAGGACCATCAGCTATACAACTGATCCATTGAGAGAAGGCAGATACACTTTGTGACTCAACAAGGCATGCAGGGACATGCCTATGGACAGAAATCTAAGGTTTTTCCATCCCATATGCTGGGTGGTTTGTGGTTGGAACAAAGAAAGCACAATACATGGCAAAAGGACTATAAAAGGCAGCAGCAGCGTCTCCATTTTGTTTTCAATCTCGCTTCTTACTTCTGGAGGAACCTTGCTGCAAACTGAAGCTCTGAACAAAGGACTGAGGACCCATCCCAGCTGTGGATGCTCCAGAGACTTGATTTGAACCTGCAGTTTATTCCATCATTGCTACAAGCCTGAACCAAGAACTTTGCCATTACTGTATGTAATTGATTCCATTTAACCAATTCTAGCTCTCATCTATATCTTTTTCCTTTGATGAATAAACCTTTAGAATTTAGATTCTAAAGGATTGGCAACAGCTTGATTTGTGGGTAAGATCTGATTTATATGTTGACATGGGTCTGGGGCTTGGTCCTTTAGGATTAGAAGAACCTTTTTTCTTTTACTGGGGTATTGGTTTTCATAACCATTTGTCCCCATAACGAGTGGCACTGGTGGTGATACTGGGAAACTGGAGTGTCTAAAGGGAATTGCTTGTATGACTTCTGGATAGCCAGTGGGGTAAAACCGAAGTCTTCTCTGTTTGGCTGGTTTGGTGCCTTGGTGTGCAGGTGTGCAAAGGATCCCCAGCCTTGGGCTGTAACTGCCCTGCTTTAAGCAATTTCTCCTGATTTGATACTTTCAGTTGTATCCTGCCAGAGGCAGCATCGTTACACATTCCCACTGCATTGCTACAGTTCTTACCAGCTTACCCCGCTCTGCAAGCCAGTGTAATAGGCGGAGTAACATGCCCAATGTTCCAGCTTGAAGGGCTTCCTCAGGGCCTTATTGGGCATTCCTGAAGGCTCCTGAGATCGGCCGGGGGTTCTGACACACACTCAGGGCCGGCTCCAGCATTTCTGC